>NW_022196915.1:11358543-11397393 GCF_008632895.1 Mastomys coucha | reverse complement strand
ACACACACACACACACACACACACACACACACACGTAGCACCAAACACAGATGCTAACACCAACACAAGAACCTAGGAATATGGCCGAACACATACACAAGTATCCACATATAAATATCCACACCTGTATATATCATCAGTACACACATACACACACATAGCTCCCTCCCCATGCAGATGCTGCCATCAACATGTAAAACCACATATGCACACACATGCACTCACACATATTTGCGATCATAATACCATGTGAACAGATGCACACATATGCCCATAGCTACACAAATGAAATCATCTATACTCATGTATACATGTAACACTACAGGTGTACAAACACATGCATACACATACACACCTTCTCACATGTATGCATATCCATTCATATATCATGTAAGTGCCTACACAGAAATACTGAAATCCCCAGTCACATATGTTAATACCTAGCTGGCCATTGATCCCAATGGGCCTGGTTCCATCTCTTCTCCCACGCTGCTGAGATCTACAGTACTTTGGGTAAAGCAGTACACTGTCTGCATATATAACCTACATCACTCCATATCCTCCTGGAGACTCCACATCACCTCTGGATGACTGATACCTCATACCATGCAGCAGTGTGTGAATAATGGTCATGCTGCATCATATAAGGAATGATGACACAAAGAGAAGTGGACATGTGGTTAGTACAGGGACAATTTCTTTTTCAACTTTATCCAATCCAAGGCTGACTCCACCCATGCATGCAGAACTCACAGGCCTGAAAGAATGACTATTGTCTCACTTGTGTCCTAACCAACCCACACAAGCTCATGTCTCCTCTGCCTGGTCTCTATCACCCCCACACTCTGCTGCCTGTCCTATAGATGTCTCTGGCCCAGCTGTTTTCCGTCTGTGCCACACCCTGGGATCTCTCTGGGACCCTTCATTAATACTAACCCCAGAATTTTGCTCCAGAATTTCTGACTCACCTAATCGAGGTAGAAGTTTGGAAGGATAGGGAATCTCTTAAGTTGTATGACTTTCTTAATAATTTTTTCCCATTCCAAGATCTGTAACCTAATGGGAGTTGAAACAGCTTAAGCCTAGAGTGGGAGAGATGGCTTAGCAGTTCAGAGCACTTGCTGCTCTTGCAGAGGTTCTCAGAGTCCACATGTGACTCACAACTATGTGTAATTCCAGTTTAAGGACATCTGAGGTCTCAGGCATTCTATACATGTGTTGCACTTATACACATGTAGGCAAAACATTCAAACACATAAAGTAAAAAATCAAAAAAAAAAAGGAATCTGTCTTAAAAATTGCTCAAAATAGGCATGATATGTATTCACTTATAAGTGGATATTATCCATAAGTACAGGATACCCACACTACAATCCACAGACTCAAAGAAGCTAAATAACAAGGAGGACCCAAGGGAGGACGCTTGAATCTCATTCAGAAGAGGAAATAAAATAGTCATCGGAGGCAGATAGAGGGGGGAACTGGGTGGGGAAGGGAACAGGGTGGAGTATCAGGATCAGGGGTGAGGTGAGAGGGCCAGGAGCGTGAGTGGAAGACAAATGCTGGCAGAGGGGACATCTCTAGGATGTTCCAGAGACCTAGGATGGAGGAGACTCTAGGGAGTCTATGAGGGTGACTCCAGCTGAGACTCCAAGCAGTGGGAGACATGAAGCCCAAAGTGACCACCTCCTTTAGCCAGGCAGGCAGGATTCCCAGTGGAGGGATAAGAACAGCAACCCACCCACAAAATCTTTAATCCAAAACAAAACAAGAAGTGCAGGGAAAAAGGTGGAACAGAGACTGGTAGAATAACCAACCAATGACTGCCCCAACTTGAGACCCATCCCATGAGCAAGCACCAATCCCTGACACAATTAATGATACTCTCTTATGCTTGGATACGGGAGTCTAGCATAACTGTCCTCTGAGAGGCTTCACCCAGCAGCCAATGGAAACAGATGCAGAGACTCACAGCCAAACATTGGACGGAGCTCTGGGAGTCTTATAGAAGAATTAGGGGAAGGACTGACAGACCTGAAGGAGATAAAAACGCAACAGAAAGACTAACAGAGTCAACTGGCTTGAACCCTTGGAGGCTCCCGAGACTAAACCACCAACCAAAGAACATACATGGGTTGGGCCTAGGACCCCGCATATATGTAGCAGATATGTAGCTTGGTCTTCATGTAGGTCCCCCAACAACTGGAGCAGGGGCTATCCCTAAATCTGTTGCTTGCCTATAGATCCTGTTCACCAAACTGAGCCATTTTGTCTGGCCCCAGTGGGAGAGGAAGTGCCTAGTTGTGCAGTAACGTATGTACCGGGGTGGGGTGATTTGATATCCAGGGCAGGCCTCCCCGTTCTCAGAAGAGAAGGGGAGGGGGAGATGGGGAAAGTGGCTTGTGAGGGCGAAGGCTGGCAGAGGGGCTGCAAATGAGATGTAAAGTGAATAAATTAATTAATAAAAAATAATAAGAATATGAATTCTGAAAAAAAATTACTTTACCCCACTACATATAATCGGTCTGAAGAAAACCTTGGATGAGTCTTCTAACACACAAAGCAACTGGCTCTCAGCAACAGAACATGTCACCATCGTCTCTATCATTGACCTGCTACCATAGTACACCCCTGAAACGCACTTAGTCCAAGAGCTTCATAATGAAATCTCTGTGACTCAGACTCATGCTAAGGCCCACACAGTCAATCCCCATCTAAACTCTATCCCCCATACAGGGACCCCACCATCCAGAGTCAGAGGAATTTGAGATAGCCTGCTGCCTATTTCTTGGTTTCTTCTTTTATTTTTTGTGCAAATAACAAAGACCCTCTGCATGTCCCAAATTGCCTAGTCTAGAGGTGGCTTCTGCCATGAATGTTCATTATTCTAGCCCATCAGAGGTATCTAGTCCCCATTTTGACAAGGAGGAAGCAGAAGCCATGAAAGCTGAAGACTTGCAGGAGGCCACATAGTCAGCCCACAGTGGCTGCCTCTGCCCCTACTTCCAATGCCTTCTCTACTATCAACAAAGCTCCAAGTCATCTGCCTCTGTCCTCTAGGTCCCCTTCATTCCATACCATCCACGTGAGTCCAGGCTGCCATTCTTGTTGCATGAATAAGGATTGGCTGAGACAGAGACTCAGGGGGTAGGAGTTAATATCAGAGAAGTGACTGGTCACAGGCCTGCCTTAACGATGCTAAAAATAGGGGTTGGGGAAAAGAGCATGTGCAGCATGCAGTGTGACTGAACTGCTCAAAGCAGGACCTAGACAAAAGCAGAGGGGGAGCAGATTAGCCTATCCAGTTAACTGCTTAGCATAAGGCACTGCTGGACTCTCCAGTGGATAATGATGGCGAAGGTCACTGTCTGGGCAGCTGGGAGCACGTTGAGTGTTAGCATTGCTCCCACACAGCACTGCCACTGTGATCTTAGTTCTTTACCCTCTCTGACTTAAGACAGGGAGAGTATGGTCTAGGAAGAGCATAGGTCGAATTGACATGGACACTCTGATACACATACTTTCAGTGTGATCACCCTAGAATTGGACAAGTGCTAAGATGTGTCTTAGTGAAGCTTGTCTGTCTTAATCTTGTCATCAGCAATCCATATTCCAGATGAATGTTCTAGATAATTGCAAAATTCTATTTGGAATAAATAGAGATGGGAGTCACTGGCTAGGTTCTGTTGTTGATACCAAAAGGTGGGACTGAATTTCCACCATTATGGGATGATTCTATATCCCATAAAGAAGGTGGCCTCTCCTCCAAGGAGCCCAGATTCTCTTAGAGAAGAAAGAAATCTTGAAGTAAATACCATGTAAGGAAGAGGAAAATAATAACCCAAGCCCTTTAACAAGTGAAGAGCCTGAAAGTCTGAAGAGCAAAATGACTTTGAAAAAACATACAATTAGACAAGGCAAGCAAGGGCTCCTGTGCAAGTATCAGCCTTATGTCCTTCTCTAGACATTAGGAGCAAATTGGGAGGTGTGTCTTCCAGGTGCTGTCTGAATCTCTCAAACCAATTCAGACTTTGAAAATACAAAGACTCCAAGAGTAAAGAAAAAAGACAAACTAGTGCATTTTAACTATAAACACAGCAAAAAAGCACACAAAACGTCCAGAACCACTCTTAGCAATAGATAAACACTCTATTTTTGTTTGCATCAGACTTGTAAGACTCGAGTCAATGGGAGATGTAACATGCGGAGTGGAGTAGTGACTATGGAGAAAAATGTTGATTTTTTTCTCCAATTCAACCTATGACTGTTTTGTAAACTGTAAAGGAAATCCTCTTCTTTGGAAAGAATGATTCTATGTTTCATTTGGATAAAGTTAAGCAAGAAGAAATGGAACAGAAGAGAAGGAAGCAGGATGGCTATGAACACCTCCATATCCATCTACAAAATTAAACAGACAGGTCAGCAAAGCAGAGGATGCAACAGTAACAGACTCAGGTGCACGGGGAACTCGATATCAAGTGCAGACTGGACAGCAGGATGGATGGTTCAATAAGCAGAGCTGGGAAACCAGACACTTGGGGGAGAGCCTGTTGGAGACTCACCTCATAGCACTGTAGCAAATGTCTACAAGAGAAGGAAGATGTTGCTATATACTCGTCTTTCTAAACACAAGGTGGAGGAAGACACAATGGAAAAATAAGCCCAAACTATGCAATGTGAAACTTGTAAAGATCAAAACTCATGTCCAAGCAACGGTTTGAAGGGATGTGTGTGTGTGTGTGTGTGTGTGACCCCAGGGTGAGAGGTCATATGCTAGTCTCTATTTCTGTGTGCTTAAAAATGCCCATAATGAAAAGTGACCATCTTCTGAGTGTCATAGTTAAAAGAGTTGCTATCGCTATGATGAAACACCACGACCAAGTTAGGGTGGAAAGTCTATTGGGCTGACACTTCCACATCACTGTTCATCACTGGAGGAAGTTAGGACAGGAACTCAAACAGGGCAGGAACCTGGAGGCAGGAGCTGACACAGAGGCCATGGAGGGGTGCTGCTTACTGGCTTCTCCTAATGGATTTTACAGCCTGCTTTCTTATAGAACCCAGGGCCACCAATCTGGGGATCACACTACCCCCCAATGGGATGGGCCCTCCCCTATTAATCACTAATTAGGATGAAGCCCTAAGGCCTGCCTACAGCTCCTTCTTATGAAGGCATTTTCTCAGTTGAGGTTCCCTCCTCTCCGAATACTTGAGCTTGTGTCAAGTTAACATAAGCTACCCAGCGCAGTTGACCCCTTGTCAACTTGACACACAAATACATCACTGTTAGTACTTTCTCTTTCTCATTCATCCCCAAGAGCTCACACTAAAAAATATAAATAACTTCTAAAATCCCACAAGCTTTACAAATTCAAACACATTAACAGTCAGGCTCTTTAAAATAATCTTTTTTTTTTTAATCTAAAGTCTTTTTCATTCAAAGTCTCTCAACCATACGGTTCTGTAAAATGAAAATTGAATTACATACTTTCTTACTTCAAGAGGGGAGAACCAAGGCATAGTCACAAAACAACAACAACAACAACAACAACAACAACAACAACAAACCAAACCTCAAAAATACTCAACATCCAACGTCTGGGATTCACCGAAGATCTCCTGGCCTCTTCCAAGGGTCTTGGGCCACTTCTCTGGCTCTGCCCTTTGCAACACACACAGCTTGTCTTCTAGGTTCCAGCTGGCTTTACTACACATCTACTACCATTGTGGGTAGTTATTCCATGGTACTGGCATCTCCAAAATGCCAGGTTCTTCTACTGCAAGTGGGCTGTACTTTCACCAATAGCTTCTCATGGGCTCTCTTCATGGGGCCAAGCCTCAATTTCTCTGCATAACCCACTTCCAATCCTGGGCCCTCAACTGCCACTGAGGCTGCACTGTCACCAAGCACCTCACAATGCCAAACCTCAGCTGCTTTTCTTTTTTTTCTTCTCTTTTCTTTTCTCTTCTTTTATTTTCCATGACCAAGTCAGTTTTATTGCAGAGATATTGGGAAGATTCAATATATGTAATTAAAAGAATGCAATGAATCATATAAATGGACAAATTAAAAATCACATGATCATCTTAATAAATTCAGAAAAGACCTTTAACAAAATCCAGTATGACTTCATGGTAAACATGAAAACAGGACTGGGAGGAATATACTCAACATGGAAGACTATATAAGACAAATATATCGCTAACCTCATTGTAAAATGAAAAAAACATAAGCAACACCACTAAAATCAAGAATGTCCACTATCCTCACTCATTTTTAATATAAGTATTTAAACCCCTATTAGAACATCAAGCCAAAAGAAGGGAATTAAAGGGACACAAATAAAAAAAGAAGTCAAAATATCCTTATTTCTAGATGATACTCTATATGAAAACCCAAAATTTACATCAGAAACTATATATAGTATATATATTACATTTAGTAAAGTAGCAGGATACAAACTCAAGTCACAAAAATCAGTGAAGTTTTCATATACCAATAATCATCTCCCCAAGAAAGAGATGGTGGACATACTCCCACGCCTAATAGCCTCAACAAAAAAAATCATCTAGGAATAATCCTAACATGAGGTAATAGACCTTTTTTTTCCTTTCTATCAGCTGCTTTTTATGGTCCCAACACAACTTCAAAACCAGTACCATCAGGGTGAATCTCCATGCTACCTGCTCAGAAGTGGGCAAAGGGTGGCTTTTGCACATGCCCATAAGTGGGTAAGAAAAACTCAGAGGGCTGAGGTTGAAAAGTTCCCACCATGCCTTGATTTCTGCTCTCACTTCCTCCATACTCCTCACAGCCCTACCCCCTCACATACACACCGACAGGGTGAGGGAATATGCTTAAATACCACTTGGACCCTTTGAATTGTCCCAACATGGTAGGCTTCCCTTAGTAGCAGGATGTGTTCTGCACAGGCAGTTGCTCAGACTTGGGCTAAGCACTCTTGGGTAACTTTGGAAGAGACGTAGCATCTATCATATGAAGTGTCTTTCTCCTGCCTTAGATTGAAACAGGTCAGGGAGTTTCCTGGCAAAATGGCATTCCAGTGGAAGAATAGCATGCATGGTGGGTGTCTTAGATAATATTCTATTGCAATAAAGACACACCATAACCAAGGTAATTCTTATAAAAGAAACCACTTAATTGGGGGCTTGCTTATAGTTTTAGGTTAGTCCATGATCATCACACCAGGAATCAGAGAGGCGTGATGCTAGAATGGAAGCTGAGAGCTTTACATCGTAATCTGAAGGCAGCAGGTCAGGGAATGGGAGAATGGGCCTGGCATGGGTTTTTGAAACCTCAAAGCCCACCTGAAGTGGCACACATTCTCCATCAAGGCAACACCTTCTAATCCTACCCAAATAGTTCCACCAACTGGGGACCAAACACTCAAACATATAGGCCTGTCCTCATTCAAATCACCACAGTGGGTGAGACAAGTAGGCCAGCTCACCAGCCATCAAGGTTATCTCCTTCCATTATGCTAGGCTAAAAGGAGGCCTTCTCTGTCCCCACAGAAGGCTTCATGTCTTCATGACAGACAATGCAATCAAAAACTGCAGTGGCCTCCTGTGTAGACCATGATGAAGAGTCCATTGTAGGTGAAATCTCAGCCTTATGACAGTGGCATTGGCCCATTGAAGACTCAGATTCTCCCTTGATATGGAGAGGCTTAATGATCTGAGCCAAAGGCCTGTGTCAAGAGGCTAGGACACTCCATTTCCCACCTGTGACCCCCAAATCCCTGAACTTTGTACCCAAAGAAATCTGGCCAAATTTACTTCAAAGCATTCCACTTTTCAAAGGCAGTTCTTCTTTATAATCACATTTGTCTGTTTCTAAATTATTTCTTGAGATGAGGGGTAGAGTTCACAGGTAGAGACCTTACCTAGACTATTCAGGGCCCTAAATTCAATCCAAAACTCCAAAAAAGAGAAAGAAGCAACAACAAACCTAAATTTCTTCCTTGTTTCATCATGGGGTTATTTTTCTTTTTTGCATTTTTCTAATTATGTGTGGATAATATTTGATCGCAGCAACGTGAAAGGAACTTTTGCAGATGCAGATTAAACTGTCTGATATTAAGATGGCCATCCTTCTACCTGATTGGGCCTCAGTGGAAGAGGATATGCTTAGTCCTGCTGGGACTGGATGTCCCAGGGCAGGGTGGTACCCAAGAGGGGCTTCTTTTTCTTCTTCAACTCTCTATTCCACTCCAGAGCTATAGTGTCACCAGCCATTGGTATGAACAGCCATTTCTATCCTCACATGTCACCCACACAAAGTCACTAAACTCTAAATTTTGTGTATATCCCTCCTTTATGTTTTTACACAGTGATTTAATATACAAATGAATAACAAAACTGGAATCACTACATGTGGTTTTCTGTAGACTTGCTTATTTCAGTCAATATTATTTCTAATATGTTTCAGCCACATTTTTGGAAGGCCAAGGCTGACTTATTTTTACTGTTCTTTGACAAACATCATGAATATATATAATATATGTTGATCATTTTCTGTCCTCTTTGCCCTGTCTCACCCCCCTCACTCCTGCTAAAATTCTTTCTCCTCATTAAGTCTCCCTCTTATCTACATGTTTATTGTGTTGTTTTGTCTGGGACCCCTGGTTTAATTAAAGTTGCCTGCATGAGTATCCTCTCATTTTTAGTTGTTAAGCATTCTCTTTTCTAACTCATATATCCATTCACTCACTGACAGGTATGTGAGTGAGTGACAGTGGGCTGTATGGCATCCTAAGCATGTTGTAATCTCATCTGTACATCTCTCAGTGGTGCCCATACACCATACACCAGGGGGTCTTGGGTTAAGCAGAAAGCAATGGTATTTCTGGGTCTGAGGATATTCAAATGCTTGATTCCTCAAGATAAAGCCTTTTTTGTGACTCCATAGTCTCTCTTAAAATGTATAGCTACCTGTATATTGCTTCCTATTTTCATGCCTCAAACATTAGTACCATAAATCATGACTCCCTGCCCATGCTTGTGATCCCACCGTGTAGCTTGGTCACGTGACCATAAAGGACAAGTAACAATATCTGAGCAGAAACCCCTTTAGGAGAAACCCCCAAGCTTCTACCTGTACTCCTTTCCCTCTGCCATAAGAACGGTATGCCCTAAGCAGTATGCCCTAAGCAGGAATTATTTCACTGAGCTGAGTCCTAGGAAGCAGAGTCACAGCCAACAAAAATGACAGCAGGCACGAGCAAAGAATGAATCTGCAGCAGCGGCAGCAGCGGCAGCAGCAGCAGCCACTGAAACTGGAAGATATTTGTTACTGAAACACAATAAAATAGCCATATCAAGACAGTTAACAGAGATTTATTGAGTATCTTCAACTTACCCGACACCAAACTAGTTTTAAGAGTGGCCATGTTAGACAGGGTTTATGGCTTTGAGGCACTAACACTCTGGCCAATCGGCAGGTCCCAAAGGCCCTAGAGATTTTCTAGCATAGGCCCCAGAGACAAACTTGTTTCTTAAGACCTTGTCTGCCAGGAGTAAAACAGTTGATAAAGAAACAAGCCTTTTTATTGATTCTGTTAAATAAAAAGTCCAGAAATGAAGCTTGAAGCGGGAGTTGGTTCAGGAGCTCCTCCCCCCACTTCTCTTGGCCTTGTTTTTCTCCCTGTTTATCTCCATTCTCTGACAGCACTGCTCCTAGGGGACAAAGTGACCAACAAGTACTCCAAAGATCTGTAACCTCTAAGTCCTATCAAAGTCCTGATTGAGCCTGACTCTCAGAGTCATCCTGGGATTATCAGAGTCATCCTGGGTCACAGGAATCCCTAAACAATCAACGTGAGGAGAGATAGCATAAACTAGATGACCTGGTCCTAGGTCATGCATCATGATAGAGTCATTGCATACAAATACAATAGGCTGAGTAGAGGGTACCCCTGGAACAGTCAGAACACTGCCCAGGAGGGGAAGCAGGTGCTGAGCAGACATGCTACAAACTGCATCAGCACCCTCAGGTCCCTAGCCACCGAACCCTAGCTGGTTCTGCCAAACTTCATGCTCATGGGTGTCACATTGCTGGCTGATATCCGGCACAGAATAAGTGTTTACACCAGGGAAATGGGCAAGTGCTTCAAACCAGTGCTGTAAGTACTGCAAAGAACCAATTGGCTCACGTTTGCCAGCAGAACCACGGTGCAATTGGCTTAAATTCCAGCATCCCCGTGTGTGCCTTTGCCACTTAGACACGTCCCTGACCCCCAACGAACTTCATCTTTTGCAACTGTAAAGTGGGAAAATTGGGCTCTTGCCTGCCAAAGTTATATTCCATCTCTGCCAGTTGGAGATTTTTCAAAGGTGTGTTTACGTATGTGTGTAGATATACATCCATGCATGCACATTTGACTCTAAATTTCTCTCCGCATCAGAAATCATAAGTATAGGCACCTGGTACAAATTCCGAAGTGATTCTGAGAGCTGTCCCTCCCCTCTCTTGGTCTATTAAATCATTTTCCCTCCAAAGGTACACATGTTGTGGCATAAGGAGCAAACTGTTGACAGATGGTGGAGAAACTTCACAGGCCCATAATTGAGACTTATTTTCATACATTCGTGCCAGTTTGAAATCTAATTGCCAATAAAACAATACTGTGATACTGCCACATCTAATACCTCCAACCACTCACTGAAGTTACACTTGAATCCACTAGTAAACCCTAATCTCCCAGAGAAAAATATTCCACGCTCTCTGTCGGAAAAGCAGTGCTATAAATCCACGTACAGTGGTTCATTTTCAAATGAGAACCTCCTTTCCCTGGTCCCCAAAGAGCTCTTACTCAGCTAATGTTAGTGCCTGCCTGAGAGCAGTACATATTCTTTGTTTACTTGACAGAAGCACAGATGTGGCTGGGTGAGCCTGCAATGGGCTTTTTTGCAGAGAAAGGCAGAGGGCTTCTCTGGGCCAACTTACTGGCCTCACAGCTCTAGCTGTATTTTGATGCACTAGTGGGAAGCTGACCAGACAGAGGGAGGAAGGATTTCAGAAGCCAAACCTTCTCTCCTTCCTTCTTTGTTTTCATTCATCTTGATGGAAAGGTTTGAGGACAGATCAATCCAGATCAATCTGAAGCTGTAAATAAAAAGGCAAGCTTTCTGTAGGATGAGGGAGCTCAGAAGCTGGATTTGTTTATGTGGATTGAAAAATGCCACCTGTTACCTCAAACCATAAGCCTGCTGAAAACTAGTAATGACCAACCTTCCCCAAACAGAGTTCTG
This sequence comes from Mastomys coucha, assembly GCF_008632895.1. Lineage (NCBI taxonomy): Eukaryota > Metazoa > Chordata > Mammalia > Rodentia > Muridae > Mastomys > Mastomys coucha. The sequence continues at coordinate 11,386,119 of NW_022196915.1, read as the reverse complement.
CCCATGTTACGAAGAGTATATAGAGGGTGGAGCCCCGAGATGCTGTCTCATCAGTCATATGTATATTCCTTGCATATATCATCTCTAGATGCATCACAGGCAGCAGCTTATTGTTTTGTTATATTTTGTTATGTATAAACTGAGGTAAATCTTAAACTAGACTGATGGTAGAAAGATTCTAAGAGACAGAGGTAGACATCTGCAGTGAAGCAGTATTTACCAGACATCACAGGGCCATTGGACACATGGCATCACAGGGTCATTGGACACATGGTCTCATGCAGCTATGACTGTTTGTATGTGTGTACAAGACCTGCACAAGACCAAGCCAGCCTAAACCCAGCAGGGATCAGGGAGAGGCTCATGAACACCCACCCTAGCAGAGAAGCTATTGACTTTTAATGGCTGCTTTAGGAAAGCTAGTTTTCTTCAGAGATATATATGGTCCCCAAGAGGTTTCCCATGTTCCAGTAGATGATCCCACGCCCATGCTCATATACATAGTGTTAAGTGGACTCAGTGGGTTTAAAAACTTAGCACATGAAGTTGGGGAGGAAAGTGGTGGAGGTTATGGGAGAGGGCTTTGAGAGGAGAGAATGAAGGGGTAGATTTGAGCAAAACATACGTGCATGTATTAAATCTTTAAACAGTAAAAGGAAGAAAAATAACTAAAACAATAAAACATTTTTCACTAAATACAACTGTCTTCATTTTTCTTGTTTTTTGTGATAAAAATACTCTGACAAAAATAGTTTAAGGAAGAAAGGCTTTATTGTGGCTCACAGTTCAAGGGAACAGACCACTCTGTTGAAGAAGAAAGTCTTCAGAGCTTCAAGTAGATGGTAACATCACAGTCACAATCAGGAAGCAGAGAGCGACGAACATGCTGCTGCTCAACGTCCCTTCTCTACTTCCACAGTGCAGGATCCCAGCCAGGGAACAGTGATGCTCACAGTGAGCATGGAGCATGTCTTCTCATCTCAACCATGATTATCCCCACAGGTATGCCCAGAGACCCAACTCCCAGACAATTGTAGCTTTTGTCAAGTTGAGAACACTAACTCAACATATTTTTTTCACTATTTCTTTGAACCACTGAAAATTGAGTGTCTGAACTGAGACATGTGGAAGTAAAACTAGCATACACTAGTTTTCAAAACCTCAGAGGAACGGTCACAAGGGAGAGCCTAGGTAATGGACACCAAAATATACATACTTGAAAGGAATTAAGTCTGGTGTTCTACAGCACAATGGGGTGATTGAAATTTATGGCCATTTATTGTATAATTTATAAAGAACTAGAAGAGAGAATTTCAAAGTTTTACAGTTGAAAGAAATGGTGTTACATGATATAGATATGCTAATTACCCTGATTTAGTGATTACACATTGGATATGTATTAAATTACACATATATCACATAAAATTGTGCAATTATTATATGTTTATTTTAAAACCATGCATAGAAAAAATAATACTCTTCAATAATAATGCATTTGTATTGACTATGTATTGAAATTACAGTTTGGACATGTTGAATTATCTAAAATACACTGCTGGCCACTAGAAAAGTGTAAATGATGTGTGTATTGTGATGCTCTGATATGCTGAAATACGTATTTGTTCTTTGTTCTTGTTTCCTAGAATATAATTACCAAAATCTTTGGAATGTTTAAAGTCTTTGGGGCTTGTTAGCCTATTCCCCAACCTTCATGTCTTAGGGTTCTCTTGCTGTGAAGAGACGCCATGTCTATAGCAAGTTTTATAAAGGAAAACTTTTAACTGGGGCTGGCTTATAGTTCAGAGGTTTAGTCCATTACTGTCATGGTAGGAAGTGTGGTGCTGTGCAGACAGACATGGTTCTAGAGGAGGAACTGAGAGTTCTACATCTTGATTCACAGCCAGTGGGTCTTCCTGTGACTGAGAGCCACTGAGCCTGGTCTGAAGCTTCTGAGACCTCAAAGCCAGCCTCTACAGTGACACACTTCCTCCACAAGGCCACACTTCCTGATATTGCCACTCCCTGTGGATCTATGGGGGCCATTTTTATTCAAATCACCACACTCCACAACTCAAGATTAAGTGGGTCACCAATGGTCAGTGATACAGTCAACCATGCCTATGTAATGAAGCCTCCATAAGAACCCAACAGGACAAATCACAGATAGCTTCTCGATAGGTTCCTGGAAGGTAGCAAATGCATGGAACCAATACACTTTCCTCCATACCTGGTCTTGCCCATCCACCCTAGATAATATTCTGATACTCTACAAAATACTTGAGGTTGATCTCTTATAACAGAAAGAGATTTATTTAGCTCACAATGGCTAAAAGTCCTAATATTATCTTCCAGGCTTGGCTTTGGCTCCTGAAGCTGTATGATATCATGGCAGATAACATCAGAGCAACAAGATGGACAGATGAGAGACGACATATTAAGAGATAAGGAATGTATGCAGAAATCTTTTTCCTTCCTCTTGTAAAGTCTCCAGTATGAGTCATGGGAACTCATCCAAGCTGTACTTAACCTGATCCCAGGCTTCTTTGTATTACTACTCTCTAAAGTTAAAGAACAGATAGAATGTGTACATATTATAAAAGAAAGCTTATTAAATGATTGGGGGTAGTATAGCAATGGATGACTATAGTCTGGAGAGGCTGAGATCCCACCTAACAGCTGTTCATGAGGCTGGTTACCTAAGAGTTCCAGCATAGCACTAAGGGCTAGGAAGATTCTTAGAAAGTTGCTGGTCTTCAGTCTACATTGGGCTCCAAAGATGTTGGAGTTTAATGTCAGCAAAGAATGCCAGCAGCAGCAGTAGCTATGGATATACTCAGCATGAATGGAAGCCAACAAGCAAGCAAGCACTTCGTTGGTATACACTTGGAACGCTGTACACTGAGCCACTGCAGCTAGAAGGAGTTGGCCATTCTAAGGGAGGCTCCTCACTTTTTTAATCAATTCTAAGGGAGGCTCCTCACTTTTTTAAACAAATCTTCTTGGAAACATTCTCAAAAACCTGCCAAGATAAGTATCTCTTAGTTGATTGCAGATCCAGATTAAACGTCCCAACTTCCCAAAGGCTCATGTCTGAATACAGTCATGTTAAGTTTTTAGTTTCAACCTGAGTTTCAAAAGGCACACACCATATTCAAGCCATGGTGCCATCTCTTCATCTGGCCTTCTTCAGTTTCTTTCTGTTATTAAATAATAAACCAGGAAATGTATGTAAGTGTGTCCCTGGTGTGTCATTTGAATGAGAATGGCCCCTATGGGCCCATATGTTTACATACTTATTTCTCAGTTGTCAGAATTGTTTAGGAAGGATAAGGAGATATGTCTTTGTTTGAGGAGGTGTGTCACCAAGGGTGAACTTTGAAGTTTCCAAAGCCTACACCATACCTTGTCTCTGTCTCTATGCTCTATCTCTCTCTATGTGTGTGCATCTCTATCTGTGTCTCTCTGTCTTTCTGTATGTCTGTGTATCTGTGTGTCTGTGTCTGTGTCTCCCTCTCTACCTCTCTGTCTATCTCTGCATCTCTGTCTCTGTCTGTCTCTCTCTGTGTGTCTGCCTCTCTCTGTGCCTCTCTCTGTGTGTCTTTCTCTATGTATCTCTGACTCTCTCTCCCCCCTCTCTCCCTCCCTCCTTCTCTCTCCTTTCCTTCCTACTGCTTGTGGATCACATTGTAAGCTCTCAGCTGTGGCTCCAGCACCTGCCTATAACCCTCTGGAACCATAAACCCCAATTATTTCTTTTGTAAGTTTCCTTGGTCATGATGTTTTGTCACTGCAATACAAAAGTAACTAAGACTCTTGGGTTCTGTGAACTATTCCAGCCAGTTGAACCTGAGGATGGGGAACCCTGCTTCAAAGCTACTCAGCCAGATGCCCAGGGAAAATAATCGAGGGCCTGTGACTGGTGTGGGAAGACAGACAGTCTTAAGAACTGAAGTACCCACCTGGGATAGCTGATGCTATTTCCAGACAGCTAGAATCATCTATTTCCATATTAGCTCTAATCAGATTGGAAGACAGCCGGCTGGTGTTCCCTACAGAATTTGTTGTTTGCTTCATGGGACCACACACACAACTATCAGTGAGAATATAGAAGAATGGAGTTTGTGTGCCCTGCGTTTTCATGTGGATGGATAAATACAGCTTGGTTTATATATCTCCCACACAGACATGACCAGATCATGCAATTTGCCTACCTTTTTAGTTTAGACTGAGTATTTGCCTATGTCCAAATGGACACAGCTTGAGGTCATTGGGCCTGTGTGAATCTGGAGAGTGACTCAATCCCAGAAATCCCTTAGTCTCCTTTGAAAGGTTTGGTGTCCATCCAGGTGTTCCCTAGCCTCTACAGGCATCATCTAGAGACTATTTGAAACATTGTCATTGTGACAATACAATATTCCCTTTCTGACTTGTCCAGTTCTTCTAGACCATTCTGTGGGTCAGGGTCACCTTGCATCTTGATCCTTTCACCCAACATAGCCCTCTCAACCTTATAGCTCCTTTGAATGCAGTCATCTTGCCTCCAAATTTTGAATGAAGATGATAATTAGGTGGTCCCACATCCAGAACTTCCCTCTGGTATCTGAATTCTGCATCCAGAGATGTGGCAACCACATACCAACATCTCTGGGCCCTGTCAGTGTCTTCTCCCTAAGTCCACTCCTTCTGTCTTTCACTCAAATTTGCTCATCCATATCTTGGCTTAAATCATTGCATAAAAGCTTTCCAAAGGACACAACACGTACGAGAACACAGCCCCTGGGAAGTGGATAACAGTATTTTTATATCAGAAGACAGCAAGCAAGCACTTGCATGCTGACTAAAATTTGAATTGGTTAAAACAGAGTCTATAGCAGCCTACAGGAATGGCCCGCATCCATTCTTTAATGATGTTATAGAAAAGTACATAATGACTTGGAAAATTGCCCCTAATATATATTTAAGTGCTAAAAGCATATTACAGAATGGTGTGTGAAGAATGATGCTATTTTTGGAGTATTTATTTATGTATTTGGGGGAAGGACTACAAAAAAAACCTTATTGAAATTATCAACATGGCTATGGTGTGTAAACATGCACACCTTTCAGTGTACAGACATTTACTCTTTATTTTGTCTTCAGTGCTGTGGACTGAATCCAAAGCCTTTTGCTTGCTAAGCAAGCCCTCCACCAATGAGCTAGATCCTCAGCCTCACTTTTCCCTCCAGCAACCACTCTGCTTCTCCTCTTTTCTTTTCAGCAAACTCCTTGAAAGAGGAGCTCATGGGTGTACTCAACGAATGACAGCAATTACTAGGAGTCATGAAAATCATTAGACAAGTCATGACAATTATCTCCAGAGTCAGAAATGCACAGAACATTTTATCACTGTACAGCTTATCCTCTAGGAGACGAAAAGGGGAATGTGGGGATGTCAGGAGCAGCTCAGCTCCCATATCCCCTGATTCTCAGAGGAAGCCTACAAAAGGGATGTGATGGAATGCCAGTGATCCACATGCAGAACATAGCTGGAAACAGCAGTCACCACATCCCTCACCAAGCAATGAGCATAAAACCTAACCGTGCTATGTGTGCACGGCACAGGATCATCAGTGGCGTTTTGTATTGTCCAAGCACCTGTTACCTGACTTAATGGAAAGTACAAGGACTCTGGGTCAGATAGATCTGCATTTGAGCCCTGACCACATACTTACTAGCTATACAACCTTGGGAAAGTCATCCAGTTTCTCTGAATCTCCACTCCTCCATCATCAGTAAGTACCAACAGAGACAGCTCATGCACGGTGTTGGGAGGCTAGATACTTAGCACAGGTTCAAAATTATGTACTGATTAACAGTTACAGATTGAGAAGGACTGCAAAGGCAGAAGAAGAAGCATTCTGTGAGGCTAGCCCACCAAACAAAGGTGCCATTAGGAGAAGTTTCCCTCCAGGTTACCAACACCACCCTCCCTGCAGCATTTGAAGTCTTCTCTCAGGCCATATGGAAGAGCATGTAGCCTAGAAACAATGGGTTAACTGATTTAAAAGGTTATCATGGGAAGGTAAGAACTGCTGAGATTCTGAAGCACAATTGGAAGGACTGTAGGGCTTGGCTTCTAGGTCCTCTGACTTGAGTGAATCTGGCTGGCTCCCCAAGAGCACAGATATTCCCAGGTCACCCGACAAGGAAGGACACCCAACCTGGATTCCTCTGCAGGCAGCCTAATGATGTACTAGACCCAGGCCAGCTGGGCAGCTACTTTCCACTATCAGGGAAAATTTTCTGATGCCCCTGAGCCCATATGGAGGACACCATTTTTCTTTGGCAGAACCCATTCTGATTCTCAGATAACAGACAGCCCTTCTAACTCTTTATTACCACATCCCAAGAATGGGGCTCCTTCCATTCCTGTCTACATCTAAGGAGGCAGGAGGTGTTAACTTCAGCCAACCCTGAAGAGGGAGTGTTCACTGAGGGAAGGCAAGGACCCTCCTGGAGCTGGAAATATAAGGTAGCTGTGAGTCACTTGATGTGGGTACAGGAACCTAGTGCTAAGCCATCTCTCCAGCCTCTTATTTAGGTTGTAGTTGGTAAACTCAGTGCATTGACAATACACTGAGAAGACCCGAGCAGGGGATGAGCTTCTCAGGAATAATGGTGGACGTCCGGGAGTGGCTTGTGCACTCCGGGGGCTTCTCAGACCCCTGAGTCCATATCATCTGGCTTGTGATCCAAACCTCAGCTCACTGTGCTTTTGGTCAGACCTTGTTTCTTAGCCTGAATTTCTTCTTTTTGATTCCCTTTCAGTGCTGTGTCTGTACTGCATTCGAGACATAACTCAAAAACTAGTCCTCACTTAGCAGCAAGGACATGCAAACTTGTGCTTAATCTGGTTTCACTGAGATAAAAACCTTCAACATAAAAAAGCACAATACCATTATCTTAAAATTATACCTATGAGTTTACAATAATTTCTTTATATCATGAATCCTCCCCTAACATTGGTGCCAGCAGGTCCCAACTCCTGGATTACTAGGAATAGAACTCTCCTTATCTCCTGATACATCTCAGAGCATCTCATCCCACGGGCTATAACCCTTGTCTATACATTCAAATGACACAGCCACACACACACACACCAAGTCTACCTTTATCCCCTGATCTTCTGAATCAGCACATTCTCTCAGGTGCAGCATCTTCCTAGGTGACCAGCAACCCCTCAGTACGAGAGGCATGTATGCTTGTTTATGCCCACTCAGGAGTTCCATGCCCTCTCCTGCATAGAAGCTGTCTCTAACTTCACACTTCCTAACCTTGACACTGAGCACCGGATTTGCTCTCTGCCCATCCTCTCTATCCTGGTCACCCAGGAGCACCCTGTAGTCAGCTGCACTCAATATGCCAGTCACTTCAGTCACCTTCCTTATCACCTCCCACATGTGCCCATGTTTATACAACCCTGCAATTACCTCTGTCCACTGCCCATCTCTTCCAAGTCCCCTCTCATAATCCATCCTTCCAGAGCTGCATCTTGAAATGACACTGTCATTTAACCATCTCATTGGCATCCTGTCCCCCTGAAAAACTGTGTTCTCAGAGTTCCTTAGGTCTGTACAGGATTTGGCATACCTTCTTTAAGGCTCAAAACTCAACTGAGGAAGTGGCAGCCTAATGATGCATTAACTTTTCCTGGAAAGATCTGAACAAATGACTACTTACTCCAGTGATAGTGGATCTCTCTAAGTCCAAGGTTAGCCTGGACTACACAGCAAGTTTCAAAAATGCTAGTGACAAAACAGAGTTATGATCTATTCAAGTCCAGGTGAACCAATGAGTTTACTGGGCTTACATACAAGAATTGAGTGAGGGGACAATTACAGGAGCTTGAGTGACCCAAAATAGCTGCAGCACTGAAAAGTCCCACCCTACATAAATGATGACTTCCCTATAGCTGCAGAGATGGAGCCTTCCTCCAGCTAACCTAACACCCTTGAAGACCACATGTAATGGGAGCAGAATTACATCCAACTTGAATGGGAACACAGAAGGAAACAAGTAGCTAGAATCTCACATGAGAGTAGAATGATTCCCACCTCCTTCTATGAGGAAAGGTCAGCAGGCCTGATCCTAAGGGTCTCCTGTGTGTAATCACAGTTACCCTGGTTACAATGGCAATAGCTGCTAAGCTAAATACATTAATTTAGATTGCCAAAGACACACAGTGGTTAATTGGTAGACCAGAAACCTTACGCAGATCTACCCACTTCCAAGTTGCTACTGCCCACTTAAGTGTATAAGTGATATCATTAGTTAAAGACGACAAAGATGACTAAGCTATCATCTTTGCCTCCTGAGAGTTCACCATTTTAATTGGAGCCAAGACAAACAAGATGGTCTATTTCTAAAAAGGATTTAAATCTCAGAAAGAGTGACAGCAGGAGACAAGAGAAGAATATGTCTCTCTTTTTATCCTTGTTGTATCGGAAAGGGAACAAGAGTCATAGAGACATTAAATATTTTCCAAAGGCCTCATGGGTAGCCAGTGATGCTACCAGCATGCTAATTCAGGTGGTCTGACCTTGGAGTCTGAATTCTTAACTAATATACTCTCCTACTTCAGTGCACTGGTCCCCAGGAAGTTGTCATGACTACTTTAAAGCTGTTTCCCTGTTTTATATGAATGCAACTGTCTCTGCAGTCATTTCCAGGTTAGGGAAGCAAAGTACCAAGTATGAATTTGTAGTTCCTAGGGTGAATTGGGTGTGTTTTTCCCTTGCCTCATAAGACCCCCTAAAAGGACATGGGAGGGGTTTTAAAGATATACAACCCAGTTCAACAAAGAGAACAAACATCAATAGACGAGAATTTGACATGTTTCTAGAATACAGACACTGATTAGAAATTGGTAAGCCAATGGGAGAAGAGACAGCCCAGAACCAAAAGAGAATGGGTTTAACAGATGGGGAAGACACCCTCTTATGTTGTGTTGTGTTGTGTTGTGTTTAACCTTACCATGAGAAGGTTAAAACTCAGGGTTACTCTTAAGAAGGAGAAGAGAAGGCAGAATGAGGGATGAAAAGATAGAGGTTAAATCAAAGGCCTTACAAAGAGTATTACTCTCCCCCTCCAGCCAGTGTACCCTATACCACAGCATGGACCACCCAAGGAAAAAGAAAAATGCACTCTTTGGAAGTAGAATGAGCTACCGGGGAAGCTCTAGCACTGAGGCCGTCTCTGCGCAGCAGTATCCTACCTCTTTTATCCATGTATTAGAAAGGGTACAAGAGTCAGAGAGACAGTAAATATTTTCCACACCACAGATGTCACCCAACAGGCCCTCTGTCCTCACAGCTTCAAGCTCACTATCTTATGTACAAATGGACAACAGAGCATCAGAAGACATTTAAGGTAAACCTTCAACATGGAAGCAGGATATGAAGAAATGAAAAAAAATTCATTGCCTGGAGAGATGGTTCATGGTTAAGAGCACTTATTGCTTTTGCAAATAACCATATTTTGGTTCCTAGAGCCCACATCTGGAGATTCACAACCACCTGTAAATTCAGATCCAGAAGAACTAACACCATCTAATTTCCATAGGAACCTAAACTCACATCCATACACACCAGACATGCAGACACACAGAGACATGTAATTAAAATTGAAATATAAGAGCCTGTAAATATATCTCAGCAGTTAAAAACACTGGCTGATCCTCCAGAAGATCTGGATTTGATTCCTAGCACCGACATGGTAACCCACAACCTATCTGTAACTCCATTTCCAAAAGTTCTAACACCTCTGCAGGTCCCTGAATAAATGTGTACATAAACATACTCACACTCACGTACATAAAATATTTTTAAATAAAAAAATTTTTAAATCAGATCCATAAATATATATTTTCAAGGAAACATACCCACGTGGCAGTTAAGGGGTGATGAGGAAAATTTTTATTTAAGACTATTCCAGCAGAATATAGTACAGAATTTGGCTCCGTTCTGAAGAAAGCAAAGCCAAAAGAATTTAGAAAAGGATCAGAAGGCCAGTAGATAGAACCTCACTAAAGGGAGACACCAAGCCCAGGGGGAGTCCTGCCTAGCATACCCTAACAGGAGTTTTGCTGAAGGCCAGCCAAGGTAATCAGGTACTGAGAGTTGATATCTTAGCTACTGGTCTGTTGCTGTGAAGAAACACCATGACCAAGGTGACTCTTATGAAAGAAAGCATTTAATAAGGGACTCACTTACAATTTTAGAGGGTTGGGCCATAATCATGAAAGGAAGTAGATAGGTGTGGCACTAAAGCAGTACCTGAGAGCTTGGCATCCTGATCTTCAGGAAGCAGGCCAAGATACAATGAGCCTGACATGGGCTTTTGAAACCTCAAAGCCCACTCCCAAAGTCACACCTTCTCCAACAAGGCCACACCTCCTAATCCTTCCCAAACAGTTCCACTAATTAGATACTAAGTATTCAAACATATGAGCTTATGGGGGCCATTCTCATTCAATCAACCATGGTTGAGAATGAGGAATCTTATCCAGTTCGAGTGTGATCAAGCATGAAGGAGGAGGAATTCTTGTCAAACTGACTTAACAGGATTCTTAGACTAAATCAGGGTTTTAGATAAGGAAATGCAGATAGGCTCAGGAGAAAATTCAGACATGTAATCAAAGTTAGCTTACAGAAATCATTGTCAGAAGTTATATTTATTTAGCAAAGAGATAATCAGAAAGATCAAAAAGTTACTTCATGGAGCAAGAAAAAATGTGACACAAAACAAGTTCAACAGGTAATGAAACAAAACAAAGAACTCTGGAAATTTACAATGAGATTATCAAAATCAAGTCTTTTGTAAGAATGGATCCAACAGGGGCTGGAGAGATGGCTCAGTGGGTTAGAAGCACTTCCAGAGGTCCTGAGTTCAATTCCCAGCAGCCATATGGTGGCTCACAACCATCTGTAGTGGGATGCGATGCACCCTTCTGGTGTGTCTGAGGACAGCTACAGTACACTCACATACATAAAAATAAATAAATATACCTTTAAAAAAAAAGAATGGATCCAACAAAACTCTCCAGAAAGTAAAATAATAGAAATATTAGAAAACTAGTTGAGAGACCACAATGAGAGAACCCAAAAGGTCAGACATTTGGCTATCAGGATTTTCAGAGAAAGAAAGAAGACAGGGACTTCTCCACAGAGGAGTCAAATGAAAACAAGACAAGTAATCCTCAGGGGGAGCAGAATGTGAAAAGATGCAGAAGCCCAAGAAAGCACAAGCTGTTTTAAAATCTGTGAGTTGTTCTGGTAGGCAGAAAACAGGGTTTCTGGAAGGAGACCAGCCAGACCGTAGACTCTAAGGAGCTCTCAACCTGTGGGTTGTGACCTTTTGGGGGTAACCTAGCTGTTATCCTGCATATCAGATATTTACATTACGATTCATAGCAGTAGCAAAATCAGTTATGAAGGAGCAATGAAATAAGTTTACAGTTGGGGGTCATCGCAACATGAGAAACTATTAAAGGGTCTCAGCACTAGGAAGGTTGAAAAATACTGCTGTAAAGGTACCCTGAGTACCACACATAGGGTCTGGTCTTTTATTAGATCCTTCCTTCCTTCTCTCCCTTGTTCCCTCCCTTCCTTTCTTTCCTCTTTCCTTCATTTCTTTTTAAGTAGGCAGGGTCTTGTAATGTCACCAAGGCAGGTCCTGATGCTCTGAGCTCACGCTGTCTTCCCAGCTCTCAGTCTCCCCAACTCTTCCTGACCTCTCTTCAATCTATGCTCCTGCCGCAACTACTTAAGGACATTTTAAAATGATAGGAGAGATGATCAGATTTACACAGATGGACGATTAAAAGTCAGTGCTATGTGACACATATCCACAAACTGAATGGCTTAAACAGCAGCAGCCTTCCTTTGACTTGGAAATCTGCAATATGAACAGGTCTCAGTAAGGACAGCTATCTCTGTACCATGAGGCATGAGCTGAGCAGGTTCAAAGGCTGAGACTGGTTTGATGGCTTAGGGGCTAGAATCACTAAGGAAGGCCAGCTGGGTGGTGCAGCTATAGTCAGTCACTGGCTCTCAGGATGCCAAAGCAAGAGCAGGGGCAAAATTCGCCGAAGCAAAGGGATACTTTGAGCTCAGGAATTCAAGCCCAGCCTGGGGTACATAGCCAGACTCTCATCAAACAATGCAAAACAGCAAGCACAGTGCAACCAAAATGGCCGCTCCACTTCTACAACACATATTCTTTGGAAACACTGATATAGTGGCTTTTCCTATACTACCAGCAAATGTCTTATTGAGTCTCATAATATATAATTGGGCCACATCTACTCACTCCTGAACCAATCCCTGTGGCCCAAGCAAAGCTGTACAGGGATTGACAAAGCTTTGGTCATGTGAAAATCCACTCCCAGACAAGCACACATACACACACACACACACACACACACACACACACACACACACACACACACCTCTGCTTCCTCACTCCAGCCTCCCTTCCCCCCTCTGCCTGTTCTCTTCTTTGGCAGGAAGCTGCCTGCTCCCTTGGCTAGGTGGAGGGAATGCTAATTCTTCTAACTGGAGAGCTCTGTCCTCAGAAGGGCCATTTACACTCTGCTCAATACGACTGATGGAGCGTAAACTAATTAATTCTCAGAATGAGAGCATCTCTATCGGGTTTGTCCCAAATAGTAATGAATCATTACCAGCCAAGACCTTAGCATCTGCTCACTCAATCAATTCCCCTCCAGCCGCATGCTATGAATGTCATGGGTGCTGCTGCCGGACTGCCAGGCAGCCTGCATCCCCTGGCCCCCAGAGGCCCATTAGTTTTCTGAACAACAGAAGACCTCAGGTCTGGAAGCATGATGATGTTATGAGCACACAAGGGTGAAGCTTGTTGGGGGATGGCTGTGGACATGGTGGAAGGAAATGACCTATTTACAACTCTTCTCATCACAAAACCTCAGGGCTAAAGAGATGTTAAAACCAAACAGTCCCCAAGCTCTTCTTACACACCCCTGATGACAGTGAGCTCATAACCTTACATTGTACTGTTTTGCATACCTGCTTGTTAGAATGAAAGCAGTAATTATATTTAAGTATAGGTATCTTGAATGACGATATCCAATAAAAAGAGATAAAAGCCAATAGACCAAAGGATGGGAAAATCATTAAGCAAGAGGTACAGGTAGTCTACAGAAGGACAAAACAGCCCATTTTACAGAGCTACAAACAAAGCTCCTTTGTGACCCAAAAGGAAAGGAAGCCATGACCATGCCCAAATTCATGGCACCAGTTCTTACTGGTAGAGTAGAAGATAGAGGAGGAATATATACATATACCCATACCCACACATACACACACACACACACACACACACACACAGACATATATAGGGGGCCGCATCATGCCATGAGTTGCAGAGGGTCTAGCATGTCTCCCAAGGGTTCATGAATTGTGAGATTGGTCCTTAATGTAGTGGTACTAAGAGGGGGTGTACACTTTAAACACACAGGACCTAGGGAGATTTATTTAGTTCACCATGGGCCCTCCCTCAGGAGAGAATGCTACCAGATTTGGCAGTACACACCTTTAGTCCCTGGTCTCTGAGAGACAGAAGCAGAAGATATCTGAAAGTTCAACTCCTAGTCTACCAAGTGAGTTCCAGGATGACCAGGGCTATAGAGACCCTGTCTCAAATTAAAAAAAAAAAAAAAAAAAAAAAAAAACAAACAAACAAACCTAAACAAAACAAAAAACCACACACAACACAAATAATGAAAGAATGCTGACCTCATGAAGTAAGTTCTCGTCAGACCTGTGTTATATATCTTAAATGCCCTTCAAATGCCTTGTGTCAAAGGCTTGATCACTACACTTTGGTGTTGTTGATAGGTGGTAGAAACATTAAGTAGGGGGTCTGGAGAGATGGCTCAGTGGTTAAGAGCACAGTCTGCTCTTCTAGAGGTCCTGAGTTCAATTCCCAGCAACCACATGGTGGCTCACACCATCTATAATGAGATCTGATGCCCTCTTCTGGTGCTTCTGAAGACAGCTACAGTGTACTCACATACATAAAATAAATAAATCTTTAAAAATAACAAACAAACCATTAAGTAGAGAGGTCTAACTGGGATGAAGCTACATCATTGGTGAGGGTCCCCTTGGAGGAGATATTGAAACCATGACTACTTCCTCTCTCTTTCTCTTTTCTTCCTGCCACCATGAGGTAAGTAGCTTTGCCCCACCACAGATCCAAAAAACAATGAGGCCAAACAACCATGACCTGAAGTCTGAGCCAAAATGAACTTTTTTTTTTTCTTTTCAAGCTGATTGTCTCAAGTGTTTTGTCACTGTAATGGAAAGCTCACTAACAGAGTATATATTATAAGAATGTACCTCATCCACTATGCCACCATTAAGTCCTCAACAGTTATGAGCTCAAGTTCTCTCTCTCTCTCTCTCTCTCTCTCTCTCTCTCTCTCTCTCTCTCTCTCTCTCTCCTCTCTCTCTCCCCTCCCTGACCCCTCTCATTTTTTGACACAAGGGTTCTCTGTGTAGCCCTGGGTGTCCTGAAATTCACTATGTAGACCAGAATCCACTTGCCTCTCCTTACCAAGTGATGGGATTTAAAGGTGTGTGCTGCTACCACCCAGCTTCTTGTTTTTTTTTTAAGGCAATGTTAGCCAACCTTGTGTATGTCATTACAGTAAGAAAAAAATAAGCTATTATACATAGGCATGTGTGTGTATGTATGTGTGTATGTATGTGTGTGTATAAATAAATACATACATAATTAACAATGAAAAGGTTCATTAAATAACTTCTTACCAAAGCCTGTTTCTCTGAAAGCTCACACTTAGCTAAAAATTCTCTTCTTGACTGGTTGCCTGGTTGCCTGGTTGGCTGGTTGGTTGGCTGGTTAGTGTGTGGCTGATTAGCTGTTTGGTTGGTTACCTGGATGGATGGATGAGTGGATGGATGGATGGATGGAAAGATGGATGGATATTGATAACCTGGCTGATTGTTTGGTGGCTACCTAATTGACTAGTGGGTTGGTTGGCTATGTGTTTGATTGGTTGACTAGTTGGTGGGTAGACTGGTTGGTTAGTCAGCTGGTTAGCTGGTTTGTTGATTGGTTAGCTGTCTAGTAAGTTCATTGGTTGGCTGGCTGGCTGCCTACATAGCTTGTTGGTTTGTTGATTGTTAGTTGGCTGGTTGGTTGATTGGTTGGTTGACCTTAGACAGAGTCTCACACTAAAACTGTAGCTGTCCTGGAATTTACAATGATGTACATGCTAGGCTAGCCTTATACTCAGAGCAATTTCTATGTCAGCTCAATCAGTGGACATTTACAAAAGTCCCAGAGGAAAAGGAAGAAAATAAACCAGAGGGAGACAAGGGACACAGGGAGGACAATACATTAGAATAAAGCATAGTAACACTGTCATAGGGTCTCTATTGCTGTGATGAAACACCATGACCAAAATAAACTTGGGGAGGAAGGGGTTTATTTTGCATATGCTTCTATATAGCAGTTCATCATCAAAGTCAGTCAGGGCAGGAACCTGGAGGCAGGTGCTAACGCAAATGTTGTGGAGGAGAGCTGCTTACTGGCTTGCTCATTATGGTTTGCTCAGCCTACTTTGTTATAGCATCAGGTACAACCAGCTAAGGAATGCTCCAGTCTGTGATGAGCTGAGCACTCAACAGCAATCCCTAATTAAGAAAACGCCTTACAAAAATATAAATCTAGACACCTATGGACACCTGATTTTTTTATAAAGAAATCAGAACAATACAATGGGGGGAAAGTACCTTCAGCAATGGTCTAACTTGAATGGATTGACACAGGAGCCAAGTTCCTGAACAGAACACTGATAGTGCTTGCACTAATATAAACAACTAACAAACAGGACATCATGAGACTGGAAAGATTCCATAAGACAAAGAACACTGAAAATAGGACAAAACGGCAGGCTACAGATTGGGAAAAGATCTTCACTAACCATACAGCTGATAGAAGGCTAATATTCAAAATATATAAAGAATTTAAGAAAGTAGATATCACAAATCAAATAATCAAATTTTAAAAACAGGGTACAAATCTAAACAAAGAATTCTCAATAGAGAAATCCCAAATAACTGAGAAACATTTAAAGAGATTTTCAACATTCTTAGTCACCAGGGAAAGCAAATCAAAACTACCTTGAGATTCCATCTTATACCTGTCATAATGGCTGAGAACAATAATACAAGTGACCGTGAGAAGGTGGTGCAAGAGGCACACTCCTCCTTTACTGATAGGAGTGCAAACTTGTACAACTACTACAGAATTGAGCTACCTCAAGACCCATCTATATCATTCTTGGGCATATAGCCAAAGGATGTTTTATCTTATCACAAAGACACTTGCTCAAATATGTTCATAGCACCTTTATTCATAATAGCCAGAAACTGTAAACAATCTAGATGTCCTTCAACCAAAGAATGGATAGGAATATATGGTACATTTGCACAATGGAATATTACTCAGCTGTTAAAAACAATGACATCATGAAATTTGTAGGTAAATGGATGGAACTAGAAAATAACATCCTGAATGGGGTAACCCAGAAACACAAACATTGTATATACCTACTTAAAAATAGATATTAACTGGGCAGTAGTGGTGCATGCCTTTAATCCCAGCACTTAGGAGGCAGAGGCAGGTGGATTTCTGAGTTTGAGACCAGCCTGGTCTACAGAGTGAGTTCCAGGAGAGCCAGGGCTACGCAGAAAAACTCTGTATCGAAAAAACCCAAAAATTAAATAAATAGATAGATAGATAGATAGATAGATAGATAGATAGATAGATAGATAGATAGATATTAGCTATTTACTAAATAGTAATCATGCTACAACCCACAGACCCAGAAAGGCTAAGTAACAAGGAGGGCTTTAAGAATAGGGAAATAGAGTAAATTCTATGGGTGGACTGGAGATGGATGGAAATGGTAACAGAAGGGATCGGGTAGGGGGAGAGGGAGAGAGGGGGAGAATACGAAGAAACGACTGGAATTGGAGGGCATTTGAAGAATGTAGAAATCTTTTGTAGTACAAACTCCCAGGATTCTAGAAGGTTGAGTCTAGCAAGGGCTCCAAGTAACAGAGGATACAGAACCTGAACCAGTCATCTTCTGTAACCAGGCAACTTCCAAAGGTGAGGCTAGGACACCAACCCAGCCACAAAACCTTTGACATACAATCTATCCTGCCTGCAAGACATGGTAGGGCAATGGAGACATTGAACTTGTGGGAGTAGTCAACCAATGACTGTTCTAATTTGAGATCTACACCACAAGAGGTGGCCCATTCCCAAAACTGCCTAGATGACTAGCATCTGGAGGCTGGATAGCGAAATTAAAAACTTAGAGCTATCCTTACATCCTTTCCCTTGCAACTCAGGAAATCTATGAAAGAGGGAGAGGGAATATTGTAGGAGGCAGAGGGATTGAGGACACAAGGAGACTACCACCTGCAGAATCCACTAAACAGCGTTCATAGGGACTCACAGAGACTGAAGCCACAATCATGGAGCCTGCATGAGTCTGAGCTAGGTCCTCTGCACATATGTTGTGGCTGTGTAGGTTGGTGTTCTTGTGGGGTATCTAACAGTGGGAGTGAGGGCTGTCTCTGTCTCTTTTGCCTACTCTTGGGACCCTCTCCCTCCTCCTGGGCTGCCTCATCCAGCCTTGATATGAGGGTTTGTGCCTAGTCTTATTGCATCATGTTATGCCATGTTCAGTTCATATCCCTGGGAAGCCTGCTCTTTTCTGAAGGGAAATGGAGAAGTGGGTTTGAGGGAGAAGGTGGTGGGGGTGGGAGCACTGGAAAGAGATGAGAGAGAAGAAACTGTGATTGGGATGTGTTTACTGTATAAGAGGAGAATACATAAATTGCTTTGAATGCCCTCCAGGCTTTCCTGCCTATAGCCCACTCTGGTGGAGACATTTTCTCAATGGAAGTGCCCTCCTTTCCAATGACTCCAGCTTGTGTCAAGTTGACATAAAACCCAGCTGGCACAGACACACATGATGAAACCTGTTATTATATGCTAACTTTTAAAAATTAATTTTAAAGAAATGTAAAGAAAGCCCCAGAGACTCTCTTCCATGGCTTCCAGTATGCAGAAATGAGGATCAAGGCAATGTTTCTGCTCCGTGTCTGACCCTAAGACTACTGGGCACAAGGTAGTAATTAGCCCTGCACTCAAAGGATTTAGTTCCCCTCTATCTTACAAGCTCTGTCAACCATTCCCTTTCAAGAACTCTCAGCTCAAGGTGTATCCAAATTCCTGCCCCACCCACACCAAAATGTCTGCTTCTTGGTATCTCTCTATCCAACCTATGCTCTCCATTTAGAAGACCTTCCCACTACTCCAAGTTTCTGTACCCTCCTCACCCTTCACAGCCCAGCACAAAGGCCAGCTCCTTCAGGAAGTCTGCCAGGATTTCTACAGCCGCTACTTGTATTTCTCTTCCCCAGATTCTCTTGTCAGCATCTAGATTGCCTCCCAGATTAGATACTCACCCACCAAGAAATTCCTAACTTTAGGTGTTCATCCTAAACCTACATTTCTCGCTAGGCATGACAGGTCACATCTATAATCATACACAGGATGGAATGTTAGGACTGCCCAGGAGGATATCATGATTTCAATGCCAGCCTGGTTTATTAGAGTGAATTAACTAAGTAATTCACTGATCAGTTACTATCTCTTAATTTCTCAAGAAGTTAAAATGTTTTTCTACATTCAATTCCCAAGACAAATCAATCAAGAAAATAAGTAAAAGTATCATTAATTCTCTTGAGGCAATTAAAGCTTCCCAGGACAGAGGGACGGAAAGGAATCCACTGGCATCAGATCCAAACCCAGAGCCACAAATGCTCCATCAGCTAAGGCCTGGGTGACCATGACTGCGTGTCTTCTATCACCGCTCTCTTGTGACCAGTGTCTGCTGCCCGCTCTTGTCTTGACTACGGTAGTATTCCTGCAAATCAAACACACAGAGTGTAAACAGTCCAAATGCTGAGCAGACTTTGCACAGATCTAAGAGCAGTTCTCCAAGGACTAACATGTTCCACAAATCAAAGAACACATTGGGTTGGTGATTTTCACACAGGATTCTAAAACTGAGTCTTTGTTTTTTTTTTTAATTTCTGCATGTGGATCTATGCATCTGAATGCAGAGGTGCCCTCATCAGATGTCCCTGGAGCTGGGGTTACAGGCAGTTATGAGCTGCCTATCACTTTCCCTCCTTGTATGAGATGGGACTTCTTGCTGAACCTGGGGCTTCCCAATTCAATTGGACCGACTGACCTGAGAGCTCCTGAGGTCCTCCAGACACTGTGCTTCTAAACCTCTCTGAATATCTCACTCTCTGTCTCTTTGTCTGTCTCTGTCTGTGTTTCTCTCCATCTGTGTGTGTCTCTCTGTGTCTCCCCGACCCCACGAATATGTGTGCACGTGTGTGTGCATGTGTGTGTGTCTCTCCTACTGTGTATGTGCACATGTGTGTGTGTGTGTGGCTTTTTTGTATTTGTTTATCCATCTACTAAGGAGAAGACATGAAATGCATGTCTATCACTGAGCTGATCTCTAGCCAGGAAAATAGAATAATCTGACTGGCGAGGCCCAGCTTACTGTCTATCCCAGAAACAGATAAGAGATGCCACACCTTAAAACCACCTGGTCTAGGAAAGGGTTGTTTTTGTTTGGGAGGTGTACGGTTTGAAATAGGGTATCAGGTAGCCCAAGCTGGTCTAAAAACTCACTATGTAATGGAAGATGATAGCCTTGAATTCTTGATCCTCTTGATCGCAGTACTTCTACCTCCCAAGTGCTATGGTCACTGGGGTGCACCACCATGCCCCCCAAAGAGATAGTGTGAATAGGAGGGAAAGCTGGGGTGAGGCCAGTTGTGTTGTACCTTTCATCCCAGCTACAGTCTCAGGTCAAAGGGGTGGAAGGGAAAGTCAAGGCCAGCCAGAAGAACTAGAAATGCACTTCTAGCATCTACCAGCAGGAGTCCCCAAGCCTCTAGAAAAAAAGCCCTCTTCTCCCCAGCCTCCATCAGCAGCTTATGTTCTGGAAGAAGGCCCATTGTTCCTTCCAGAGTAGACTGGACAAGTCCCGGGATGGAGAGGACACCATGTAGATATCACCTCTTTCTTTCTCTGCTTCCTCAAGAGTGAAATTAACCTCACCAAGGCCCAGGCACTACCTTGAAGAGGAAGACTGAAACACTTTAGAAAAGTGAGCATTTATGTGAAGAAACATCGTGGACTCTCAAGGGGTCCCTTCAACCAGTCCTGCTAGGGAGCCATAGACAAAAAGTGAGCAGGTAGCCGGGCGGTAGTGGCGCACGCCTTTAATCCCAGCACTTGGGAGGCAGAGGCAGGCAGATTTCTGAGTTCGAGGCCAGCCTGGTCTACAGAGTGAGTTCCAGGACAGCCAGGGCTATACAGAGAAACCCTGTCTCAAAAAAAAAAAAAAAAAAAAAAAGTGAGCAGGAGAAAAGTAGGAGATGGCTTAATGGGTAAAAGTGATTGTAGATCTGAGTTTAATTCCTGAAATTCACATGGTAGAAGGAGAGAACTGACAACTTCTAAAAGCTATTCTCTGATCTCCCTCCCTCTCTCTCTCCCTTCCTTTCTCCATCTCCCTCTCTCTCCTCCTCTCTCTTCCCACTGACCCCCCTCTCTCTCTCTCTCTCTCACACATACACACACATACAGACACAGTGGGAAGGTTTCAGCTCTGAGGGAACATGCCTGTTGGACGTTAAGTGCTCCCCTATAGAAAGGGACTAGAGGAGGCTGCTGGTAAAGCCTGGCCTGAGGAAACTTAGAGGTTTTACAGAGATCTCAGGGAAATTTTGTTGGTAGTGTTTGTTTGTTTGTTTTATGCTTGTGTTTATGTCATAAAGTCACAATGATGTGCCCAGGATCCTAGAGATGCTGAGAGGGTATCAGAGACCTGAGCAAGGTTTGCAAGTACCTAGCCTACATCTGAGCCCTTCCCTGTCCTGCTGCATCAGAACCTTCCCCCGTCTTCTCCCCCAAAATCGACCTTTTCTCTGATGGATGTTTCTGACCAACCTAGATCTGTCCTGCTTTCCACCTGCTAAGATGATACTGTCTCTCAGAGCCAAAAGCCCCAGCACCTACAGACACCGCAGCAACCTCAGTGACCCCAGACTCCCAGCTTCCTACTGCTCCTTCATCAGCATGCCAGACCTCACTCCAAATGGCCTCCCAGGGCCTGAGGGAACAAAGCCAAACTCCTAGGCTTGGCATTCCAAATGCTCCCCATCTGGCACCCACCTGCCTTTCCTCACACCCCCACTGTTTCTACACTCTTGGTGCCAATCAGACCTGCCTAGTCTTTCTTCCTAAACTCCCCATGTTGAACTTCACCTACCCACACCTCCACCACACCCCCCTTACTCAGGAGGCCCCTAGGAAAAATGATTTCATTCCACAGTGACCTCTAACCCCTCCAGAGTTCCTTCACTGGGAAACTGCTGCTGAACGGAGAGTTTTGAAAAGCAGATCCAACTGAGTTGAGGTATTGCCTACTAATTGATGGGCATATGCAAGTTCCATTGTCTGGGATGCCTCTGAGTCACCTGGCATGGATTGCTACCCTGGTAGGTCTCCCCCAAGAATTAAATGAGATAACACACACTGGATCTCTAGTAGGGTACCCCAGAAGTGCTGCTTCCTTTTATGGTACAATTTGAATCTGAAATGTTTCCCAAAGGTTAAAGGCTTGACTGACATTGTCTTACTTCCATTTCTGTTGCTACGATGGAATTCCCTGACAAAAAGCAACTTCAAGGAGAAAGGGTTTAATCTTGGTTCATAGCTCCCCATTATGGGGAAGGTCTGGCACCAGAAATGTGAAGACAGCATATCTAATCACCCAATCCAGGAGCAGAGAGAAAACAAAAGAGAGATCAGATCATAAAAACCTCAAGGCCTGACTCCCACGTGACACACTTCCACCAGTAGGGCTCCGCCTCCTTGTGGTTCTATACTCTTCCCAAAAAGCATCACCTGCTGGAAACCAAGTGCTCAAACACCAGCACCTGAAGGGGACATTTCACATTCAAACACTACCAACTGATGGGGCTTTGGAAGTGACTGGAGGATGAGGGTTCAGCCCTCCTTAGTAGAGTAACCCATTTGGTGGTTTCATAATTTGACTCATTACAGGGCGGTGGTAAAGACTTAGGAGACAGAGTCTAATAAGAGGAAATAGATCCTTTCCTGTTTATTTCTCTCTACTTTTCTGAGTCCCACAAAGTAAGCACCTTTGATCTACCAGGCCCTTCCACCATGAGATTCTGCCTCACCATGGCCCAGTTTAAAAAAAAAAAAACAAAAAAAACAAAAACAGAAAACAAAAACAACACAAAAAAACCCACAACAACAACAAAAACCCACTGCCAATCAACCATGAACTGAAACCTCTGAACCCATGACCCCAAATAAATCTTCCCTCTTTAAAGCTGTTTCCCCCGCCCTCAGGTTATCACAGTAGCATTTTTAAGTGACTAATGCCCTTTTGATGTATTCATAAGACCTTTGCAATGTTACCCTCTTGCCCACAGAGGCAGAAGGCATTTCTGTATACACGTCTCTCCTTGTCTGTTCCAGAAGGGTCATTTGTATGATGCTAGTGACACCATAAAGCAAGGATAGCTTTATTAAAGTGTCTACTTGGAGCCAGATAAATTAGAGGTTGATCTGCTTGATCTGTGGGCCACCAGACACATTATTTAACCTCTCTCTGACCCTCAGTTTTGTCATAAATAAAATGGGGGTAATAGTAACTACTTGGAGGCATTTTGAAGATTAAATGCATGAGCAGTTGTTTTAATAAAGTCTGATTAGTAAACCACACGTGAAAATGAACATTATACTTTCCTGCGCTCTGGCTTCATCCATGTGTTGATGAATCTCCAGTTCCTGGTTAATAAGCACATTATAGGAAAAATATCTAGCTTTTGTTTTTAATATTTAAACTGAAAGTCCAGTCTACCTTCAAAATCATAATTATATATCTAATTCCATAATCCCCTCCCTCCTTTGTTGGCTAGTTATCTGTGGTAATTAATACTGATTGTCAACTTGTCCAGGATCTAGATTTACCTAAGAAACAAGCCTCTAAGCATGCCTGTGAGAGAACTTCGAGAGTGGATTGACTCAGGTTGGAATACCTACCCTAATGTAGGTGGCACCATCCCAGGGACTGGGAGCCTTCCCTGAATGAAAGGAAGAGGAAAGCCAAGCAGGGTATTATCTCTGCTTCCTGACTGTAGGCATGTGGCCAGTCATCTCATTGTTCTGGTACCATGATGTTCCTACCACAATATCCCCTAGAACCATGAGCCAAAATAAGCTCTTCCTTTTGTCACAGAAATGAAGGCTAACTAAGACATTATCAATACTAAGAGGTGGGGGGCACATACTTTTAATCCCAGCACTCAGAAGTCAGAAGCAGGTAAATCTCTGAGTTCAAGGACAGCGTGGTCTACAAAGTGAGTTCTAGAACAGCCAAGATTATGCAGAGAGAAAAAAACATATAAAAACAAAACAAAACAAACAACAAAGAAAATAAAATACAATTATCTTGTCTTTAAGAACCAACATACCCTTTTCTTTTACCTTTCTCTTCTAGGGCCATTTCTTCTCCAGTGCTTCCAAGAAACACACGTACAAAGATGGAAATATGGATGGATAGGCATTAGTGCTGCTCTATAAATATACGCCTCTGGACACACAGCGGGATTATACTTTCCTGTTGCTAGAGTCGTGTGACTCAACTCAGTTAATGCCATATAATATAGATTCCACTGAGTAGAGATAGACATAGAGGATGAACAGTGAGTATGTCTTCATAGACACTATGACTTAGGGTCTGTTTGTTACAAAGCATAACCTAACCTGTCTAGTGTTTATATGTACTCTTACAAGGCCTTCTCTTCACCATCTCTGATACCAGACTCTGTGATACATTCCAAACCTCATTGTGGAAGTAATGAATGAGCTCTTCAGAAGACCTCTCAAAAGAAGGGACTATCCACTACCCAAGGAGATGCTCAAGTGAACCTTGTCTGAATCCACTCATCTCCTGCCCTTGATCATCTATCTTAAAAATGTCCTTGTAGCTAATTGCTTCAACGGCCTTGACAGAATAGCTCAAGTGATGCATTCCAAAATATCTGTTCAATTCATGAGTAGATCATGTAAGACTGCAATGTCCTCTCTCTAATTCACTATCTCTGTATTAGTTTCCTATTGCTGCAATGTCAAAACACCCCAAATACAAACTATGTTCATGCAGTTACGTAAGTATGAAGTTTGGAACATTTTGGGTCAGATAGGACCCTCCCTTTGGCTTTCTTGTAAAGGAGTAGTCTATTCTGTTGAGCATCTACTGTGGTTTGGCCCAGACAAAAGACCAATAGGAGTGTATGCTCACTGAATCCTACTCTGAGTCTCTGGTCCATTTCTCTATTGCTCTTAGCTTTCAGCAGTCCTCTGCATTTCTTAGATCACAGCTCCCTTCCTCTATCTCCAAAACTTGGAGGTCAAGTATTTCAGCATATCTAATTTCTCCCACTTCTTCCTCATCTTCCAGCCCTCATCTCTGACGACAGCCAAAAAAAAAAAGGCTTAAATCTCTTAGATTTGTGATTAGATTAGCCCCAGCTGGATAATCCAGTATTCTCTCACCACCTCAAGTTCCTTAATTTCTTCAGATTTACCAATTCCTTTTGACCATACTGTATAGGAAATATACTCACACTTTGCCAGAATGAGTACTTAGACACCACAGAGGGGTCATTATTGTCTGACCTTCTCTCCAATTGTCTTTTGCATATGTTCAACTAAGCACAAAATGATCATTCCCCTGCCCAAGAAATTAAATAAGAAACAACATGCTAAATTTTCTTTCACCTAGAATTTCCCCATTTTTATGACTGATCTTCTTGACATGAGGTCAGAAACAAACTTCACTCTAGCCACCCCATAAGAAATAAGGGAGAAAGGTTCACTGTATCTTCCCAGGATTTCCTGTCCCATGAGATTTCTTGAATGTTTAAAACAGCATAGTCCAATAGTAACATATAACATGCATATGAGAATTTTAATATTTAGTAGTCACAAAAAGATAAAGCTAATTTGAGTACTACATTTTATCTAACTCAATATATACAACATATAATTGACAAGATATTATGAATAAGAGACTCCATTCTGTTGTTGTACTATTTGTTCTATATTTACAGCACTTATCAAAATAGAGTAGCCTCATCTAATCATTCAGTGAACACCTTGGACTGGCAGCACTCTATTGGACAGGTTCATACTTAGACTTCTATTTGGTTTTGTTGGTTTTTTTTTCTTTTGGTTTTTTGAGACAGGGTTTCTCTGTGTAGCCCTGGCTGTCAGGGAACTCACTCTGTAGACCAGGCTGGCCTGGAACTCAGAAATCCACCTGCCTCTGCCTCCCAAGTGCTGGGATTAAAGGTGTGCGCCACCACCACCTGGCCTAGACTTCTATTTGTTAAACTGGGACTACGTGAGGTCAAGATTAAGCTTGTGGTGATGATGGAAAAACAGATGAATCTATTCAGTAGCTTCTGGAGATACAACTTTGGCTTGGATAGTCTTTATTACATGGGTGAGTCCTTTCTCCTGTTCCTACCCTTATTTCCTGTTCTTATATAGATTATATCCCATTGCCTGGGACCCATTCCCAGGCAATGAAAAGCCTCATTCACTGTGCTTTGAAATACATGTTATAATAATCCCAGTGCAGAGCACACAGTACACATTCAACAAATGTTATTATCCTACCTAATGGTAAGTATAAGAGTAGATACACAGTAGGTACTCAAAAGGAAGTAACTAATAGATGAATTAACTTTATCTACCCCAAGTAGAACTACCAAAATTTCTTTAGATTAAGATAATTCCCGACTCAGGACCAGTCACAAAAACTCAGAGTGTGTCCTCCCTCTATGTCCTAGACTCTAGGGCCTGGTCTTTAAGAATATATTGCCACTTCACAAGACATTAAAGAAATAGTTACAGACTGGGAATGGACACCACGAACTCTTCCTCAAAGTACAAAGTTATAACTAATTAGATAATCTAGAAAGTAGATCACAATATAGAATGCCAAAGTGAGGCTAAGTGGCCTCTCAAGGGTCTCCTATAACCCTCCTGTCTTTAGACAAGAAGAGAGACTTGTAGACCAACGAAGGTTATTCAAAGTCCCCTGAAAGCAAACCAAGTTCAAAGTATTCAGAGGTGCTTCATATGGCTTTCAGGGCAGAAGAAAGCAATGTCATGGCTTGATGAAGAAAGAAGTCAATAGAGGTAGTCAAAAGCTCTTCATCTTGATTCTGCATCCTATTTTGTGATTGTGACAGATTCTCTTTCCTATAAAAAAAACTTGTTAAGTTCTAGAAATAAGGAGAAAAATCCATGTATAATGATTATTCTTCACTATCAACTTGACTAGATTTAGAATCATCTAGGCAGTACACCCCAGGGTTGGTCTGTAAGGTCACTTCCAGAGAGGTTTTAGTAAGAAGGAAAGAGTCACCTTAAACTTTGGATGGCATTATTCCATAGCCTGGGACCCATATTAGGTATAGGATGGAGCCTGTTGAACACCAGTATTTATCTCTCCTGTCTGTATTCTGACTATGGACACAATGTGACCAACTGCCTCATGTTCTTCTCTGTGCCTTCCCTGCCATGATGAATACTATCCCCTCAAATAATAAGCCAAAATAAATCTTTCCTCCTATAAGTTTCTTCTTGTTGGGTAATTTGGTCATGGCCAGAAGAAAAGATACTAGTACAGAAATTTGGTACCATGAGTGGGGTTCTATCCATGTGGTTTACAAACCTACAGGTCTTTAGAATTGGTTTGATGAAGGAATAGAGAAAAGTTTGGCACTTTGTACTAGAGAAAGTCATAGAATGCTAAAAACAAAGCTAAGTGGACTGTCCTAGAAGGAAAGAGGAAGATTAGAATGTTGATAGAAGTGCAAACAACACAGACAGTGCTCATAGAGTTTCAGAGAGGGGTAAGAGCTGTACTAGGAACTGAGCCAGAAGCCATTCATGTTATAGTCTGTCAAAGATAAAGAATGGCTGCATTCTTTGTCCTGAAAATATGAGTTAAACCTAATTTAAAAGTAAAGGACTAGGGAGCATGGAAAACCTGTAACAAGCCAAAAAGGTGAAGTAGCTAGTTCCAGGAACTTTGTTAACCCAGAGCCTCAGGGCTCTGGTTCCTGAAACCTGTCCCTCCTGACTGATCCATAATGAGGGCAGAACTAGGAATGAAGGTCTACTGGTTTACAAGGCTCTACACCCTGCTGAGGCCCTCCACCCCGTCGACCGGTAGATAAATATTACATTCCTAGAATGAATATGTTCCCCTCCCTAACTGAATACCTTGGGTTGGGTCCCTCTGAAATT
>NW_022196915.1:11356983-11358513 GCF_008632895.1 Mastomys coucha | reverse complement strand
TTGGGTCCCTCTGAAATTTTCCACTGTTTTTATGTTATGTTTCCTTGGTAACTCTCTCCCCACCCCCAATTTGTGATTTTTCCCTTTCACTTCTTGTGTTCGGGGTTGAACTCCTTTGGCCAGCATGGTCACGAGATCAACCCTGGTACCGGCCTATCCCAAATAAACCTCATGTGATTGAAAAAAAAAAAAAAAGTAAAGGACTAAATTTGTTTAGTGAAGGAAGTTTCAAGACAACAGAACATTCATGCTATGGTTTGGTTATTGTTCACTGCATTTGCATAGAATCAAGGTGTGAGAGATTAGAAAGTGGAGCAGAAAGATATAGAAAATATGCAGTTCAGCAAAGAAAGGCACATTAGTCCAATCAAAGTGAAGGCAAGGCTGTAAACAGGGCAAACTTTGACTTCAATTGTCAAAGTGACTGGTACCTGGCACCTGTTTTGTGATAGATGTTTCCTGGGAAGATGCAACACAAACATCTACTCACCCCAGGAAGGAAAAGCACAGATTAAAAAAAAAAAAAAAAGACAGATCAAATTTCAACTCAATCAGCCAATGTGTTTTTATTGGGGTTACTGACCCCAATAAATTTTTCTCCTTATTTCTATAACTTAAGTTCCTCACTGGAAGGGGAATCTGACACAATCATAAAATAGGAGGCAGAATCAAGATGAAGAGCTTTTGAGCATGTCCATTGACTTCTCTTCATCAAGCCAGGACATTGCTTTTCTTCTTCTCCAAAATTACTAACAGGGATATGGGTGAATGATTGATTATAGCATCATGGATGACTCCAAAGCAGCTGCATCACTGAGAAGGCCAGCCCAACAGGGATGACAACTCATGAAAGCGGCAACCATGGAGCTCTTAGCACAACCTCCACACAGCTTGACAGTCTGAGACTCTCTTCTCTGGAGCTCAGCTGGTCACAATCTCTTCCCACAGCAGTTGTTTACCTTTTTATAGTGCTGTGGAGAATTGCTTCTGTTCTCCAAACATATCATTTTTTTGGTTAATCTTGAGTCTATATTGGGCCTCCCAATCCCTTCTTGAGAAAATATTTCAAGTCTGAGGAAATTATCTAATAGTTCCCCAAATCTGCTTAGGCCAGACAATGTGTGGTAAAACTGGATTCCTCACATGGAGCACCTGAACAAATTACCTGTGAAAATATAAACATAAAGCATAAGTTGCAGTAGAAACCCCAAAATATTAGAGATACCACATGTGTGGGATGATTAACAGGGAAATCTGGAGGTACTGAGTGAAACCAGCCCAGAAAGAGGCCACATATGCTACAGGCAACTGAGCTATAAAGCCATGGCCACTTATCTGTGATGGAGCACAGACAGTGCCATCATGGACCCAAATGCCAGACATGGAACTCCCTTGTTTGGTGTTTGCCCTGCTAGGTTTTCCTCACTATAGCTCAATTTTTCCCTTTTGGAGTAGGAATATTTACTCTGTCATGGTATATTGAAAGTATAAGACGTGTTGTTGTTGTTGTTGTTGTTGTGGTGGTGGTGG
>NW_022196915.1:11344293-11356664 GCF_008632895.1 Mastomys coucha | reverse complement strand
GTGGTAGTGGTGATGCTGTGACAGTGATGGTGGTGGGTGGCAGTGTGGTAGTGGTGGTGGTGTGGTGGTGGTGGTGTGGTGGTGGTGATGTAGTGGTGGTATGGTGGTGGTATGGTGGTGATAGTGTGATGGTGGTGTGATAGTGGTGTAGTGATGGTGATGATGGTGTGATGATGGTGTAGTGATGGTGATGGTGATGGTGATGGTAGTGGTGGTTGGTGGTGGTGGTAGTGGTGGGTGATGGGTAGTGGTGTGGTGATGGTGGCAGTGTGGTGTGGTGGTATGGTGGTGTGATGGTGTGGTAATAGTTTTGTTTGCTTTGTTTTTGATAGGGGTTCAGAGTAAAGAGATTACCTTGCATCTCAGAACAGACTTTGTACTTTGACTTTTGAGCCAAAAGTCAAAAAGAGTTTTGACTCTTTAGACTTTGGAGGATCTTAGAGATGGACTAACTACATTTTGCATTATGAAATGAATATGAGACTTTAGGGCCCATGCCATGAAGTATCGTGGCTTAAAGTGAATTATTTAGATCTCAATTTGAAAAGGAATGCATTTATGACAGCTAATCTTCATCATCAACTTGACTGGAGTTAATATCACCTACAAGACATACCTGTGGGTGAGTCTGTAAGGAGGTTTACAGATAGATTTAATTGAGGAGAGGAGATCCACTCTAAGCATGATACCATTCCATGGGCTGGAGAACCAAATGAACAAGGGGGAAAGAGAAAGCCTAAGAGGTGCCAGCTTGCTCTCTTTCTGCTCCTTGGATCTGGTTGCAACACGATTAGCATATTCCCATCCTGACAGACCACATCCCATGAAGCCATAAACCCAAATGCATCTTTCTTCCTGGAAGTGGCTTCTTGTAAAATATTTGGCCACAGCAATGAGTACAGTAACTAATATGCCACACAAATAAGATACTAACAGCCTTCTATCAAGATGCCTTAAGATCACTCAGATCCCCTGGCCCAGGCTCAGCCTGCAGGTGACAAAGCTAAGGTGCAGAGATGTGGCAGAATTATCCAGCAAATCGGTATCAGAGTCTTGTAGAACCCAACATTACGGGGCTCGAGCATTTGTGGAAGGAAGCATCCCCCAGGGTCGCAATACCCTCTTTCTCTGCACTCTAACTCTTTGCTTCTGAACTTCAAGGCAAAGTGATCACCCTTCTCTGAAGTCAGAAGAGGAAGAAGAGGTGCCCAGAGGAAGCATGAGGAAGCATGAGCAGTTGGTTGACTTTTCTAAGGAGGACTCTGACCTTACAAGGTAATGATCCACAAACCTTTGTAATGCTGTAACCCTGTAACATACTTCCTCATGTTGTGGTGACCCTCAGCCATAAAATTATTTTCGTTGCTACTTTATGCCTGTAATTTTGCTACTGTTATGAATCATAATGTAAATATCTGTGGTTTTCAATGGTCTTAGGTGACCCCTGTAAATGGGTCTTTTGACCCCCACAAAGGGGTCGCAACCCATAGGCTGAGAACCACTGGGCTATGAGAAGGAATGTGAGTCTCAGGGCCAGGTCAGACCAGGGTGAGAGCCAGCAATCAGACAGAGAGAAAAATGCAAATGAAAATGCAGCTAAGGAGAAATGCAGAGACCTAGGGCTGATTCTATCCAGTACACACACACACACACACACACGCGCACACACACACACACACACACACACACACACAGACAGTTAGGCCGCCGCCGAAGCCTGGCATCCCACGTCATTCAATTCCCTTGAGTGTTCTAAACCCAGATGATCAGATAATAAGAGGCAGAGTGGTATGCATAACATCAAGTTGATTAAATTTGTTTACTGATAATTCTTTCAGGTTCCCATGAAGATTGTGTAATTTCCTTGCCGTATTTCAAACAGATTTGGGCTAATGCATTATTGACAGCACCCTTGCAGACCATCTCCACAATGTCATTCAGGATAATTATTTCACAACAGATTTCCAGGGCCTCTGGTTCCTGTTGGGATTCACTTGGGCATAAATTACAGAGCCGAATATTTAATCAGTGTCCCCATTAGAACCCCGTGGCTTATTTTTAGGAGCTGAGGAGGGAGAGTGAGGGAGGGAGCGGATATTTGTATTATTACGGCATGAATACACTTCTTCCATGCTGGATGGGTTGTTGTCTCTTTTTTTTCCCCAAAGCTCAACTAAGCTGAAAAGCAGCCTGAAGCATCTTTGCCTTTTTTTAGAAATAAACACAAGCATTAATCTTTTGACTGCATTAAATTAAATATTAATGTTAACGGATCACATAATGTGAAGTTTAAAAAAATGATTAACAGTGACACCACATTCTCTCTCCGTGACTTTTCCATTATACAAATTATTTCAGGTCTAAGTATCGTCACTTTGGAAAGTGGGACCCAGGGAGCTAGGTGATTGTTTGGGGGCATTTCTAAGAGGAGCCATGAAGAAAGGTGTTCCATGGACAGTGGCTGACCCCATTTGCCTCCTGAACAAGTATTTCAGCAGACTCAAGTGGACCAAGATGTCCCTTACAAGGAGCCATCTCATAGCTAATTAGCAATTCCAGACAGTACTGTTTGCATTTCAGGCCATTTGTGCTTTGAGAGAAACAGTCAATAAAGTAGCTGGGGACGTGCGAGGCACCTACTCTCAGCCCATCATGTGTCATGCCTCCCACTGCAGTCTGTCTTCATCACATACACACTCCAAATAATAGTCGGCCCAAGCTGTCTCTTGACTGTCACTCCAGTTACTTCCTGAAGCCCCCAGAGCAGCCTATCTGAGATCTGTGAAGTGGGCCAGGAACGCCTTCTTTTAAGGGGCATACCCTGGCTCCTAGATGTTGTCTGACCCTCCCCTCTTTTCTGCTTGCGATTCTGT
The DNA here is from genome assembly GCF_008632895.1 of Mastomys coucha. NCBI lineage: Eukaryota > Metazoa > Chordata > Mammalia > Rodentia > Muridae > Mastomys > Mastomys coucha. The sequence continues at coordinate 11,353,791 of NW_022196915.1, read as the reverse complement.
ATTCCTCATGATCTGACCTGATTCCTCATGATTCCTCATGTTGGAGGCCTCCAGAGAATCTGCGTGTCTCCCAGCCCTTCTTCCTGTCCCCTTATCTTCCCTTTTCCTTGATTTATTAATTATGACTCTAGACTTTACTGCACCAAATGCAAAGGCACCCTATCCAGACCCAGCAAGCACCCCTTAAGCCTCTGTGTCCCCTGGGTGTCCCCTGAACAACTATATATTGTCTATACCTGTAGCCCAGGCTGCCCAATTGACCACTGCCAGGGAGAGCACTTGATGACACACCCAGATTTAACTGCCTGGGGACCCTGCAGGACAAATTTTAACCTGCCCCAGTTCTGAGCACTGTCCAGCTATGGGCCACTTGCTGCCCCAGCTCCTTCAAGGCCTTGCTTCTACAATGAGAAATGAAGGTGGGAGACCTCCTCTCAGCCTTTTCCAGGACTGCCTGTCCGCTATCATTTGTCTAGGAAGGGTGATCTCTGAGAATCCTGACTCCTGCTCTCTAGAGGGAGGAATTTGTGTTTCTAGCTGCCTGGGGCTCTAGTTGGGCAAGAGCAAAAAAAAAAAAAAAAAAATCCAGCCCATTGGGCCTAACCTAACATCTGTATTTGAAAGAAGAAACATTTGAACCAGGCTGTACTGGCTGGTTTTGTGTGTCAACTTGACACAGGCTGGAGTTATCACAGAGAAGGGAGTTTCAGTTGGGAAAGTGCCTCCATGAGATCCAGCTGTGGAGTATTTTCTCAATTAGTGATCAAGGGGGTAGGGCCCCTTGTGAGTGGTGCCATCCCTGGGCTGGAAGTCTTGGGTTCTATAAAAGAGCAGGCTGAGCAAGCCAGGAAAAGCAAGCCAGTTAGGAACATCCCTCCATGGCCTCTGCATCAGCTCCTGCTTCCTGACCTGCCTGAGTTCCAGTCCTGACTTCCTCTGGTGATCAACAGCAATGTGGAAGTAAGCTGAATAAACCCTTTTCTCCCCAACTTGCTTCTTGGTCATGATGTTTGTGCAGGAACAGAAACCCTGACTAAGACACAGGCCAAAAGGGATAGGGTGGTGGTGGTAGTGGAGGTCTCAAAAGCAGGGGATAGCAGTACAGTCATTGGTTTGACCGGATTGGCATTTGAGAAGAGGGTTAGGGAACAGATTAGGGAAGATCATCTCCAGGGTTTCAGAAGCATCTTTCTCTTTCCTTGCCAGGAGGCACCAACAGCCCCATCTGGGGAGCTCCTAGGAATATTCAGTTCTGACAACTCTACCCTCCCACTCCAACACCATCTTAAATCCTTGACCCTGAGCTCTGCCAGCTGGGCAAAGCAAGGAGAGCTTTCTGGGCCCTAAGAGGAGAATGCCCATTCCCTACACAGGTAATTAGTGCCCAACCGTGTCCTTCCACTACCCACAGGGTTGACAGCCAGCACACTAGGTCCTATAATCCTGGCTTCTTGGCTTGGCTCACCAGTAAGGTTGGGGAGATCCTAGGAGAAATTAGTCCTGATTCCATGTGCAGAACGGGATTATGGATTAACATGATCATTCACACACACACACACACACACACACACACACACACGTAGAGACACTATGGATCTCATAGAGAGATGACTAGGATGGGAAGCCCTACTATAAAGACCAAATTATACTTGACATGTGTATTACTTTTCTCATTGCTGTGACCAAATGCCTGACCATAAGTGGCTTACAGGAGAAAGTGGCTTACAAGGAGTTTATCTGAGGAGGATGTGGTCCACCGTGGCGAGGGGAGGCATGGTGGCATGAGTGGGGGGTGGCCGGTCATGTTGGTCAGCAGTTAGAAAGCAGAGAGATGAATGACAGTCCCCAACCTGCTTTGTCCTTACAGCCCATGGGACTCTGCCATCCACACTCAGGGTAGGGGCTTCCTTTATAGACTTACCCATAGGTGTGTTTTCCCTGGTGATTCTGAATCCAGTCAAGTTGTCAAGATTAATCATCACCGTGACTCCCCTTCTCCCTGCCACCCACAGAAGTACCACATGGCCCTGCTCAACTGAAGCCCCATGGCTCAGCAAACAGGACTTTGCCCCTAGGACTTCCTCAGCTCTGTCAACAGCTGGGTCATCTTCATTGTCTCTTTCCCTTTCAAGGTAGAGAGAGAGAGAGGCAGGAAAGGCCAGGCCCTTTGTGAGGGTGTCATGGGTGTCTGTCCCTCCCTCTTCTCCTCTTGCAGGGCACTCCAAGTACCTGACTCTACCTGGAGACTTTTCTCTACCTGATCCCTAGTCTTTAAGCAGGGTCTTGATTGTTGTATGCAATCACTTTCCTTCTTGGCTACATGCTCAAGCGTTTGTTTGTTTGTTTGTTTGTTTGCTCAGGCTGGCCTTCAGTAACAAGTGGTTGGGCTTACAGGCACACACCATTATGCCTGCTGAGCAAACGTCTTCACTACTCACATCACCCACGATCAATCTGTTGCTGGTAACAGTGAACTTAGATTGCACTTCACCCCACTGTCAGAGTCCTCTGAAATGGACGGGAGTCTGAGAGGCTTCTGCTACAGTTTGGATATGACTTTTCTCCAACTCTCATATAAAGACTTGGTTCCCAATAAAATGTGCTGAGAGGTATCAAGGCATTGAAGAGATGCTTTGGGCCTTGGGAAGCCATCCTAACAAAGGAGGGATACAGATTTTGGAGAGCTGATTGTTATAAATTGTGTCAGTTCCTTTGTCCCTCCCCATCTTTTCTGTTCATCTATTTCCTTTACATTCTTCCTCTATTCGTGGAACAGCATGGGGCCCTCATCAGAAGCTGAGCAGACCATGAATTCAAATAAACCTCTTTTTGTATACATTTCCCATCCTGGAGTATTCTGTATAAGAAACAGTAACTGGACTCAAACACTGTTCCTAGAGGATTGGGGGGGGGGAGGCTGAAATAATTCAGTTTATTGGCAATAATCATCCCTTACACTGCCAACTACCCATTTTTTCAAAGCTGTCCTACATACTATTCCACCCCACTATCACACCGTCGGGTGAGGTAGGCAGGACCAGTAACAGCTATTAGCAGGGACAGTTGGTAGTCACCAAAAGAGGGGACAACATAACAGATATGGGGCCCTTGAGGATGATTTCACTATTGTTATTTACAGACCTAGAGAAAGCTAGCATTGTTGGGGACAGGCTACCCACATGATTGCACTTTATATACGGCAGGCCACACCTCAATGTACAAGCTTTTATTTCCACTCTCACTAGAAAATAAGTTCAGAAATTCTTGAATCCAGTGCTATCTGGCTCCAAACCTAGACTTCTCAGCCATCTTATAAAAGGGCCACTGCCTCCCCCTCAAGGCTCATCTCATAAGCCCTCCAGGCTCCATGGTCACTGCTTTGACTTGGGATGCTGAAGCTAAGATCCTCCAAGCCACGGAGACTGGATCCTTCCAGATGAGCTCCTGAACCCAGTTCTCCTGGGTTCAGGGAAATGAAGTAGGGCAAAGATCTCTGGTACCAAGGCTGATCGGACAGAGTCGTGTTCTGTCCAACCTGGAGCTCTGACTTGAACCTCTTTGGTGGCAAGTCCTAACTTCTGCTCCTTGGGCTATCTCTGAGATAAGGAGGGTGGCTAGCTGGCTGGTGGAGGTGGGGGTGGGGAGCGCATCAATGCAGTCACTTAGCCTCCTATCTGAGGAAGCTCCAGGAGCAAGTCTTGGGGGTTGGTTGAAACGGACTCTTGTATTGCCCCACGGAAGCGGTGCAATTTATAAAGAGGCTAAACCAAAAGCAGGCCAATCTCTGCAAAGCAAGGCAGAAAGGGAGGAGCCAGAAAGAGGGCCTGGATCTGGGGCTGGCACAGCTGTGAGCCCAGACAGGTGATTCTGCCCTTCCCCCGCCCCAAGCTCCGCAGAGGTAAAGCCACGCCCACATGCAGCCCAGTGGAATCAATTAGAGGCTTTGCGGCCAAACACTGGGGGGTGTGCCTCCTCAGCTCCGTCTTGCAGGTTGCTATCATAAAGAAGCACCTATGACACTATCCAGATTAATACTCCACTGAGCAAATTAATCCTTGGGATTTCACTCACTACCTGTGGCTTATAAATTTTAATTGGCTCTAAACTGCCACCTGAATTGATGTGCAAGTGTAGGGATGCCAGAAACGGCCCAAGCCTCAAACACGCGTGGATGTAACCTCTAGAAAAGGGGGTGTGGATGGGGAGGGCTATTACCGATGCCAAGGGGTGAGTGAAGAGCATAAAGTTCCAGTAGCCACCTCAGTATAGAGACTACACTCAGGATCCTGTACCTCCTTTCCCTGCCCCTCCTGCCCAGGATTCCATTCCCCGACTCACTGGGCAACTCCACAAGCTATGACAGAGCACTTGGAATGGGTCAGTACTGTGGCAGGAGTCTGTGCATTTAGGATACAGAAGCCCACTCAGTAATCTGTGTACCAGCAGAGGCAGCATTGCTGAGAAGACTCGGGTCGATGCAGAAGGAGAGCCTCACAGTGAGGCCAAGTTCTCTGCTTCTATCGCAGAACACACGGGCTTTGTTCCCCTCCCTCTTCGAAGACAGGTTTACGAAGCTTCTGTAGCCGGGCACATTTGGTGGCCTCTGCTGCTGATATGCTTGTAGTTCAGCACCATCCACAGCCTGTCCTGGAACCAGATGCTCCTCTCTGGTCCTCTGCTACACCGCTCTTTTCTTAGAAGTGAGACACGCGGCTTCCCTTGAACGTTCTGCCGTGACGGCAAAGGTCTGTATTGCGCCACCCAGTGGTAGCAGCTACTACGTGTGTCTACAGAACCCTTGAACTGTGGCTGCCTCTCCCCATGAACTGACTCCTGCTTCAGTTAACACTTTTCCCTCCTAGTCTCTCAACCCTGCCAGACTTCCTCTATCACCTCTATCTTCCTCTATCAAATACACTTACTTACTTGAGCGTGTGCGTGTGTGTGGAGGTCTAAGAACATCTTCCAGGAGTCAGCTCTGTCCTTCCACCATGTGGATTTCCAGGATTTAACTCAGGTCATAAAATTTAGAGGTAAGGCTCCTTAGCCCATAGAGCCATCTCATCAGACCTCAACAACAGTTCTTTTTTTTTTTTTTAAAGATTTATTTATTTATTATAGTAAATACACTGTAGCTGTCTTCAGACACTCCAGAAGAGGGAGTCAGATCTCATTATGGATGGTTGTGAGCCACCATGTGGTTGCTGGGATTTGAACTCATAACCTTCCGAAGAGCAGTCAGTGCTCTTCCCCGCTGAGCCATCTCACCAGCCCAACAACAGTTCTTTTTAACAATTTTTTTTTACTTTATTATTTTTGTATGTTTTGTTTGCATGTGCACCTTGCACCACATGTGTGCAGTGCCCCCAGAGGCCAGAAAAAGACATGGAATACCCTGGGACTAGAGTCACAGATGGTTGTGATCCCACATGTGAGCCCTGAGAATTGAACCTTGGTCCTCTGAAAGAGCAGCCGGTTCTCCTACCAGCTGATCCATCTCTCTGGCCCATCAACAATTCTTGAGCCATCCTCTCTGTAAAGGTCATACAAGCTAGGTGAATGTCTCTAACCTTAGCACTCCGGAGGGGGAGGCAGGAGAAGCAAAAGTTTTAGACATCCAAAGTTACATAGCCAGAGCTTGTCTCAAAAAAATGAAATCAGCTGTGGAGATAGCTTGATCATGTGTCATATAGGCGTGAGGACCTGAAGTTGGTCCCCCAGAACCCGTATTAAAAAGCTGGGTGTGGGGGGGTGTGGTGGGTAGATGGTTCATCTAGGCACAGGAGGGGGTGTAGGATGGAAAACTACTGGAACACACAGTCTTTGCCAGTTGGAAAGGTCAGAAAAAGCAGGGTGTGTTCACAGAGCAGAGAGAGGCTGTGTGAGGGAGGAATGGAGGGAGATGAAGCCGGATTACAAAAACCTGGCCAACTGAGCTGTTGGGTGTTGTTTCTAAAAAACTAAAATCCCAACTTTGATTTTACCAATGAAGACTCAGGAGCCAGAGGCTGGGGTGAAAGCCTGCTCTCTCAGAGAGGCAAAGAAAGCACCCAGCTGACCTCTTCCCACTCCACCCCTATCCCAGAAGGAAAAAAAAAAGCTCTGTCTCCTTTGCTGTCTTGAAAGCCCTTCCCCTTTAAGCCCCTCTTTCCTGTTTTCTTAGGCTCACTCCCTGACTGCTAGGTTGCTTGCTCGACCTCTTGACCTAGGATGGACTTTATTTAGCACTGGGATTAAAGGTGTGTGCTAGGGCTGTACTTGTCTACAATAAACAGAAGCTCTAGGATCAAAGGCTGAGCCACACCACAACTAGAAACAGGTTCTTACAGCTCACTATCTCAGGGTTCACACTGTGATCAAATATCCTGCAACAGTTGGGCTTCATTCTGTGTAAGCACCATGCATTAACCACCTTACTACCCTGTGATCTTCTCTAAATCCCTTCTTCTCAGTAGCCATGTCATCCTCAAGGCCCCAGATTCCAAGTCTAGACCTACCAAGGGCGGGTCTGGGCTGGGGAGACTTAACACTAGGCTGATGCCAGACAATGGTGGCACACACCTTTAATCCCAGCACTTGGGAGACAGAGGCAGGCAGATTTCTGAGTTCGAGGCCAGCCTAATCTACAGAGTGAGTTCCAGGACAGCCAGGGCTACACAGAGAAACCCTGTCTCAAAAACAAAACAAAACAAAACAAAAAAATACTAGGCTGATATTCATATTGAGATTAATCTATGTCAAAGGTTCTCAACCCTACCCCTCTGAAGGTCACAGATCAGATATCCTGCATATAAGAGATTTACAATAGGATTCATTAACAGTAGGAAAATTACAATTATGAAGTAGCAACAAAATAATTTTATGATCTGGGGGTCACCACAACATAAGGAACTGTACTAAAGGGTTCATCATTCTCTCTCTAACTCTCTGGTTCTCTCTGTCTCTGTCTCTCTGTCTCTCTTTGTCTCTCTGTCTCTGTGTCTATCTGTCTGTCTCTGTCTCCCTCTCTCTGTCTCTGTCTGTCTGTCTGTCTGTCTCTCTCTCTCTATCTCTGTGTGTGTGTGTGTGTGTGTGTGTGTGCGCACACGCGTACATGCCACCTTTGGGTGGGTTCCAGGAATCGAACTCATACTGTCAAACATATATACCAATCAAAAGCCTTTACCTGTTGAACCATCTCCAGACCTAGTGCCCTGGGTTTTCAGGAAGCCCTCCAGTGGTTCTGATGACTCAGTCTGCAATTGCCCCACCATATCCAAACACTGCACACCTAAAGAGTCAACCAACCTTGAGCAGAAAATATTTAAAAAGGAATTGTACCCGTACTGGCTATGAGCAGGCTTGTCCCCAGTCCTTAACCCTAAACAGTGTATTAGAACCATGATACACTCAGTGTCTGCCCTACATAAGGTATGTGAGATGAGGAACAAAGCTTAGCAAAAACACTATACCATCTTCCATAAGGCGGTTGAGACGCCTTGGATTTTAGCATACAAGGAAGTTCACAGAACGGGTTGTCTTAGAACAAAAAGGTTCAACCTTATTGACAGACTATGGAAGTCCTTGCAGGCTGGGGCCCTGTCATTTTTTGCCCAACCCTTGCTCAGAACCCTGACACAATGAGGTTTAGAATGAGTACATGAATATAAGCATGAGTGAATGAAGAAACCCCAAGGTTGTCGTGATTTCCTTCAGCCAACGTGATGAGGATGGAGGGAAAGAACAATGCAGGTGTGGCAATGCCCACTGGGATGTCATGTCCCCCAGCCCGACCTGTGCAGAGTCCTGTATGATACCACCTTCTCCTTTAACCACTCCAACTTGAATCCGAGATGTAAACCCCAGTCCAAAGTACTTCCCCAGACCCAGAAGCAAGAGATCTCTTGGTCCCCAGTGGCCTGGATGGGACCCTGTAAGTTAATTGGTTAATATCGTTTACAGAAGGCCAGTCAGTCTTGGGGTGAAGGAGGCTAATGCTGTTCTTGGCATCCGGCTGAAAGAGTCAAGGCGCCAGAAATACAAAAGAAGGTTTCTTTCAACTTGCAGACCAGACTGGTGAATAAAACTAGAGATGGGGAAGGGGCTGCCGGGGTGGGTGGGGTCTATTCAGAGAAAGAATAAAGGTTCTTTTGGTAAAGAAATATTAATCGTAATACTCACATTGAGTTAAAATATATGTTTGAGATCTGCCGAATGAGATGTTCATAAATAGATAAGCTTTAAGTGGATGATTTTTTAGCCTGGATTTTCCTGTACTGAAATATAATTAACACTTCCTGAAACCAGCTAGCTTGGAATAATTTAGTTCAATTGTAAGTATGCAAAACACTTAACAATTAGCTCTGTGAAATGAGACCAGCAAGCACTGAGCCGACTTCATTAATGCCCTAAGTGCACATACCCCATTATGAGAGCTTTCAGAAATATTGTATGACTCTGAAATACCCTCATAGAATGGAACCGGGAGGGAGTTTCCGATTATTTCCATTCATTTGAAAGTTACGTCTCATAACGCAACCATCTGAAAGATGATGGCAATTGGTTTTAATATTTTTACAGCCTCTTCTGGGAGAGAGAGAGAGAGAGAGAGAGAGAGAGAGAGAGAGAGAGAGAGAGAGAGAGAGAGAGAGAGAAGAAAGGAAACCAAAGTGTAATGAGGTCTTTAAAGCCAATGTGATTTAATTTGTTATGAAAAGGCAGCCTGGGCAGAGTAAAGCTCACTGGTTCTCAGAGTCAGGGGACTGTGACATAGCCTTCGTCCACCCATGTTTTCTCAGCTGTACAATGGAAATAACCGGAAGTATTGCTCAAACTCATAGCCCTTAGAACTGGTCCTGACCAGTCAGGATGAATGCTGGCAGCAAGTGTCCCTTCATCCTTAAATTTTCTGGAGCCAGAATAACTGTGCCTCCCTGGGGGGCCTGTTGAGTGTTTTCCCTGAATCATGACTGACTGGGGGTCAGAAGCAGGGGTGGGGGAAGGGGTGGGAGAGTGAAGAGAGAGGTGAGATTTGAATAAAAATGAAGGCTGGAGGCAAAGCCTTCCTCCTCAAACAGGATCAACTCTTGGGTTGATGAAGTGAGAATTTTCGTTTCTTAAAAAACCCAGATTTGTTCTGTGAAGATGTTTTTGTTTTAACCCCAGGTGTGGGATAAGAGGCTGCTTCACAGCAGGTGACTAAGATTTGCCTCTGCACTAGCAGGGTCTCGATTTTTGCCAGCTGCACACAGTTTAATTCTGGGGACTCTAGAGAGGATATAAATGGGAGAACCCTGAGGGGGCCTGTGATAGCTGCTGGTCCTCCTGCATGTTGCTGGTCCCCCTGCATGCTGCTGGTCCCCCTGCATGCTGATGCTGCTGGTCCCCCTGCATGCTGATGCTGCTGGTCCCCCTGCCTGCTGATGCTGCTGGTCCCCCTGCATGCTGCTGGTACCCCTGCATGCTGATGCTGCTGGTCCCCCTGCATGCTGATGCTGCTGGTCCCCCTGCATGCTGATG
>NW_022196915.1:11324145-11344247 GCF_008632895.1 Mastomys coucha | reverse complement strand
TGCTGATGTTGCTGGTCTCCCTGCATGCTGCCGGTCTCCCTGCATGCTGCTGGTCTCCCTGCATGCTGCCGGTCTCCCTGCATGCTGCCAGTCTCCCTGCATGCTGCTGGTCTCCCTGCATGCTGATGTTGCTGGTCTCCCTGCATGCTGCTGGTCCCCCTGCCTGCTGATGCTGCTGGTCTCCCTGCATGCCGATGCTGCTGGTCCCTGCTGTCCTATTTGCTCTTGCTGGCTTGCTGCTTTGCTGGCTTGCTGGATATGGTAACTATGAAGACTGGGCTTTCCCCCTAGGAGCTCAACACCCCTAAGCAGCTGGAAGTAGCCTAAAGAGGTCTATGTCAACTTTTCTCTCTAACCTTTCTCTCCTACCTAATGTTGGGGGGAGGGATTAGGGTGTAACCCCAGAACCCCAGAGTCAGCTTTCAGTGGCAGAAGCCAGCCTAACCTAATCCAGCAAGTTCTAGCCCAGTGAGGAAAGACACACCTGAGATTGTCCTCTGGCCTCTGCGTGCACATGCTCACATGCACACGTGAACACGCACATGAAAATTAAGAATTTAAAACTCAACTCTGGCTACTTATAGGCTCTAAGGAGGCAAACAGAAACAACAGCGGCAGCAATCACAACAGCAAAAAGGAAGCGTTTTCACTTGGTGCAATCGCCAAAACGTGGTTTTAACTCACTGCCTCAAATAAAAACCACAAGTTGGAAGCCTTTTACCTCAGGAGGCTTGTGTGGGTATTGGCCCAAATGACCCTTGGGGTCAGAATGGTGACAGTCCTAACACAGAATCTCCTGCAATAAGATACAAAGAGTTCATCTAACTCCTCAAGGTCAGGTCAGGTGAGCCTTCCCACTGCTTTATCTGAACTCTGTCCTTGTCAACACAAGACAAGCTGGCTGCACCAAAGAGAACCCCAGAGACAGGACCCCTGAATGTGACCTCAATAGTCTGCTCTTTCCAGGCAGAAGGGCTGTCCTAGGGAAGAGAGGTGAGGGATTCTATCAGGGGAGGCGAGCAAGGGCAACAACTTCAGCTGAGTTGGAATCTACTGAGCACCGGAGACAATCAGCTTCCTTCCCTGTATTCTACTGCCTTTAGGAACAAAAAGGAAACTGAGGCTCAGAGATCCCAAATGACTGACTCAAGACCACAGGACCAAAAGACAGTAGCCCAGAAAGCTGGGTCCCTGTTCAATACTCTGTGTCCCAGTCCCACTGTTTGAGTCCTTCCATCGCCTCGCCTCACCAGTGGAAGCACCCTGAAGTAGAACTGAACACAGGGATAAACCCTCTGGAATCTGCATGGGAAATAGCTGGAAGGGATTGCATACTAATGCTCCACTGCTGCTGTAAAAGAAGAAAAAGCAGCACATCTAGTGGATTAGAACACCAAATACTGGGGGGGGGGGGGCATGGCTAGCCCAGAGGGTAGGTAAAATGCTTGCTATGCATGTATAAGGCCCTGAGTTTGGATCTCCAGCACTCACCTAAAAGCCAGGCATGGGGAGGGGGGCAGAGCCAGGCAGATCTTTGGAGCTTATTGACAAGCCACCCTAGCAGAATTCAGGGGCCCCAGGTTCAGTGAGAGAACCTGTCTCAAAAATAAGATAGAGAATGAGGAAGATGACACTAAGCTCCAGCCTACACACACACACACATACATACATACATACATACATACATACATACATACATACATACATACATACTCACACATATATACACACATACACATGCATACACACATATATACACACATATACATAAACACACACATACACACACACACTACAGATCTGTTAGTCTTCTAGCTCTGAGTGTGAGAAGTCCAAAATGAGTTGGCAAGCCTTCATACCTTGCAGAGGAATGGGAGTGGGGTGAATAATCTGTTTCTTACCTCTTCCAAGTTCTAGTAGTAACAATGTTCCTTGGATTCTGGCCTGAATCTTCAAAGCTATCAAAAAAATTGCTTTCACATACACCTGAGCGCTCTCTCTCTCTCTCTCTCTCTGTCTCTCTCTGTCTCTCTTTCTCTGCCTCCTTCCCTCCTCTCTCCCTTCCTTTCTTCCTCCCTCTCTTCTTCCTTCTCTCTCCCTCTCCTCTCTCTCTCCTTCTCCCTCTCCCCCCTCTTCCCTCTCTTCTTTGTTTCTATCACTGTAGATCCTGCTGTAATGCTGATCCCTCTGCTTTTGTCTTGCTATGCAAACCCTACATAATCTCAGATAATCTAATAGCAATAGTCTTCACTAAAGCACATCAGGTTGAGCATGATGACTCACATTTATAAACCCAGCACTTAGGAAGCTGAGGAAGGAGGATTAACCAGGTTTGGAAGCTAGCCTGGGATACATAATAAGACTGTATCTAGCATATACATACATCAGCAGAGTTCTTTTGCTAGAGAAGGCAACAGAAAATTTAGGACCAGGGGGACATTTTAGGGAGCCACAGGCCTTAACAAATGAAGTCATAATAGCCATGCCTTCTTTAGTTAGAACTAACTTAATTCCAGATTTCTTAGCAATGGTCTCAATATCCAATACTCTACCAGTAGCAGTAATCATCTAATGATTACATGTACGATATCAGAAACTTCTTCCAGAAATTGTGTCACTTCATCTTAAAAAGTACCCCCATAGGGCTAAGGTTGTAGTTTTCTTGGGAGAGTGCTTGCCTAGTGTGCATGAGGACCCAAGTTCAATCTCCAGCATCACATACATTGGGCATTATGGTGCACACCTGTAACTCAGGAGGTAGAGGCAAGAGGATCAGAAGTTCAAGATCAGCCTCAGCTACATAGAGAGCTTGAGGCCAGCCTGTGCTACATGAGACTCTATCTCAGAAAAAAAAAAAAAAGAAAGAAAAGAAAAAAAAATACCCAGCATACTGGGTACGCACCTGCAAGTCCAGCACTCAGGAAGCTAAGGCAGGAGGGTCCAGCATTTGAAAATAGCCTGGTCTACATGATAAGACTTTTTGTGAGGACTGGAAAGATTGCTCAGTAATTAAGAGCACTTACTTCGCTGGGCAGTGGTGGCACACGCCTTCAATCCTAGCACTTGGGAAGCAGAGGCAGGTGGATTTCTGAGTTCGAAGCCAGCCTGGTCTACAGAGTGAGTTCCAGGGCAGCCAGGGCTACACAAAGAAAACTCTGTCTCAAAACCCTCCCCCCAAAAGAGAGAACTTACTTCAAAGGACCCAGGTTTGATTCCCAGCATCTATATGGTGGCTGACAGTCATCTGTAACTCCAGTTTCAGAAGGTCCAATACCCTCTTCTACCTGGCACACATGTGGTGTACATACATACATGCAAAAACAAACACCCTTACACATAAAATCAATTATTGAATTTTTTTCCTTGTGAGGGCTGGGGTATGACTCAACAGTAGAATGTTTTCCTGGCTTGCCCAAAGATGGACTCTCAGTTCCCAGAACTAAACAAAACCAAACCAAAGACATCAGTAGTAGTAATAGTAGTAATAGTGTTCCCAATGTGCAAAGTAGGAAGTGAGGCTCTCCCTGTTGCCTAACTTGTGTGAGGGCAGCCAGCTGGATTTGAACCTGAGCTACTTCCAGTTACACTAGGCATCTAATGAAGAATCACAGACACAACAAGTATTGTCACCAGAAAGACACTCTATGCATGCAAAGGAGGGTACTCTAGAAGATATAAAGTTAGCTGCAAATATTCAAAGGAAGCACAGAGGGGCTGACAGTGGGGCTCAGTGGAAGAGCATGTGCTGAACATACTCTGGGTAAGAGCCCCAGCAATGCAAAAACTAAAAGGTAAAACTCAACAGAAGGTGGCACCATCCATAAAGACCTTTAATTGCACACATGAGGCCTTTGCTTCCTTCACACAGCCAGGTTTAGTGCTGCACACTTGTAACGTCAACACTGGAGAGGCAGAGACAGGTGGAGCTGGAGGCTCCCTGGCCAGTCAGCCTAGCTTCCTTGGTGAATTCCAGGCCAGTGAAAGACCCTGTCTCACAACCAAACCAAAAGTTGGACAGCACCTGAAGGTTGATCTCTGGCTTCCATACCCACTCATACATGTACACATGCACTTGCACATGATTGTACACACACACACACACACACACACACACACACACACACAAATTAATATAAATAAAGTACAGGGAATGATACAGAAAGAAACATCTAAGATCAAATCCAAGTCCTGCCACTTGGATCTCAATTTTCCCAGCTGTGTATTGGAATTTATAACACCTTCTTCTCTGGATTCAGGTAGTTTCAAATGAGATAATACATGTGGTGCTCTGTAACATGGTTCTAAAAAGGTAGGTACTGACTGGAAAATCTGTGTTCAGAATAATGTTGGTTGAGCCTTCTGTCAAATAAGAGATTCCTCCAGGAAAAAAAAAAAAAGAAAGAAAGAAAGAAAGATGGACTAAATGGGCTGTCTGGGTCTCTCCTGCTTCTGACTTCTTGGGAAAAGACCTGACTAGCTTCCTCTGACTCCAACCAAAGACCAACTTCCTGTTGCTGCCAGCATCCTCCGGTCCCCAGACGGCAAGGATTGATGGGATGTGTAAAAAGGTCTTCCAGAATCTTGCTCAGTACCACTTTGCGCAGATACCCTTCAAGCCTCTGCAGCTCACTCGTTTATCAGGCTTGTGAAAACATGGCAGTGAACCACCAGGTCCGCAGCCCAGTCCCAAGCTGTGCCTCACACAAGAGATTGATGACCTGGGTGATGGAGAGAGAGAGGCTGGCTAGGGCAACTCCTTTGTCCCTGGGAAGAGAAGCCTCACCCCTGGTTGGCTCATCTGCTCCAGAGAGGTTCACAGCCTGGCTGTGGGGCCCAAATGGGCCAGAAGGAGTGGGCTGATACCAGGAGGTTTGTCCCAGATCACACAGCAGGACTGTGTGCAGTCAAGTGGCTCTGTGACCTTGAACAAGTCAACGCCCTCTCTGGGCCTCCATTGAATCAACTCTGAGCTTGAAGAAATAATGTAAATCTTTTACAGGTCTGTTGAGCATATTAAGTGTGTTCAGACCTATAAAGTTCTTAGAGGACGGCCTGGCCTACTGTAGGGGCTATATTTTATTAGCTACCATCTTGTTTGAAGTTGACTCCTTGGTCTTTATCATAGGAGACCTCTGATTCCCTTACTAGTGCTCTTCCATGACTTCACAACCACCTCCTTCTGCCCAATTAGTGGTTTGGCATTCAGAGGCTTTTTTTTTTTCCTACTCCATGAGGACCCCAGAGTTTTTCTCATTCTTCCAGTTCATTCCAAATAAGTGCGAAAGCTCACCAGGGTGCTTTCTGGAAGCTTCTCTTCCAAATTGGCCCTAACCTTAAGCATTTCTCACAGAGACCTATGAACTCTTCACAAGCAGCTGTTCTGGGCAATGCTAAAAGTCACTGGATGGAAAGAGCTCTTGGCATCCAGACCGTAAAGCTTCCCAGTAAGTAAGTGGCTGTAGGGAGGGTCTCCTTTGGAGGGTCTGGGGAAGCTGACCCTCATTCTTTGGATGCCTGATGCCTCTGCACACTGAGAGATGTTCCCAGGGGCCCCCAAACATGTCCTCTGAGGAAGCAGGAGGCTTGCATTTGTACAGCTGAACACAGGCAGCAGCTGTGTTAATCAACTAAGCATGATCGATCACCTTGTCATTTGGCCCATCAAAAATTCTCATGCTGAGGGTAAGATGGCCTATTGGGTAGTAGTACTTGTCACCCAAACCTGGTGACACAAGCTTGATTCCTAGAACCCTCATAAAGGTGAGGGATAGAAATGACTCCACAAAATTATCTTGTGAACTCCACACTAATACTGTGACACAAGTATGCACACACACACACACACACACACACACACACACACATACTTTTTGCAGAAATGTGAACACAGACACTTGAGGGTGATCCATAGGAGCTCAGGAGAAATGCCTGGCACAGGAAGCTATAAACAAATATGGCTCTGCCATAGCAGGGCATTGAGCTCCCAGACACAAACATTGTCAGCGTGGAAACCAAGAGTCTTATGATCATCACGTGGTCATACCAAGGGAACAACACTGAGGGCAAAAGGCAGAACTGACAGCCTGTGGATGAAGGGGGATGGCAAGGATATCCCAAGGGAAATAAAACAATTACTTTCCGGGTCATGCTTTGTTCATTGAAGATGCACCTCCATCCCAATGCATTGATAATACACCTGTAGTCCCCGGACTGCTTGAACCTGGGAGTCTGAGGCCAGCTGAGGTCTGGACAATGTAGCAAGACCCTGTGAAAGAAAGGGAGGAAGTAAGAAGGAAGGAGGAAGAGAGGGAGGAAAAGATGTGCTTTCATTCAAAACTTTGAAACCAACTGTTGTCTGTTTCATTCAGAACTTGGAGTTTGCTGGGTTTTGAGATGGTCTCATATAGCCCAGGCTGACATCAGACTTACTATGTACACAGAATAACCAGCAATTATTGCAAGGCCATCAGCTACATCCTGGGTAAGCTGGAAGACCTGATAAGCTCCAGGACACCAGAGATGCTCCATATTCACAGAAGTGTAGGATGTCATTGACTCTGCTTCTCCAGCCCCTGAGAAAGATGGGCAAGAGATCACCTCCCCACACATTCCCACCACTCTTCCCCTCTCTTTTTTTTCTCTATTCTTGGAACTCCTGTCTCTCCCTCAGTTCCAGTGGAGAGAGAGATAATGTAGTTGTTGTACCTAGTGATTGAGTTACCATTGTTTCTGAACTAACTTTGTGTTGGATTTTCCTTCACGCAGTGGCTCATCTGGGTTCAATAGAGAAAGGTATAGTGGAAAGGCGTGACTTTGCCTGATGCTCACCACAAAGGTCATGGGGCGGGGGGGTTGAAGCATGGTGCTTATGTGGTAACGACCCACCAATAGGAACTTAGCAAGCTGGGTGGAGAGATTTTGGAGTTAGAAACCCTATCTCGGAAAACTAAAACAAAAGAGAAAGTCTCCATGAGATAAAAACTGCATGGCTAGCCAGCCCCACAGGGCAGAGAGTTGCCAGTGCAAAACAGTAGTGCGGAAACCATTTTAATATTTCCTGAAACACTCCATGGTCTCTATTCTAGTTCTTGCCTCCAGGTTTTTGCCTTGAGTTTCTTCTCTGACTTCCCTTCATGATGAACTATAAGCTAGAAGGTAAAGTAAGCCCTTTCCTTCCCCCAAGTTTGGTCATGGTGCTTATCCCACGGATAGAAAGCAAACCAAGACAGAGACAAAGAGAAAAGAGAATCAGTGTTATTGTTGAACTCTTGACATGTTCCACACAGGCTCATGTTTTGAATGTTTTCTCAGCTAGTAGTGCCACTTGGGGTGGTTCTAAAGCCTGTGGGAGGAGGGACATCACTGGCAAAAGTAATGCCCAGCCCATTTTGGCCTTGCTCTTTCTACTTATCGGTTCACCAAAGTGTACAGAGACACAGCATCATGTTCCCACTATCATGGATTAGAGCCAGTCTGCCATGCCTTATTTGGACTGAAATGCCAAAAAATCAAAAGACAAATAAAGCTTTTCTCCTCAAATTGCTTTGATCTGATTATTAGTCATAGGGACACAAGAGTATAGCCACCCATCCCAAGAGAGTTGGACACTGGAGACAGAGACAAAGAAAGAAGCCACCTTGCTCTCTAGTGGCCTCTGAGGGCCTGATCCCATGAACCCTGCCAACTATATTTCCAACTGAAAGCCCTTGTCCTCCTCCTCCAAAATCAGCATACTTCCCAATCTCTGGCACATGAGCTCACTCCACTAGGCAGTTTTCCTGCAAGCCAATGATTCCACTAACAGAATAGACTGGTGTCTTCCATGGGACACCTGTGTAGATGCAGGGATGTCATTCAAGGACTCTTGGTCTTATCACAAGGGACATGACCTCATGGTGCCTGAATACCCTTCATAAGAGTCCAAGACCCACATAACTGCAAAGATTTCCCCCAAATCCTCTGTGTAAATCTGCATATTAGGTTCCTATGAACAGCCTGGTTATATTTGTAGAAGAGAGGAAAAGCCTGAAATACTCCCAGAGTTACTAACATTCACCTCATGTCCAGCCATGACATGAAGGATTGCCTGTTTTGATTGCCTGGTACTGACAAAGTTATAACCCTGCCAGGCCACTACATCATTAGCAAGCAAGCTGCTTGGAATCAAAAGACGTGGGTTTAAATGATAGCTCTACTACCAACTAACTCTATGACCTCAGGAAAGTTTCCTAACTTCTCTGTCACTCAAATTTCTCATTTCAGGCTGGGAATATATCTGTCAGTTAGAGAAAATGTGAACAGAGCACCAGATTTTAGGTTTGATCTCCCATAGAACAGGAATATCTTCTCATTTCCCATGGAAAAAGGACCTGACTGGTATGGTTTAGAAAATTCTTAACAGAATAGAAGAAGAACATTTTTCCCAAATTGTGTAGCCACTGGCACATTGTCCCTAAATTAAAACTTATTGGATCACCTGAAATTAAGAAAAACAAGGAAGAGGAGAAGAAAGAGGAGGAAGAAGAGGAAGAGGAGAAGGAAGAGGAAGACAAAGAATATGAAATGAAAGTAGAAGATGAGAAGAGGAAGAAGATCCATGTGAAAGGGAAGGGATGGGAGAGGGTGATGAGAGAATGGATATGACCAAACTATATTGCATACACGTATAAAAATATTAATGCAAGAAAAAAATTAGCAAAATAAAACCTCAAAATACAAGCATGCAAGAGGTTGTCTGTCCACCAGACATATAAATGAACAGCAATGAGGAGGTATGGAAGTGTGTTACATGGACTGAAGGGTATGTGGGGTGGATAGCTTGGCTGTGTGCTCTTAAGAAACTCCCAATGGCAATAAGAAGAGAAAATTTCAGACCGAAGTGTAATATTTTTACCATGTCATAAGAGTTGATCTTTTCCCAATGCTTCTTCTACACACCAATGTCCAACCATGTCTTAACCTTTTACTTGCACACCATGACCCTTCCAGGAAAGCAGGACTCTATGCTGTCTGCTTCTTCTACTCTCACAAGAGCTTTGTAAGGCCCCTGCACTGGCAGCACAGCATACAGGCCTGAGTGCACTCAGATAGACCAGGTGTCTCTACCTAGAATGTCATTTGGGGTTGGTACTCAATCCTTAGAACCTCTCCAGGGAGATGAGGAGTCTTATATTGGATTCATGACCAACAGCTGTCTAAATTACTCTGCCAGTCTCAGAGTAGAGAGTAGGGCAACAATTCTCAACCTGTGTGTCTCCATCCCTTTGAACATCCCTTTTATAGGGGTCACCTAAGACCATCAGAAAACACAGATATTTACATTATGATTCATAACAGTAGCAAACTTACAGTTATGAGATAGCAATGAAAATAATTTTATGTTGGATGTAGTGAGAATTTTAGTTTCTTTAAAAACCCATTTATGTTATATGAATATGTTTTTGTTTTAATTCCAGGTGTGGGACATGGGGTTGCTTCAGTTTGTCCACAGCCATTAACTATGATTATCTTGTGCTCTAGGAGGGTCGTGATCTTTGCCAGCTGTATATAGATTAATTCTGGGAACTCTGGGGAGAGAGTAAGTGCCAGAGCCCTGAGAAGGGTTGAGGACACTCCAAAGAAAGGCTGCTGTTTCCTTTCCTCTACCTGATGCTCCTGGTTGCTTTTGATGAGGTTTGATGATAAAGATATTCTGATAATGAAGATCAGATTTACCCCCAAGGAACCCAATGCCCCTAATCAGCAGGAAGTAGCCTAAAGAGGTACCTGACCCCTTAATCTCTAACCTTCTTCCTCTCCTACCTAGTGTTGGGGGCTTGGAAGGAGTCAGGGTAGAATAAGGTTTGGAAGGAAGATAAGGATATCAGAACTCAATGACATAGTAAAAGAAAAAAAAATAGGGCCAAAAATTGGGGGTCACACAACATGAAGAGTTGTATTAAAGGGTCACAGCATTAGGAAGGTTGAGAATCAGTCGTCTAGAGCCTTCCCCATCCTAGGGAACCTTGCCTGTGTGTGTCATGAATACAGAATTCATTCTATAGGCATAACTTGTAGTTGTGGTCACTCAAGAACCCAGAGGATCCTACAATTTGCCCATGTTCTAAGCCTGCTACTCTGTACTCAATGACAATGGATACTTGGCTCATCTTCTCTGAGCATACTTCCTCAGGTAGAGCATAATTGATATAATGAGGTAAGGATGTATTGGTGAGGTATATGACCAGGAGTCAGATCAGTGGAGAGAGATGCCCTACATGTAATCCCAGGAAGAAATTTGGAGCTAAAACGTTGGTTTCTCATCAACATTTTAGATAAGGTGTCACTATAACCCAGACTAGCCCCAAACATGGGGAGCCCCTACCTCAGCCCCCTACATGCTAAGATTATAGAACTTTGTCACTGTACCCAATCCAATCTATCCTGAGACACATATGTGTGTCTCACATATGTGTGTGCACACATACAGAGCCAGGCCAAGGAAGAAAGTCACCATCTCGACCTCCCAGACAGTTAAGTGGAGGCTATGAATTGTGGGGAACTGAGTTATGGTGACACCAGGAGTCCACAAGAGTTCCCTTATCCTGAAGCATATCCTGCCATGTGCAAAGTAGCAATACCAACAGATAAATATGCTGCCTGTTTAGGGGACCAGATGGAGTCAGGGAGATAGACTCAGATGCAAAGTCACGGACTCAGAAAATAAATAAAAGTCCAAGATGAAAGAGATTCAGAATATAGGAACTGAGCCCAAGAGAGTCAGGTCTCTTTAGCTAGTGGTAGGACGTTGCCTCACCTCAGCTTACCCTCCACCCTCAGAGACCCCTCAACCAAAAGAACAAGAGAAGGCATCTCACTACTCCACTGGTCTCTAGACACTGGGACCACTGGCTAGTTGGCTACTCATCATTCTCCATGTTATTCTAGTCCTCCACACCTTTGTTCTTGCTGTTCCCTTTCCACAGAAACCCTTCCTACATGTCTCACTCTGTTAATTATTATAGTCCGAGCCTAAGCTCAGAGGCCACCAAACCTCACCTCTTCATGACAGGCTTGCCATGGGTCCTTGACTCCCACTGGACCAAGATCTGTCTTGATTATCTTTAGAGCCCCAACACCTATCATAGGTCTTGGTGTGAAGTTGCCTAAGTAATGCAACTTAATTTACATAAGTTGCTTATTGGGCCAGTTCCAACTGTGGAGGAAACTGGCTTGGTCTGTAAGAGAGAGAAGGTAAGGAGAGATATAACAAGGTTGGACATGAGCAGGTTGAAATTTGATGTGATGTTCAAATGCAGACAGAGCCACACAGTGCTCAGGGATGGTGAGAGGGATGTAGGGGCCTGCTACACTGGGCTGGTGACTGGAAGCATAGAGACAACATGAGCTCTATTAGTTAGAAGGTGACTTGGTGACAGATGGAAACGGGTAGAGAACAGTACCTTCCATGATGTTCCTGAATTCATTGCAGGTAGAGACAACTTTTATATGATGGTAAGAGCATGGTAGTTAAAAATTTTACTGTTGCCTAAGTGTTGGACATTGAGCACAAGCCAAGACAAAGAGAAAGAGGGGGGCACTAGCAACAGATGTATCCCAAAGGGTTTCAACAAAAGCCTGACCCAGACCCTCTAATATGGGCCCCAATCCAAATCAACACACACACACACACACACACACACACACACACACACACACACACACACACATGATGGAAGGGAAAGGGGTGCTCAAGAGAGTCACACTTTGAAAGAGGGTGCTGAAGGGATGAGAAAATAGTGTTCTCCTGCCTGGCTAGGTGCCTGCTAAGCTACTGTGTGGTGTTGTTGGGACAGAAGACTATAGGGCTAGGAGGGAGAACAGGAGTGATGGATGTCCCAGCTCTCTGGAGCCCAGTACCCACATTCTGCTGGAGACCACCAAAGGTACAAGGCTTGATGGAAATGCCCAGATCTCAAGATGAGGCCTACAACAAAAACACTGGGGGAGTCTCTGCATTCCTGGTGCTCACCTGAAGGTACAGATGTTAGAGAATGGATCAGAACCCCCAGAACAGTCCAGGACAAACAAGGGCCAACCCAGAAAGGAGACTAGAGATGTGTGATGTCTGTGAGGCTGAAGGACTTCTCAGTGCTTTGTGTCAACTTGAACTGAAGCCAGCCTCTGACAGCAGCCCCACAGTCCATGTGGAGACCACCACACAAGCTAAAGAAGAACGCTGCAGAGGAAATAAGACCACTAGAGTCTCCTTTGACCTTCGTGGGAATTACTTCCCCCAACTCCCAAAGAAGTCCAGTCTCCAACTCCAGAGCAGAACTAGTTACTGACCTAGTTGGTTGGTAGTAGTAACATGGGGAAATCTCAATGCTTCAAGAGCCCAGAGTGTTTTGTTTTAGTGTGTACACATCTGCACATGTGCGTGCATGTGTGTATGTGAGTGCGTGCATATGTGCGTGTGCGTGTGCGTGTGCGTGTGTGTGTGTGTGTGTGTGTGTGTGTGTGTGTGTGTGTGTTTGACACCAGGTCCTATGTAGCCCAGACTAGTTTGGATATCACTAGATAACCAAAAATGATCTTGAACTTCTGATCCTCCTGACTCTACTTCCCAAGTACTGGGATTATGGGCCTGTGCCACACCAGTTTTATGCAGTGCTGGGGATTGAAGCCAGCTCTGTGTACACGCTAGGCAAGCACCGAGCCAACTGAGCTACATTCCCAGCCTGAAACCTGTAGTTTTGACCTCCACAGCTGTCAAGTTATGGGCTCCACTCTAGCCAGTGTTAAAGGTAATTTGACAGGGTTCAGCAATAAGAAGTGGCTGGGGAAAAATAAAACTATTTCATTTCTCCACACCACCAAGTTGACAGTCGTCAATAAGCCTGTTATGCAGAGGCTACCATGGAGCCCAAAGTGGGGAACACCTCTCAGCTCCCTACCTCTGTTTCTCGCACACATAGAATGCAAGTCAAAAGCCCCTCAGTCTTAATTACCAAACAACAACAACAACAAAAACTCCCCAGCCCCTCTCACTGTACCTCTTTATACTGTCATCTGCTCTGGCATTTTAATATCCAACTTCCCGTTGGAAGACAGATGCCTGGATGTTCACACCCTGTTCTAATGGCTTAATACCCTGGGTACTGGAGTGGGGAGGGCGCTTTGGAGAAGGGGGAGGATGAAAGCCGCCACCACATTGAGCACAACTTTGGAGCAAATGGGTTTGAATATTCATTAAACAACATTTAATTTAAACACCCAAACTCTGGAAGCAGCAACATATGGCCTGTTTTATTTTACATAAACTGAATAGGAGGTGGAGCCATTAGTTTCTGCAGACATAATGTTCATTACCAATGAAGAATGTCTCCCTTTGAGGGCGTCTCAGCATTGTCCTGGGCCCATAGGCCTGCTGCCCCTGAGGGTCAGACGAGAGCCTCCATGGAGGACTCCGTGGAGGACTCCCTGGTGGCCCGCTCTTGGGGGGCGGCAACTTCAGATAAATCCCTGTCCCCATGAGGATGCAGATTAAGGCTTTGTTGTCTCCTCAGTTCTTGTTTTGGGGAGTGAGTTGGTTGGTATGTTTGTCCTCCTGGACTGAGCCCCCTTGGTAGCTAGAGACAGTATCTGGTAGCATAAGTCACAGTAGTCAGTGGCTTACAGACTTCCCATGTCATCTGCCACCCAGTGTCCTGGGACCTGACTGTTTACAGGTGTACAGAAAGCTCTGGCTGGAGCCAGGGATGTATGTCCCCACCCTGTGTATGTCAGCACATGTCCTTGTCGCTCTCTCGGTGGG
This sequence comes from Mastomys coucha, assembly GCF_008632895.1. Classification (NCBI taxonomy): domain Eukaryota; kingdom Metazoa; phylum Chordata; class Mammalia; order Rodentia; family Muridae; genus Mastomys; species Mastomys coucha. Next base: position 11,330,452 of record NW_022196915.1, on the reverse strand, counting down.
CATGGATATCAGTTGTGGATTCACTTCCAGGGCATGGTACATGGACTCTTGTGCTAGATACAAATGTGTAAATGTATTTCTGGATGCAGCTATGGCTCTGTGTGTGTACAGCAGGTATAAGACGAGGCTTTTGAAGCTGTGTGTGCATGCATGTGTATGTGCATGTGCGTGTGTGTGTGTGTGTGTGTGTGTGTGTGTGTGTGTATAAAAGGATTCTGGTATGTAGGTACACACAGCTACCTAGTTTCATACATGCATGTGTGGGAATGTTCTCTAACTGCCTTACACTAAGGAATTCTTAACTTGGGGATCGCAAGTACCCCCTTATGGGGTACATGGATAGAATGTCCAGGAATGTGAATGTATTAATAAAAAGGTACTTGGGGCAGCAGGGGTTGGTGGTGGGAAATGGCCCAGTCAGCAAAGCACCTGCTATACAAGCATGAGGACTTGAGTTCAAATCCCCAGCCCTGTATAAAAAGCTAGGTGTAGTGGTGCATCTCTATAAACCCAGTGCTGGTGGAAGCAGGTGAGACACAGGGTTCCTTGAAGTGCACAGGGCAGCCAGCATAGCCGAATCAATGAGCTCCAGGCAGACAGCAATGAAGGAACACAATGGAGGTAGACCCCAAGCCCCACATGCATGTATACATAGGTGTAAGCATGCATGTACATACACACACACACACACACACACATGAACACACACACATGGACACACACAAAGACACAGAGAGAGACAGAGAGACAGAGAGACAGAGAGACAGAGAAACAGAAACAGCAAAAGAGACAGAGAGACAGGGAGACAAAGAGACAGACAGAGAGACAGAGACAAATTCAAGGCCAGCTGGGCCAAATCCAGCCTCAAAAAGGATAAAATTTGAGTGAAAAAAAATCACCCGTGGGTTCTCATCTCAAACAGATAGGCATTTTGCTCTATGTCCTTAACAAACATGGCTTTCTTTGTAAATACATGTTTCTATCTTCATTTTTGTTGTTGTTGTTGTTGTTTTGACACAGGGTCTTGAAATGTTGTCCCCAATGGCTTCAAACCCATAATCCTCCTGCCCCAGCCTCCCAAGATGCCAGCCACCATGCCCATCTTGTTTACACATTTATAAACATTTCAGAAAGGAATGCACAGACCACCCCACCAAGGAGCAAAGAGAGATGAAGGACCCCATGTGTGGCTCACAGCAGGGACAAGCTCACTACGTCTAAGTGTGTATGTGCAGGATCTGTGACAGCAGAGGCAGCTGTGGACCAAGCTAAGGGAGACAGTGGAAACAGAAGGAAAGTAAAAACTAGCTGGTCCTTGCTCCAAATGTCATCTTCATCCTGAGGGGGAGGGGGTCTTCTGTAAGCCACTGACTACTGTGACAATGCAGGGGGATATATTTCTCCCATGGCTAAAACCACACTGGCCCCTTTCAGGAGAAAACTCTCTAGAGTGTTTCTTGGCCTCTACACTCCAGGCTAGTGTGGAAGAGCTTGGCAGAAGCTTGAAGGCTTTTCAAATGAAAGTTATGTCAGACTCTGCCCCAACTTTTATCAGTGCCCCGTGTCCAAATATTAATACCAGCAAGGGCACTTCCCTTGAGCAGGCTGCAGTATCCAGGGACAAGTCCCTCCCCTTGGTGGCGATGGGCCATGGATCTGGACTTTTTCACCCTGACACCCAAAGTTTCTCTCTGACTATTACACTCACTCTTGGCCCCAGAAAAGTGTGTGTTTTGAGTAGACTGGAAAAAACCACAACATGAAAGCAGATCTTTCGAGCACCATGTAGACAAATTGGTAATTTTTATCTACGATCTGCCCAAGGATCTGCTTTGCTTTTATTTGTACTCAAGTTACCTGTGCGTCTGTCTCCTGCTGTTTACATGTGATGGAAGCACATATGCTCCTCCTCTCCTGCCTTCTGACTAAGCACAGGGCTAGACAGTGCTAGTTCAGTGGTTAAGAGTATTTGCCATTCTTGCAAAGGACCCAGGTTCCATTCCTAGCACCCACTTTGTGGGTTCAAAACCAGCTGTACTTCCAGTTCCAAAGGATCTGGTGCCCTCTGCTGGCCTCTTCAGGTACCTACATGCACATGGTACACATAACATGCATTCAAGATACGCATGGCAGACATGCGCACACACACACAAAATCTGGTACAATTTGTGTTAAAATTTTCTTGATGTTGTTTGAAACAGATGTCGTGTAGCCCAGACTGGCCTCAAATTCAATCTGTACTCAAGGCTGACCATAAACTCTTAGTTCCCTGACTCCAGTTCCTCCAGTGCTGAGACTACAACTTGTACTGCCATGCCCTGCAATTTCTTTTTCAATGACACATAACAGATAAACATTTTGGTTTTGTTTTGTTTCATTTTGTTTTTGAGACAGCCTCTCACTATCTAGGCTGTCCTAGAACTCACTCTGTAGACCAGGCTAGTCTTAAAATCACAGAGATCCATCTGCCTCTGCCTCCCAAGTGCCGGGATTGAAGGCATATGCCACCACACCTGGCTACAGATAAACCAATTTAAACGACCTTAATTATATATAGTTTAATGATATTTTTAATCTTAAATAATATTGATTTGCCTCTACAACTGGAGCTCAAGGTATTGAAGTCTTTATGCAGCTTTGCAAGGATCCAGTTATTCTACTATATTGCTCTCACTACCATCACCTCATGTTAAAAAGAACTCTTGCCCCAACCTGGCTGTTCTCCCTGCCTGTGTACCAGCCCAGTCCTTCCCACACATCCTCTGCTCAGTCAGTCAACAGATGCTTATTAGTGTGTGCTAGACAATATTTGAGGCACAGGAATGTTTATATAATCCCCAAGTGCCTCTGCCTTCATGCGCTTTCTTTCTAGCAGGAGAAGTTGGTAACCAAAAAGATCCTGAAAGAGCATGCTGAAGAGAACAAACAAAAGCCCACAGAAATGCTAACACAGACACAGCTGTGGCCAAGGGGCAGATGTGATGCCTCGGAGGGCTTGGGGCAAGTGAGCAAGTTTATTGGATTGACATTTTCATAAAGCCACTCCACTGAGTGAAAAAGGAAGCCGAGAGGGGTGACAGCTGGTGATGCGGTTCAGCTGGCAAAGCACTTGCCAAGCATGTTCTAGGCACTGGATTCTGTCTCCAGCACCATACTGAGTAGGTGCCTATAACCCCAGAACTCGGGAGGTCAAGGCAGGAGGATTTAAAGGTTCAAGGCCACCAGGCATGGTGGAGCATGCCTTTAATCCCTATACTCAGGAGGAAGAGATGGCAAGCAGATCTTTATGAGTTCAATAGCAGGTTCAGGCCAGCAGGGTACAGAGTGAGTGAGACTCGGTCTCCACAAAACAAAACAAACAAAAAGATCAAACAACAACAAACGTACAAACAAAAAAGAGATATTCAAGGTCATCCTCTGATATAAATGAAGTTTGAGGTCAGCCTGGGCTACATGAGACCCAGCGAGAATGGAATAACTGAAGGGACAAAGGTAGTGCTGTATGTAAACAACAAGGGTAAGAACATATGTCAATGGCTTAGGCAAGAATTGAGTGATGGGGAGGTAAGCAGCTAGACTCTAGATGGGAAAGAAGTGACAATACCAACGAACAAGTTGTGGAACATAAGAGGAAGACTCTGGGCTGCAAAGAAATGCTGCTTTCAGTCCAGTCAGGTGAAGGTCAAGTTGCCCTCCACAGAGCAATGAAGAGAAGCGGGAAGCAGGTGAAGATAGAACCCCAGGGGCTCGGCGTCTGACCCAGGACTTTATATGATGCACACATGATGGTTCACACTCCTGCCTCGCATGCCTCCTCTAGTTACAGCCCTCCTTGTAAAGAGCTGCTACAGCCCCTGCACAGTTAGCCCTGCCCTCATCCCCAGCCTCCTCCCATACATCTCCAGGTTTGTGCATGCTTCCCACTCTTTCTGAAGAGAGCTGTATCACACCTATAGCTCCCAAAACCCGATCCCTCCACCTCCAAAGGGGAAATGGCAAGAGTTGTGCAGTCCCAGGTAGTTTTAAAACACACACACACACACACACACACACACACACACACACACACACCTGCCTACTGTCTCCTGGTGTAGTCTGTTGCCCTAGGTTTCTGAAACTTAACTAAGAAGGTCCATTCCAGCAGGCTGGAATGAATGTCCAAGCCAGCTTGAATTCCCAATGCCTAGGCTTGAAGTGACAGAGCCTGGGAGGATTCTAGAAGTTGGCTGCCCTGAAAGTCTGAGTAGAAAAGGCATTGACAGCATGGTCTGGAGTACACATGAACGCCAAAGTCAGCCCTCCTGTCTAACAGGGCTGTTGAGGTGGCTAATATGGATTGTCAACTTGGCAAGATCTCAAATCACCTAGGAAACTTCTGGACGTGCCTAGGAGCAAGTTTCTAGATTGACTTAACTGAAATGGGAAGACTCCTCCTAAGATCTGGGCTGACTACTCCACGGGCTGGGAGTCCCAGGATGAATACAAAGGAGAAGACGGACTAAACACCAGGATCCCTCTCTCTCTGCTTCCTGGCTGGAGACAGGATGTGACGACTATCCATCTCACCCTCTCCACCATAATAGGCTATATCCCCCTGAAATGCCAGGCAAAGTAATCTCTTCCTCTTTTAAGCCACTTTCGCCAAATACTTGGTCAGAGTGATGAGAAAAGGAACCGCTACAGCACTCCACCGACCCAGCCACTCCTTCCCTTCCATTTCTGCTCAGTTCTCCCAGCCACTTCAGTAGCTCTCTTCCAGGGGAGGCCTCCACCTCGCCTGGCTGCCTGGCTCTGCATCCAGATGCACACTATCTAGCTGGTTAGGAAAGCCGACTGTGAGTCTCAACACCAGACTCCAAGGCCCCTCTCTCTGCACGGAAACCATCTTGAGGTCTGTGCCCTGCCTCCTCTGGTACAATTGACACAGTGGCCTTCTCACTGTACCTTGAGGCTCAGGCTTCACGATTCAGAGTCTCTCTCCCCACCCCTCCCTTAGTACAATAGCTTATACCTAGGAACTTGTGCACAATAGGAAGATCTTAAAACTTTTTTTTTTTTTTTTTTTTAGTGGAACTAAACTACCAACACACTGTCTGAGACATGAGCATCTTTTTGAGAGATGTTCAGTTTACCCATAGGCAGCCTGTTCCTGAGAGGGCCAGCCCAGGGGGCAACAAGGCAGGTCGCACTGTAGTCCCCAGCTTGCTCCCGTGGCAGCCATCTCCTCTCACCTTCAGGATGTGTAGAAGCCAGAGAGAGATCCCTTCTCATCTCTCTGCTCACTCACCTTCCGCCCAGGGACGTTATGAGAATTAATGGGATGACGGATGAAGCGCCTCCAAGGAAACAGGCTACATAAATCCAAAGTGTTATTATTAAATTCCAAATTTAGCCCTCGGGATCAGTGAGACATGACAAATCTGGGCTGGGAGCAATCTCAGCTGCATGGACAGGAAATCCCTATAAAATCAGAACCCATGACATACAGGCTTTGGGGGGCTAAAAGAAACCCTAAATGCCCCCCCCCCCCCCCCCCCCCCCCCCCCCCCCCCCCCCCCGCCTCCAGTCTACACTTCACAAAAGGCTAGGAGAGGCTCTTAGGGAAGTCCCAGGATGGAAGCAGCCTCTGCTCGCCCTGCAGGCACAGGACGCTCACTGGCCTCAAGAAGCCCCTCCTTCTTCCATTACCTTTGAGTTTTAAGAACTTGCTCCTGGGTAGGGGGCTGTAACTCAGTTGAGAGAATGTTTGTCTACTACGTACAAAGCCCTGGTTTGGAGGCATTGTAGCACTTATCTGTAATCCCAGCACTTGGGAGGCAGAGGTAGGAGGACCAGAAGTTTAAGATCTGGATGGAGAGATGACTGTTCTTACAGAGGTCCTGAGTTCAATTCCCAGCAACCACATGGTGGCTCCACAACCTTCTGTAATGAAATCTGATGCCCTCTCCTGTTATGCAGGCATATATGCAAATAGAGCACTCATATACATAATAAATATCTTTTGCTTGCTTGTTTGTTTGTTTTTGTTTTTTGAGACAGGGTTTCTCTATATAGCGCTGGCTGTCCTGGAACTCACTCTGTAGACCAGGCTGGCCTCGAACTCAGAAATCCACCTGCCTCTGCCTCCCAAGTGCTGGGATTAAAGGCATGTGCCACCACTGCCCGGAGATTTTAAACTTCTTGTTTTAAGATTTATTTATTGCAGGGCAGTGGTGACGCATGCCTTTAATCTCACTTGGGAGGTAGAACCAGGCAGATTTCTGAGTTTGAGGCCAGCCTGGTCTACAGAAACCCTGTCTCAAAAAAA
>NW_022196915.1:11310656-11324135 GCF_008632895.1 Mastomys coucha | reverse complement strand
AAAAAAAAAAAAAAGTTTAAGATCATCTTCCTCACTAGATAGCAAGTTTTAGATCACACTGAGTTACATGAGACCCTTTCTCAAAAGGGAAGTAAATAAGTAAAAAAATAAATAACATATCATCTAGCCACACCCACTACCACGCCTTCCATGCCCAGAACTACTTTCAGGCTTTTCCTGTAGAATAGCCATGACCAATACAACAACTGCCTTTTCACTCCCAAATAAAAGCCCCTGACATGCCAACAGGCCACACACAACCACGATCAGAAGGCTAGCCACCTTGACACTCTATTGTGTAAGGATTCTCCTTGTAATTTCAAAACCTGACATAACTCCCAGGAAAACCCATAAGACTTGGCAGAGCAGCAGACCCTGCCCTTGCTCCAGGAGCCCATGTTTTTCTAAGGCAGACAGTTAGACATTCAGCTCACATGAAATCACAGCAGGACAATACATTACCTACATTTAGATTTAGGGACTCACTCCTGCATTGGAGGATCTAGATAATCACACCCCTAAACACCCCCAGGATGAGATCTAAGTATTGAGACTTCTTGGACCAAAGAGTCACAGGGCTTAGAGGAGTCCACCCCTGAGGATGGACATGGGATGGGACACCAATAGACACTTATTAAGTGAGTCTCAGACAGTCTCTTAAATTCTCAATTTTATTTGCTTTTCCCTCTGCTGGAAACACTAATTGGGTTGGTGGCATGTAATCTCTGGAGGTTGAGGCAGTGAGATTGAGAATTTTAGGCCAGTCTGGGTTATACAGTAGCCTGAGGTCAACCCAGTCAATTTAGCAAGACAGTCTCAAGACAAACAAACAAACAAATAAACAAATGATGGGGTGTGCCCATCTTACTAGGCACAAAGTTCTTTAAAGTTCAACAATAAAAGCACAAATAAGGAAATAAGGGCTGGAGAGACAGGTCAGTCAGTGATGTGGGCACCTTGCAAGCATGAGGACATCAGCTTAATGCTCACAATCCATGGGGTTTTATTGTTTTGTTTTATTTTGTCTGTTTTTAAGTGCAGACATTATGACACACACACTTGTGATCCCAGTGCTAAACAGGCAGAGGTCCCTGGGGTTCACTGTCCAGCCAGCCTACTGGTCAATGTCCTAGCCAAGAAGAACATGTTTCAAAAAATAAGGTGGGCTATGACTAACTATCGACACCCAAGGTTGTCCTCTAGCTATCACACCCATGTTCACAGACCTGCTGTGCCTCCATCCCAAGCACATGTGTACATACTCACACACACACACACACACACACACACACACACACCATAACCTGATTTTATATTGAGAAAAAAATTTCAAAAGATATTTTTCTTAAGGTTTATGTGCTGGTTAGTCTTAACTGTCAATGTGCCAACCTAGAATCATCTGGAAAGAGAGCCTTAGAACATATCTGTGGGGATAATCTTGATTGTTAATTGATGTAGGAAGATCCAGCCCACTGTAGGTGGTACCATTCCCTAGACAGGGGATCCTGAACAGTATGAAGGGAGAAAACTAGATAAGAGCTGGAACCTAGAATTATGAGCTAAAATAAACTCTTTCTCCTCTAAAGCTGTTTTTGTTAGGGTATTTTTTCATAGCAAGAGAAATGACAATAGAACAACAAATAATCATGAATAGTGGTCAAAATCATTAGTTGGGTTGTTTTTATTTATTTATTTGTTTTTGAGATACGGTCTCTCTGTGAAGCTCTGGATGTCTTGGAACTTGCTATATAGAACAGGCTGTCCTCAAACTCACAGTTATATACTTGCCTATATCTCCAGAGTTCTGCAATTAAAGTTGTGTGGTCCCATGCCTTGCAAAACCAGTTATAATGAAATGTAAATGAGTGCTCACTTCAGCAGCACATATACTAAAAATGAAATGTAAATGAAACCTATAATGAAGGCTAGAGGTTTAGTTCTAGTTTATAATTTAGACTTATGTATAGAAGAAATAAGACTCTGATCTTGATCCCCAGAGTACACATACACACAAAAAAAAAGACATTTGTAAACCAAGTGTAGTGGCAGATACCTGTAATCCAGCACTAGAAAGGTTAAGGCAGAAAGATCTCAAGTCCAATGACAGTTGAAGCTACTATAAGGATTTGAATGAGAATGACCTCATGAGCCCACATGTTTACATGCTTGGTTCCCCAGTTAGTGGAACTGTTTGGGAAGGAAGAGGGGGTGTGACTTTGTTGGAGTAGGTGTGTCATTGGGAGTAGGCTTTGAGGTTTCAAAAGCCCACAGTAGGCTCATTGTCTCTTTCTGCCTACTACCTGTGGATGAGGATTTAAAGCTTTCAGCTACTGATACAGTACCATTATCATCTGTTTCCCACCATAAACATGGACTAATACTCTAAAACTGTAAGCAAACTCTAATTAAATGCTTTCTTTTGTAAGAGTTGCCTGAGTCATAGTGTCTCTTCACAGCAACAGAACAGTAACTAAGATAACTATGTAGTGAGTTCAAAACCAACTTTAATCATACAATGAGATCTTATTTCAAACAAACAAATGAACAAACAAACAAACAAACAAAACAGGGCTGGTAATGTAGCTCACTTGGTAGAGTGCTTGCCTAGCATACATGAAGCCCAGGGTTTGCTCTCCAGCCATAAAACAAGGTATGGTGATGGAGGGCTATAATCTCAACACTTGGGAAGTAGAGGCAAGAGGGTTGGAAGTTCAAGGTTGCCTTCAGCAACATAGCCAGTTAGAGGGCAGCCTGGATAACATCATAAGATGCTGTGTCAAAACCGCCAAAACCATAATTAACTTACCCCTTCACACTCTGCTTGGCAGCTGAAATCAATACTACAGATACTAACAAGTGTTGGAGAAGATTAAGAGAAACTAGAGCAGAAAGCTCGCTCATGTTCTGGAATGATTTTTCTTGCACCAATCCCAGAGAAGCCTCCAGCACTGTTTTTCAGTTCTTTGCTAAATACCTGTCCATTTTCTAAGAAAAACCCCTCATGCTCCAGAGGCTTTTGGTCAAAGGGACCCTAAAACAAGCATCCATTGTTTTCCTTCTGCCACAGCAGCAATGATGGTTTAGGCTAGAACTGATCTATGTGGAGAAGGTATGACCTCTCCCAGATGTGCTGGGGTTGGGGGAGATGGGGCCTTCACCTAAGTCATCCACACTGGAAGCTCTCCTCAGACCTCTTATGCTGAGCATCTGCTTCCTTGTCTAGCTCTTGGCCCACCTGTGATTTGCACATACCATACAACAGCACCCATATGAGATAAGGAAAGAGGAAAACCCATCTGGGCCATCACTGACACTAGAGAACTGCTGCATCCACGTGAGTGCTAAACGTCCTGTCTGCTCAAGGCTCTTTCCACTGAATCAAAGTTACTAGCAGCCACGATCTCCTCCCAGCCCACTCTGTGGCGTAGGAAGCACCAGGGTTGAGATGTCAAGCCTCATCCTTCCAGGGGTCACCTCTGTGCTAGTGACAGACTGTGTGGGAAGACACAGGACCATGAGGCAGAAAGAATGGAAAAGGTACCACGGAGCTTCATGAACTCAGCGATGGAAGGAAAGTGGCTGAGGTGTAGCTCAGATAAAGCATTCTCTCTCCCTTCTCGCTCCACCCCAGCGCTGCAAGCAGGTGTTTATTGAGGGGATGTCTGTGTGTGTGGTCGAGGGGTGTGTCAATGTTTGTGTATGTATTAATGCACCTGAGCTTCTTCAAATGACACATGTTGTCAGGAGGGACATGAGCTATGGGTGATGCAGCCTGAAGCCCAGTCCCCTCCTCACCGTCAACAATTGAGAGACCTCACAAGTCACTGACACTCTCCACACTTCTGTGGAGGTACTAGAGCAGCCAAAAAACTTCCCTCTACTTCTCTGGGAAAGCAGTTATCTTGCTTAACATATACCCTCTACTGTGGAGGCTTATGGCTCAGTGGTCTTGCTGGTGGGATGGGCAATTTCTAACCAAACACTGTGTATCATCAGACATGGTGGGAATCAGCAGAAGGCTGGAATCTCCCTTAGTATTGAGTACTTCTATAGGCTCATATTGGGCAATGCCAGAGGCTCAATGCCTAACCCGGCACTCAACTGCTTGAGTGGGCAGCCACTGTAAACATAAGACACTAGTCCCTGTCTTAAGGAGGGAAATGCTGAAGTCACTCTGAGGCAATGTATTTTCTGAAGAAATACACAGTGCAGCCAAGAGGAGACCATGATGTAAATCTTCCCTTCTTCCAAACACACAGAGTAGAAATCTATACAGAGGCAAATCCTAGGTGTCTAAGGACCTGAAAAAAAAAATCCAATTTGGTAGGTTCCACCTTACTGCTTTGCAAGTCCCTGGAAAGGCTTACTGAAATGGACACCGGAGATGGATGTCATGTCACAGCCCTTGCAGTCCCCTCGCACCACATGCTTTCAAAGCACGAGCTGGGCTCTTCTCAGGTTCCCTTGGGTAGGATTTGTATGTATTTATTTGCATGTGTGCATTTCTATTTATTTTTGAGGGCAGAGGATCTACATGTCTGAAGCTTCTGCTGTAGGAGGGGAAGGATAGACCAGGAGATGGAAAGGTGTTCTGTTGGCTTCCTCCTTTCTTCTCTAGGGCAGGATTTTTAGACACTGAGAGAGAGGCTGAGAACCACCTAATCAAAGCTACTCCCCTCAACCTAGCTGGGAAACTGAGGCCCAGAGGTGAAGAAAATTGCCCCAAATCACAAAGCAAAGACTTGAAGATGGCTTCTGGTTCCCATCTAAACAAGACAGCATTATGACAACGAAGCATGCTGAATGCTGAGCCATAATCGGCTACTGGGGTTCTAGTGCTCTGCCCTCCAAAGGAACGGTAAGCTGCCTGACTGGGCAGCTACAAAAGGGGAATGTTGTTTGCAGAGGATCTGTAGAGACCTTGCCCCATGGATGGGTAGACATCGCCATGCACACGTGAACAGCAGCAAGCCCTCCAGGTTCAGTTTCACTACGAGGGCTGAATCCTGTAAACAAGATTACCACCCCGGCAGACCTTCCCGGAAGAAGAAAGGCTGACCCCTCTGTTAATCTGGCAGCAGGCTTTCTTCAGGCTTCCCAAGAGCAGCAGCCGTGACAACAAAGCCGGAGATTCCAAGCTTGAACCCACAGTGCCCCCTCGTGGAAGCCGGCTGGATGGACCACTTTTATTCCACCAAGGAAGGTTCGGGATTGTGGTTATCAAAAGCATCCATTGCTGGCCCCCACAACTGTCTCCTCCCCCAGTACTCTTAACTTTACTCGGCACCAGATGCATCTGCCAGGCTTGCTAAAATCCAGGTTTCTGGGCCCCACTCTAACTTTCCAGTAATTGGCTGAGTAGGGTCCTGAAATTTGCAACTCTAACAAACTAGCAGTTGGTGCTGTGGCTAGAGTGAATACGCATGACCTTCCTTAGCTACTCCGGCTCATCCGGCTTGACTATGTAACTTTAATTCCCTGTAAACCTCAACTTCTTCATCTGCAAAATGGGGATTATAGTGCCTCCCTCCTAGACTCAAATCCCAGTATAACCTCAAAAAATCTGTTCATGCGTATATCACATGTGTATATTTACACCTGTGCGTGTACATATGGAGGCGAGGTAGACCTCAGATCTCCTCTATTAATCTTCACCTTACTTTTTGAGACAGGATCTCTCATTAAACCTATACCTCATCATTTAGGCTTAGACTGAGAATTCTCCCAGAAGTCTGCCCATGGCTTCCCTGGCACTAGGCTTATAGGTATCCACTTCAGCCCAGCTCTTATGTAGGTGATAGGGATTTGAACTCAGGGCCTCACAAGTACACAGCAAGCACTTTACCCACTAAGCATCTCCTTTTGTGCTCAGAATTTTTATTAGCAGGAGTTGTAGTAGTATCATTCATTTGCAAGCTTCTTTTGGACAAGATGTTACATGAAAGACATAGGCAGAAAAGACCTTTGTGAACTTTCGGTCCAAGCCTCAAAGCTGTTAAGTTTTCAGATGAATGAATGCTCCCACTCCAAGCTACAAAGTGAACACGGGTGAACAGCTGAGTATTTTAACAAACCCTCACTATTCAAGTCCACTCTTGTACCAGATATAGAGGGAGGGGTGGGAGCCCTCTGTCCCACCATGGCTCCTGCTGCTGGAGGCGAGGAGCAGGAACCGGTCTGGCTCCTGGCCTGGCTCCCTTTCCCAATACACTGCTCAAATGCCAGCTCATCATCAGCCCTTTCCTGCCATAATCTCTCCATCATGCCTGATGAGCAGTCAAACGGTTCAAGTATTCTGTGTGGAAAAACTCAGCATGTGACAAGGACACTTGATCTACTGTTCAATCTCTAATTTTCCACATTTTCTTTTACTCAATCAAAATAATGAATGAGAAAAGTCCTCAGCCTGGCACACAAGGTCTTCCTTGGGTTGTTCCCTGCTGACCTTTCCAAGCCCCTTCTGCCCCATCAGGTCTTATACTCTCACTCCCAGCCTGAAGACACTGGGCCTCCTCCGGTCTGGAGGACAGAGGAACAGCTGTGTAGAGCTTTGGGACTCAGGAGAGCTTGTGCTGTCAACACTGATAACCCAGAGTCAGTTTTCTTTGCTGATCTGAGGTCTGTTCAGAATGGGATTTCTCCTCTAAGAACAACAGGCATAAAGGGCAACTGTCCGAAGCCACCAGTCACACAAAAGCTTTCCACCTAAATAAATTCAGGAGGATTTCCATCCTATCCCTGTTTCCCCTGCCCCACCACAGAATGGCCACTCCCTCATGTACCTGCTTAATCACTTTTCATGGCCTCGAATGAGACTCTGCTCTTGAATTTAAGCCAGATCATGTCACTTAACCCCATTACTTCCGGAAACCTTCCAGGATCCACATTCTTACACCAAGTTTGGCTGTGGACTGCCACCATGTCCCAACTTGCTGGCCACTCCAGGAGCCAGACCACAAGATCCTTGAGTTTACTCTCCTATTGGCTTCTTTCTTCCCCAGGTGCTGTATCAGGGACTAGTGGTACACATACTTAATTTGGTAAACGGGGAATGTGGTTGGCTAGGCTACCTATGTTCAGTATCCTTATGGCAAATGGCACCTCACTGACCAATAGTATGCCCAAAAGAAAGCATCTTGGTGATTGAACACACAACTACATACTAATCTCACCCTCACACCATACCTCCCCAACCTGGAAGATGCACCTTCCTCGAGGTAAATTGTAGATCACTGTCCACATAATATACCACTTATAACTCCACCTGCCTCAGCTCCATGAGCTTGGTAGATGCTCTTCTTGGAACAAATCAAAATTCTACTTTGGCAAGGAAGGGAAGCAGTGAAGGACAACTGAAAGCTACAAACACATGGCTATTGGGGCAATCCAAAAGCAGCAGCCCAAACAGCACACTGGAGACACTACACTTGCAGAACTGTCTCCAGCCTTTCTTGCCACCCTTGATGTCTCCTACGTGGAAGGAGGCTCACACACCACACTTCAACTAGACACAAGGTCTGAATCTTGTGCTCTCATTCTCATTAATTTCCAGTTAGCGCTAAGCTGGAGGGGCTGTGTGTTTCCTTAGTAGGATCAACTTTGCATTCTTATGAAGGCTTGCCCAAAGCCAGCAGAGAGCAGGGTCATCTAGTTATCACCAGGGGTATGATACAGCCCCCAACATTCCCAAGCTCAGTAGCTCAATTGTACACAACCTAGTTTCCCCATAGCCTCAGTTCCTATCAGCTGGTCAAGCTCTTTAGCCTCCAGTTGTCATGCTGAGCCTCAAAATAGCTTGATTCAGAACGTCAGAGCAGGGACCCTTCAAATCCCTTCATTTGACATTAACCCAAACAACATTCAGAGGAACTAAAAGTAGCAGAGGGGACAGACTACAGAGGACAAACTGATAAGGGTACTAACTGGCTAAAGCAGAGGCTAGTTGCCCATCCAGGCTGCCTACAGGAAGGCGGGTGGCAGGGCTTCCACTATTTCAAAAACATCACCACTATCAGGGAAGGATTACAGTCAGTCAGACTTGGCTGCTTCTTTGGAGCCCAGGAAACATGCCTGTCCAACTGTCCCTGCCCACATCAGCCACAGGATAGGTCTGTGCACATTCTGCAACCCTTGCCACCATTCCCACTTGCCCCAGCTAGTTATCAGCTTTGACACCTTGTTTTTCAAGACAGGGTTTCTCTATGCAGCTCTGGCTGTCCTGGAGCTCACAAATCGGCCTGCCTCTGCCTTCCAAGTTTAAAGGGATTAAAGGTGTGCGACCCTACCATTGCTGCCACCCCGCCCCGCAACACCTCATTTTTAAGAACACTGGTTTGGCTGGCCAAAGGCCTTTAAATCTTACAACTCAGGAGGCAGTTCTCTGTGCTTTCAACAGACCAGCTATATATGTAACTTCCTGACATCAGTCCCATCTGTACCCACAGGTTACTCCTCTGCTTCCATACTCTAGTTCAGCAACCAACCTCCTGTTCCTGGCTTCCTTGGGTTGTGCAGCCCTAGCCATTGTGGAACCAGGTTACCCTCAGAGGTCCACTTGCCTCCTGTACCACCACCTGGTTCCACTCTAGCCTGTTTAGTTACCTTGGGCTCATCCTACTCCACGTAAGCCTAGCCTTCAGCCCATGGCCCACTCTACTCATTTGATTCCAGCAAGGGAACTGATTCCCTAAAACAGCTTCACACCCAATCTGTGGCTACAATAGTTACATCTTTGTTCCCCACATTGAAGCTGTTTTCCAATGCTGCCCAAATCTCACCTGTTCATTGCTTCAAGATGTCTCATTACAACTGTATAAGGGTAGGAGAGGCTCTGTGATTAAGAGCATTGGCTGGTCCTTCAGAGTACCTAGGTTCACTTCCCAGCACCCCCATGGCACCCAACAACCATCTACTTAACTCCAGTTCCACAGGATCCAACACCCTCACAGACACACATACAACCAAAACACCAATGTACATAAAATATATATTTCCCTGAAACTAGAACTACAAATGATAGTCAGCCACGAGGCACTGAAAACTTGAAACCAAACCATCTTTAAGAGTTAACTACTCGCCGGGCGGTGGTGGCGCACGCCTTTAATCCCAGCACTTGGGAGGCAGAGGCAGGCGGATTTCTGAGTTCGAGGCCAGCCTGGTCTACAGAGTGAGTTCCAGGACAGCCAGGGCTACAGAGAAACCCTGTCTCGAAAAACCAAAAAAAAAAAAAAAGAGTTAACTACTCATTTCTCCAGTCCCAAGATGTCCTCAGTTTTCCATCCAATGTTCACTGCATTTACAAGTCTGATTCCCACATGGGCCCATACAAATTGATAAAATAAAGCCTTTAGAGAAAAACTCACCTAAGATCCACTGATCTTAGGCTGAGCTTCATTTTCAGTATAAAAACAAATTTAAGCTAAAATGCCTTTCAGGTGACTCTTACCCCAACTGCCCAACCAAACACCTGAATTGATTAACTCAGCTCAGGCTCTTGACTCAGATCCCTCCCAATATCAAAGGAAAGTATCTGTTGCTGGACTGGTGGCTATGGGCCACCCACCGCCACAACACTTGCCGGCAAGCCAGGAGTCCTGGCCAAAGACAGACTCAATTTCCATTGTGGCTAAACAAGATCTGGTAAGATCTTAAGAGTCTCAAACAGATTTAGCTTCAACTAAGGCCAGAAGCCAGATGTGGGGAACTAGGGAGATACACCTTTAACTTTAGGGCTGAGGAAGGCCTGTTCAGGCCAGCCTAGTCTACAAAAGGAGTTCCAGACTAGCCAGAGCTAGAGATCATAAAGCAGGGAGGGGAGGAAGGCCTGGCTTTAAAATATAAGTTGGGAGTCTAGGGACACAGAAAGGTGTTCAGCCAAGACAAATGCTAACAGGGTAACTGGTCCTACACTTTGCCCATGTAGGTATTTTTCCATCACCACCCTCTGCCAGGAAGGATTTGTACCAGCCCCTTTCGCCAGGCTTTCACAAAGCCCAGTGCACTTGACTGCATCAACACCTGAGCAGCCACTTGATTCTTCTAATGCCCAATAAGCAGCAGACTCCAGACATGTAGAAACTTTTTAGTTTATTTGTCCTCTCAGAAATCTGCACATCACAGCAGAACATCAAGCCTCCGAAGATCTACTCCTTTGGCTGTAAATGGAGAAAAAAATTCAGTCAGAAACAGTTTTGAAAAGATCTTTAAAGTCCAAAGACAAACAAATTCTAATAACTCATGCAGAACAAGTATTAACCTAAAACAGAAACTGTAAGTATGCAAACACAGAAACTAAACTAACATTCACGTTAGAAATGAAACAAAAACAAGTCAACATCTCTGAATTTTAGACAGTCACTGTTAGTACTGTTACAAACCACACTTGCAAAACTTAGAAACGTTCACGTGCTTGTTCAAACTACATCAGTAACAAGGTGTCTAGTGATCTACATAATAGCTTGAATTATACCTGTATCCATTCTCCACTCACTGAATCAGTGGCAGGAAAGGGGGAATGGGAAGGAGGAAAACAGACAGTTCATTAGTAGTCCCTTTTCAAACACCAAAATTATCTGAAGTACATGCAAACAGATACCTCAGGTGACTGTTCTGTGGCTGTGGACAGGACATTCCTTGCATACCACCCACTTCTGACAGACCCTTCCCTGATTACCACAGTTCCAATGTTAGCAAAGTGACAGGCAACCGCATTAATGCCAGAGTGGTGCCAAACCATCATTGCTACTACCAGAGCAAGGATGGAGGACATGAGGCTGGGCCCTTTGGCTCAGGGTAGCCTTCCGCCAAGCAGAAGACTTGGAAATCTTTAGACTCAAATGGGAGGGGGCTCTGTATGTATGATTAGGCAAGTCTTTTGAAATCTGTTCAAGTTTAGTACTTTATACCAATCCTGATATCACAAGGTATACAAATTAGTAGCAAAATTTTGGCTGAAATAAAAATTCAATTACTTTACAAATGTATGACCAATGCCTTGGTTTAAGTTTAAGCTTCGCTGTATACAAAGGATATTCTAACATAAAGCAAAACAAATTCAGGACATCACTTTTTTTTTTTTTTTTTTTTTTTTTTTTTTGGTTTTTTTGAGACAGGGTTTCTCTGTGTAGCCCTGGCTATCCTGGAACTCACTCTGTAGATCAGGCTGGCCTCAAACTCAGAAACCCACCTGCCTCTGCCTCCCAAGCGCTGGGATTAAAGGCGTGCGCCACCACTACCTGGCAGGATATTACTATTTTAAGCCCATTTTTGAGCTAGCCTTTCAAAGTGGTGCCAGTGAGACCACCAGTTCCACAGAACACCTTCCACGGGACAAAGGCTAGCAAAGAATCTGTGTCCCATGGCCTTCAGTTCTGGCTCAAAGGACAAATCTACATCAAAACTTGTACTGATCAATGGGTATAATTTGCAACACCTATGCAGTGTGTCTTTGGGCAGTGTTGATTAATCAGTGCTGATAGGAAAGTAGTAAGTCATTTTGAGTATGGTCTCAGGCAGGCAGCTTGAAAGGTAGGCAGAGGGTAGTGGGCATACGTCTAAAACCAAACTTAATCCCACTGCACTTAATCTACTGTACATTATAAATGTGAAATAGGGAGCAATTCTGACTAAAATGGGTATGGTAAAAATATTACCCAAAGCTTCAGTAGGCTACCCCAAAGTTTTCTATTAAGGAAAGGAGACTAGTTAACAGAAATGCTAGGACCAACCAGCTTGGATCAGATGCCATTCCCAAGAGAATCTAATCTGTTGGTCTTACAGCATCCTAGCTCGAGACCATTTCCTGAATACCAGGACTCAAACTACAAATTAAAGGAGACCAGGGCACCTACCTTCCTCTAGCAGACACCACCCTCCACCTAGCGTGTTTTGGGGATCTTCAACTCAAATGAGTAAGCTTTCCCTTCTGGTAGTTAAGATACTACTTAAAACAGGCACTGCGTTCTAACAAGCCACACTATAAAACCGTCATCTAAAAGCCAACATGCAAAGCATCAGAGGCAGCTCAGTGAAGGTGGCACACCCCACACCGTGCCCAATGGCAGTACCTGCTAGATATTTCATTTCTGTTGAACAAGAAATCCAAGACAGTAGAAGAGGGGGGAAAAATTCACAGAACACTTGATTATTCAGCAACCCAACACCTTAATTCGACTCTACTACAAGATTAGCTAGCAAAGCTGGTATAAAGCTACTACTCAAATCACAGTGATCTAACTAACTGGAGAGGAAAGCACAGGCCACATTGATCCAACTGCTTCTAAAACCAGCGCTCATGTTAAAAAAAATGAAATTCTAGGGAGCATGATCTGCTCACCCCTGAGGGGCCTGTATCAACAATTAACATGAGAAGGAAATTCCTACAACAATTGGCCTTAAAAGCAGCCACTAGGATTGCTGAATCAATGTGGCCTTAGGTTGGATTGTGCTAGTCTATGAGCAGAAGAGGTGGGCCATCTACTCTAGGATACTACCACACTACGGAGCTTCTCAAAACGTTACCTTCTGCAATCCAGAAGAGGGGAAAAAAAAAACACCAAAAAAGATTATTCAGAAAAGAAAACCCTCCTCATAGACAATATTAAGCTTAACAACTAATGACATTTCTGTAGCACCCATGAACCATACCTTTTTGCCAGCACCAACATTGGCCTTTGCAGTCCCCCTGACCTTCTTCATTCTGTTCTTGCGTTCCTTTCGCTGTTTTCTGGAGGTCTTTTTCTTCTCATAAAGGCCATGCTACAAAAGAGTGCATCCAATGAAATCATTCCTTACCACTCTGATGGGGAAGCTGAGGCCATAAGAGAACTTTGAAATAAAGCTTTACAAACCAATTTGACTTTTTAAAAGCTGCTACAACATTGTTCAACATCTTGCCTTTCTATTTATTACCACTTCTCCAGTGAAGGAATGGACACTTTTACTAAGAACCTTACCCCTCCCACAGCAGATCCTAACCCACTAATATGCTCGTGGCATTCCAGACAGAATCTCCACAAGGTTCTCAGCAAGATTCCCAAAGCACCACTTTAAAAAGGTATCTAACCAGTGGTGGCACATACCTCTAGTCCCAATATGAATGGGAAACCTTCATATCCAACTGTTATGGTAGAGAATTCATCATACCAAGTAGTAAATGGATTAAAGAAACAACTCACATTTACAACCCTAGCCTTATGAAACTGGGTTAAAATAACTCCCAGCTTGTGGGTAGCCTGTGCTAGAGGTCATGCCTCAAACAACTCAATGAGACAAACAAGAAAATAACTCAGGGTGGCAGTCCATGACTGTAATCTCACTCTGGAGGCAGAGGATCACAAGTTCCAGACCAGCCTGGGCAACAGTGAGAATTTACCTAAGGAAAGAAAGAAAACCAGCCAGGTCCATCCCGATCATCAACCAAGTATCAAGCTTGTTACCCATTTTGGGTTACATGAAGTTTGTACATTTTTTTTTTTTTTT
>NW_022196915.1:11307589-11310646 GCF_008632895.1 Mastomys coucha | reverse complement strand
AGGCGTGCGCCACCACCGCCCGGCATGTTTGTACATTTTTAAAGGTACTGTCTGTGCACTGTAATGACTACCAACTTTTCCTATGCATATATGGCAGCACAGCTCAAACAAAACAAGTCAGGTATGGTAGTGCACACCTACAATTCCACTACTTAGAAAGCCCAGGAAAGAATGCTAAGTTCCAGTTCAGGTAAACTACAGAGATGAGCTATTGGAGATAACCACAAGTTTGGCCCAAATTGCTCATTGTATCCCAATATACACTGGAAAACAAAATCTAACTTGCCATCCTAACTCATCCTGGGCTAGAATTACAGGCATGTACCTAGAAAAGAATGACATCTTCAATAGCTAAAGCACAAACAAAAGACACCTACTCTTGCAAGTCTGTGTTTAGGTTCATTCTTCTTTGCATAATCTAAAGAATCATAGATCATGCCAAAGCCAGTTGTCTTGCCACCACCAAAGTGGGTTCTGAATCCAAATACAAAGATGACATCTGGTGTGGTTTTGTACATTTTGGCCAACTTTTCCCGAATTTCTGTCTTTGGTACTGTTGCCTTCCCGGGATGAAGGACATCAATGACCTAAAAAGTGGTGTAAGGTTTAGTACACAAGTAACTACATTTTCAAAAGCAGAAACAAAGACCAAATTTTGACATGCTGACCCTTACCATCTGTTTCCTCTGAAGCAGACGGTTTGTCATGAACTTCCTGGTCCGGATGGTTACTGTGTCATTCTGTAGATAACACACAAGTCAGCAAGGTTATGTTAAAAAATCTCAGGTGGTAGTGGCACACGCCTTTAATCCCAGCACTTGGGAGGCAGAGCCAGCCTGGTCTACAGAGTGAGTTCCAGGACAGCCAGGGCTATACAGAGAAACCCTGTCTCGAAAAACAAAAATAAACAAACAAAAAAAGCAAAATAAAATCTCTTCTTGCCTTTGCTCTCCTATTTCAGCAATTACTAGCAATGCAGTCTAGAAAGAGGGAGGAATTGGGGGCAAGCTATAAAGGAAAGAAAAAGGCAAAAAGCCCCCAAGGCAGGTGGCACTTCATAAACTACCATAAAACTTATTTTCTCTCACCTGCCATCCGAACTTCACTTTAAATACGGCTATCACTTGGGTTTAACCTCAGTACTATTGCTTTTGTGATCTCATGTGGATTTAGGAATTCCTGGTCACCTGATATTAGATATCACCAGCACCTTCTAGGCACTGCAACTAATGCCTCCAATACTTGGAGGTGGAAGTCTCAGTGGTTCCCAGCACCTCTTCGAATCTCAGTGAATACTCAGACACATGACTTCGCCAACTTTTTCCCTAAGTGGGATAAGAAGCACCGTGGTAGCTGGCATTCAGAGAGCTTAAGCAGACAAAAAATAAAAATAAAAATATTCAGAGATCAACTTAAATCAGCAGCTTGCAAATGGCTGCTAGCCTTCCGACCTTAACTTGAGGAATCGCGACCAAGTCGCCTCGATAGCACCAAATGCATGGAGTTGAAGAAAAACAACCCCCAAGTCTCTGAGAGAAATAGGCAAGGCCATTTTTTTTGGCGGTTCCCCTTTCAAGCATCTTAGTGTTCCCAAGACACCCAAATTCTACTCCACAACTAAGTTTGCTGGCTTACTCGAGAGGCACACTGGCACAAAAGCCGGAGGCGCCTTCATCACCTTGGCCCGCCAGCGCCTGCCTCACTCGTGCCCCTGAAGCTCAACCGGGGTTCTCATGGCCAAGGCCCGGTAGCCCAAAACCCGGCATGTTCTGGACGGCGGTGCCGGACAGCCGCGACTCGGCGGCCCTGGGCGACCGGCCTCCTTGGAGCAGGCCGGAGAAGAGTAAGTGGGCCCTGGATGGCTGTGGCTTCAGTGGCGAGCCTGAACAGGCAGGGATGGCGAGGATAGGCGACGGATACGGCTGAGAGGCCGAGGAGACTCACCATGATGGCTACGGAGCGGGAGCTGTAGAGGAGGAAAAGAGGGCCGCTCACGTCCGACCAATCATATCAACGCGCACGGAAGGACCCCGGCGCGGGGGGCGTGGCTAAGGCCTTGGGGCAGACTAGCCAATGCCTGACTGAAAGTACTTAGAGTCGCTCCTCGCTAGCCTTTAGCCACGCCCCCAGAACTGTGCTGGGACTGGCTTGAATTGGATTAACTCAAACCCATTTATGGCTACACAACCACGTGTACATTTCCGATTCTCTTCTTTTCTGTCCTGCATTTGTATTTTGTTGTTTTCTAGAACAGGATTTCACTATATAGCTCTGACTGTCCTGAAACTATCGCTGTAGACCACTTTGACCTCGAACTCAAGAGATCGGCCTGCTTCTGCCTCCTGAGTGCTGGGATTTGAGAGGCCTTCATTACTTCACCCAGCAAAGTTCCCTTTCGATGTCATTTGTTTAAATCGGCGGTTCTCTGCCCAAGGGTCACGACCCTTTTGCAGGGGTTACCCGAGACCATCAGAAAACATTTATTTACATTACAATTCATAATCACAGCAAAATTACAGTTATGAAGTAACGAGAATAACTTTATAGTTCGGAGTTAACATAATATGAGGAACTGTGGTAAAGGGTCGCAGCGTTAGGAAGGTTGGGAACCACTGGTTTAAATCTCAGAAGCAGGTCGTTTGTTTAAACTATTTCCAGTAAGCCCGGCCTAAGAGGCAGAAGCAGGCAGATCTCTGAGTTTGAGGCCTGCACTGTCTACAAAAAGAGTTTTAGGTCAATCAAGGTTGCACAGTGAGACCCTGACTCAAAGTAAAACGTGTCTCTAGAAAAGTTAATCTTGAAGGCATTTTAAGAAGGCCCTTTAGCCCGGGCAGTGGTGGCACACGCCTTTAATCCCAGCCAGCCTGGTCTACAGAGTGAATTCCAGGACAGCCAGGTCTACAACAGAGAAACCCTGTATTGAAAAACCAAAACAACAGGCCGGGTGGTGGTGGCACACGCCTTTAATCCCAGCACTTGGGAGGCAGAGGCAGGCAGATCTCTGAGTTTAACGCCAGCCTGGTCTACAGAGTGAGTTCCAAGACAGCCAGGACTACA
>NW_022196915.1:11289528-11307579 GCF_008632895.1 Mastomys coucha | reverse complement strand
CACAAGAAGGCCTTTGGGGGGTGGGGGTGGGGTGGGGAGGCTTTGATCAGAATATAAAGAAAATAAATAAATTAATGAGGAAAAAGAGGCTTTTCAGTCAGCACCCCCACCTTACAGCAAGGGAAACAGCAGAAACCTTAACACACTCCCTCCTGTACCATGTACATGACACTGCACCGTGTTAATAAATTTTTCATAAGGTTTTCCATGTGTGATGCTTAGGATTATTTAAAACCGGACCTTAAACGAAGCCCATGCAAGGCGTTGAAAAATCCATTGCATTGCCAAGAATGATCCTAAGCTCCTGATCTTCCAGCCTTCACCTCCCAAGGGCAGCACCACACCTAGCAACAGATTGGACTGGGAGGGAGGATTGTGGTAGTTTTTGGCTTTGAGACTTACTGAGAGTCTTTAAAACTTTGCTGAGCTGGGCATGGTCATGCAAGAGAATCAAAGGTTGAAGCCTGCCCTGGACTACACAGCTACTCACAGACCAGCATGGATAACATGGCTGGATCCTGGCTCCAACTAATATTTTAAAAGAACGGAGGATGTAGGTCTACTCAGTGGCAGAACACTGTCTAATACGCAAAAGCTCTGGGATCAATCTACATTGTTCAGTATGCGATGGCTCTGGGTTCAATGCCCAGCCTTGGGTGGGAAAAAAATGATAACTATCTATTTGAGCAATGGTGACATACACCTATAAATGAGCACACCAATCCATGAAGTTCAATAAGAGGATTAGCCAAGAACTTGAGGCTACCCTGAGTTACAAAGCAAGCACCAACATACCAACTAGGGTTACATAGAAAGAACCTATCTCAAAATATATTTTGGGTTTTTTTTTTTTTTTTTTGCGTGTGTGTGAATCTTGGATCTTACACAAAATAAGCTTTTAATATTTCCTGACCCAGAAGTTGTGCTTTGCATAAAGTGGAGCAGAGTGTAAAAATGAATTAACAACCTTATTCCAAGGGATTACTGTGTAGAAGAGACCAAGCTGCACTTCTGACATCTGCCTGCACACACACAAACACACACGAGTAGGTTAGGTGCCCAAAGCAGGCTGCCTTGGGGCAGTGCTTATGGTACTATTTTACAGCAATGATCTGGGCCCCAGCGGAACTGGCTAGGAAACAGACTTAAAGAATTTCTCAGAAGCCCTTAACAGCTGGCTGAAGGCTCCTGGCTGTATCTGTCAGTCTCTTCTCTGCAGGACGGAGTTCTCATGCTAACTACCTGGCTTTTCTGAGCTGTCCCCACTCCAGTCATAAGCCCCTAAAAACTAACAAGACTTTGCAGCTGGGAGCTGTCTTCTACTTTTTTTTTTGGTTTTTCGAGA
Organism: Mastomys coucha; assembly: GCF_008632895.1. Classification (NCBI taxonomy): domain Eukaryota; kingdom Metazoa; phylum Chordata; class Mammalia; order Rodentia; family Muridae; genus Mastomys; species Mastomys coucha. The sequence continues at coordinate 11,306,234 of NW_022196915.1, read as the reverse complement.
CAGGGTTTCTCTGTGTATCCCTGGCTGTCCTGGAACTGTAGACCAGGCTGGCCTCGAACTCAGAAATCCGCCTGCCTCTGCCTCCCAAATGCTGGGATTAAAGACGTGCGCCATCACTGCCCGGCTAAGGTTGCTGAAGACGAATTCAATCCCTCCTTTTGCAGAGCAAGCTCTCTTACCCACTGAGCCCTATCTCCAGCTCTCTAGGTGCACTTTCATAAAGGAGCCGCTAGGTAGCGATGTAGAAGGAGGGCTCAAAGCAGCGTGCGCGAAGCCTCTCTTCATAAAGTCCCGCGGCGGAAGAGGAAGTGGCACGTGCGGCGTTCTACGGTGGCCAGGAAGGCTCCTGTGGCTTCCTTACCACTGAATACATCAGCACCCCGGGAAGGTGGTGCAGCGACAGTGGCTTTGGTAGTCGCAGCTTCGAAAAGGGCGTCCGACCAGCCGGCACCATGGTGAAGGAGCAGTTCCGCGAAACAGATGTGGCTAAGAAAATGTAAGGACGCAGCCGGAGGGGTGGGAGTGAGGTGGAGGCTGAGGTCCCGGGTCCCAGAGGGTCCCCGGTGAAGGACAGTTTTTTTTTTTTTTTCTTTTTTGGTTTTTCAAGACAGGGTTTTTCTGTATAGCCCTGGCTGTCCTGGAACTCACTCTGTAGACCAGGCTGGCCTCGAACTCAGAAATCCGCCTGCCTCTGCCTCCGAAGTGCTGGGATTAAAGGCATGCGCCACCATGCCCGGCGAGGGACAGTTGTTAAGGGAGCAAAGAAAGAAGTTCCAGGATGGGATTTCAGATTCTGAAGTGCGGGTGGCGTCCCTGAAGTACAGTGGAGAAAGTGGGATGGACGGAACAGTGTCGGAGAGGGCATTATGGGCAAAGATGCCCTCCCGAATCCCTGCGCTGATTCCTCTCTGCGAACCTTTTCCTCTGGCACGAGGAGACACAGTATAATGACTCAAGGTTGCCAGCTAGAAAGTGGCTTCACAGGCAGCTAGGTAGCAGACTCAGAAACCAAGCTGCTGTTCTGGGCTCTCTGTTTCAAAGTTTAACTATTAAACCCTAGACCCTCCTTACGACTTTTCAGGGGTTTTTTTTTTGGGGGGGGGGTGAGGCAGATCTTTTTTTCTTCTTCAACTTACGTAACAGAGTGTATTGAGGACAATGTTGTGCATTAAAGTTTCCGCACGAATGCAGTCCTTCTGATTAGTTTATTGTAGACAAATCAGCCATGATTGTGGCAAATGCAACAACAAGCAGAGGGAATACTGAGAGCACCAAGTAATAAATAAGCCTGGGCTCAGTGAGGACCAGCCTTCTTTTAAAACATGTACTGAAGGGACATGGTAGGCTGATAGACGTGAAGCTGGGGTCTTACACTATGTGAGTCTTGCATGTCGTGTCAGAGTTTTGGAGTGTTTGACCAGGACACAGTTTGAGGCCATGGCAGGGATCTAGACCGGCAATGATGGTGACTTGGGACTTGAGCTGGGGCCAGGGGTCTGAGGGTGGATGTGGGGACATTGGAGAGAAGTGGATTTAAAGGGGCATAGGGCATAAAATGGAAGAGAGAAGTAAAGACAGAGGTAAGAAAGAGATGAGATTGACAGACTTCTGCGTGGGTTACCATTCACAGGGACAGGCGTCCTACCTGGGTGACTTCACCCATCTCAGTCCTTCACACGCACTTTACTCACGTAAAAAGGATCCTCACACAGAAGCCCAGGGATGCTCTTAGAATGCAGAGGAGGTCAAGTGAGATGGCACAGGCCTATAGTTACAACACTCAGGCCAAGGCAGGAGGTCAGGAGTTTGAGGCTAGCCCAAGCTACAGAGCAAGACCCTTCACTTCAAATGCAAACTAGATCGATATCACTTGGATCTTCCAGCAGCTCTCTATAACGCCACTTGATTCCCTCCTAATTCCCAAGCCTTAGCTGCTGCAGGCCTTACTAGGCTCATCTTGTACCCTTAGCTGCCTGTGCACCACTGAGCCACTTGTTATTCTTTGATGATGCCCAGTGCAGGTGGGCCCAGGAATCTTTACCTTCTACTTCAAATGTTCATTCTCCTAATTGCCCCTTCCTACTTAGAATTCAGCTGGAAGGTCACCTTTGCAGAGAGGCCTTCTGACCAGATCCCGGCGTCCCCTCAGACTGTACCATTCCATGTTATTTTAATTCTCTATATCGTTTATGAACAGTTGGCACTCCATGGGACATTGGTTCCAAGCCCTCCTCCCACCACCACTCCAAACAGATAATTAACTCTGAGGATGTTAAGTCTTTTATTCGAAGCAAGACAGTATCTCTAGATAAACCCTTTGTCCATGCAAGTTGTTACTTGACTGTGTTCCTTAGAAAATATTGAAGGGGAGGAAGTCTGCAGACATTTGATCTAGACAGAACTTTTCAGATACACTGAGTTGGAAATGCCCATGCTCAGTTGGCTAGAGACGGCTAACCTAAAGAGAAGACATCTTTATAAACAAAGGACATCCCTAGAGGATTGTGCAATGAAGAGGGGGGTGTGTGTGACCCAGAATGGGAGGTCCAATATGTAAATGATAGCAATGGAAGAAGAAACCTCAAAAGACAGGAAGGGACTAAATGAAGACAGTAAAGAAGGAGAGGAACACTGGGGTGTAGGGAACCCAAGAGCAGAGACAGAAGCAAGTCCAGATTGGGAAGAGACTGGGGTGAACCGCATGCAACAGAGAGTAACCTGAGAAAGGTATGTTCATCACTAGGTCACCCACCAAGGGAGTGACCTTGAAAGCAATAACATCTCATGAGGAAGATAGGAACTCTTTCCCGTAGGATAACGGCATGTTTTGAAGGAAGACCCAGTTATTAAACTCTGTTTGGGTCTGGTGGAATGAGCCTGTCCAGCAAGTCGGGGGCACCTTGGTTTTGGTTGTGTCTGTTTGTATGCCTAGATTCATGGGCTTTGATAGACCTTTCCCCTGTTTGTTCCCACTGCAGAAGCCATATCTGTTTTGGAATGAAGTCCCCTGAGGAGATGCGCCAGCAGGCACATATACAGGTTGTCAGTAAGAACCTGTACAGCCAAGACAACAACCATGCCCCCTTGCTGTATGGAGTGCTTGACCATAGAATGGTAAGGCCCTGTCCCTCCCAGTGTTCCACAGTTGACACATTAAATCAGCTGGCTTGCCATGTAAGGAGGAGCCAGGGTTTCTCACCTTCTCTCCCCTCTTTGCCTGCATATTTGAGTCTGAATCCAGCCTTTGTGTGACTGACATAGACACTCAGTAGCTTCCCAGCTGGCTGTGAGTTCCTAGGATTAGGTCCCTTTCCTGTGCTCTCCCCTAATGGCTGGGTGTTCTTTCCTCCAAAGGGTACAAGTGAAAAGGATCGTCCTTGTGAGACCTGTGGGAAGAACTTGGCGGACTGTCTAGGCCACTATGGATACATTGATCTGGAGCTGCCATGCTTTCACGTCGGGTACTTCAGAGCTGTCATTGGCATCTTACAGGTCAGCAAGGGGGAAGGTCAGCAGTGCTCAGAGCTGTGACTGAGGAGGGATGTGTCCAGGAGAAGTTTCTATACTACTAAGTACATACTATTATAATCTTGCATTATGTTACATTCCTTACAGATTCTGTAATGCTCTATTTCCCTTGAGAAAGCAATAGCTGGCAGAAGAGATGGCTTAATGGGCAAAGGCAGAAAAGGAGAATCCCAGGTCGTCTCGTGCAGCCTAAGCTGCACAATGAAACCTTGCCTTAAGGTCTTAAAAATCCAGATTCCATCTGTTAAAAACTATAGGAATGGTGATATACACGTGTAATCACAAGGACTAGAGAGGCAGAGGCAGGAAGATTGCAGAATTGAAGCTAGCTTGAGATGTGGGAGTTCAAGAGCATCCTGAACTAAATAACAAGAGCCTGTCTCAAAAAACAAGGGTGGTAGGATAGATAGAGTTCATTGATAAGCATGCCTAGTGTGCATAAGGCCCTAGGTTCAATCCAGACACTGCACAAAAATAATAACAGTTCAAACGATGAAGAAAGCACAAAGAATACAACAACAAAATCCTGCTATCTGTCCTTGAGCACAAGGGCAAGGGCCTGGGAACATGGGCAGCCACTATGTGTAGATCTTGGTTTCGTGATAATTCAGTCCATGTACACAACAAAACAGTGACATTTAGTAGTAGTATTTATTTGTGTGTGTGTGTGTGTGTGTGTGTGTGTGTGTGTGTGTGTGTGTGTGTATTTGTGGGGTGGCTGCTCAATGGGGGTCAGAGGACAACTTGCAGGAGTCAGTTTTCTCCTCCTACCTTGTGGCTCCCAGGGATTGGACTCAGGTCATCAGGCTTGGCAGCAAGCCCCTTGCCCAGTGATCCATCTCACTACCTCCAGAGGTGACATTTTTAAAGAGGAAGGATTTTTTTTTTTAGCCTCTTATCTTTGTCTCCATTCTGCTTAACCTTTGAAAGATGATCTGCAAAACCTGCTGCCACATTATGCTGTCCCAGGAAGAGAAGCAGCAGTTTCTAGATTTCCTGAAGAGACCTGGCCTAACCTACCTGCAGAAGCGAGGCCTGAAGAAGAAGATCTCAGATAAGTGCCGGAAGAAAAGCACTTGTCACTACTGTGGCGCCTTTAATGGTGAGGGGAGTGCCCAGGGGCCCAGTGACACTCTTTGTTTAATGGATTAGTTTTGTATGCTGTTTTTAAGTCAGGTGTTTTCCTGTGAATTAGGATTATGGGCCCAGCAGCTGGTGTGCTCCCTAGAAAATGTTCCTTTCGCTTTGATTGTTGTAGCAATTTTGTTAGACTATAACCTTTAGACAGCATAGCTGAGAACCTGACTTTTTTAATCCTTTGTAAATTAATTCACTCTTGTAGGTACTGTAAAGAAATGTGGTTTACTGAAGATAATTCATGAAAAATACAAGACAAACAAAAAAGTTGTGGATCCCATTGTATCAAACTTCCTGCAGTCCTTTGAGACAGCCATTGAGCATAACAAAGAGGTTGAACCCCTGCTGGGAAGAGCCCAGGTGAGCTGGAAATGTATGCTGGCCTTTCTGCTTCTCTCAAACTTCATATAGGGGCTCACACATGCACACAAATGCACTCATACACATCCCTTCCCTCTTCTGCTCTCCATCCCCAGTATACCCACAATCTTTAAAAAGAAAAGAGGCAGGCCGGGCTGTGGTGGCGCACGCCTTTAATCCCAGCACTTGGGAGGCAGAGGCAGTCGGATTTCTGAGTTCGAGGCCAGCCTGGTCTACAGAGTGAGTTCCAGGACAGCCAGGGCTACACAGAGAAACCCTGTCTCAAAAAAAAAAAAAAAAAAAAGAAAAGAGGGTTTTATTTTGTCTCTCCCCATAGCACCTCCCAGGACTGTGATAGGTGTATGTCTGGTGCAAAATTTATTTGAATTGGCTTTGTAACCACTTGGTTGGCTGGGATTTCCCTTTAGGGTTTTTCTTTCCTAGTAGACATGGTCTCAGGGTATAGCCCAAGATCTTCTCATAACTCCTCAGTCTTCTAAGTGCTGGCAGTTCAGGCTTGTGCTCCTACACCCAGGTCATGGGTGGAGCTGGTTATTCCAGCCCAGTCTAAGCCATTGTGGGCAGCACCATATGATTAAGTAGAAAAGGACCTACAACAAGATTCTCAAGCAATATGGGTCCCCGAGGCACTGGACAGTCCTCAAAAGACTAGTGAGTCCTCAAACTCATGTCACACAGTACACGTCCTGAGGTCAGCAGTCCCCCACATCCTCTGTGCCTGCTTGCTGTGTTCCTGGCCTATGGTTCCTGGTCTCTGCATCCTTGTGTAGTGTATAGTTGCCAGCAGCCTCTTTCCAGTGTCCCCTAGCTGGCTGCTGAGTCTCTCCGAGAGCTGCTCTTGCTAATAAGTGGTCTCTAGACTTCTCAGTCCTCTGGCCTTTCAGTTGCATGACATTCCAGGGCCCTTTCTAGATGCAGCTGCTTCTCAGCTGAGGTCTGGCCTCTCTGTCCTTTTCCTACCATTTCTCAATGGATTTGAAGATTTCCTACCCTCTTTTCTCAGATGGTAGGGAGGTGTTCATGGCTGGAAGACAGGAGCTACTTAACCAATGTCATCCCTGCTGTCCACAGTTGCCTTCTATGCTTTGGGGTCCTAATGGCAGTAGCAATTCAGATGTTTCTGTCTAACGTTTCTCTCCTAGGTTCCTAGAGAAAATGTTTGTTAATATCAACTTAAGTATAACATTTCATTATTGAAATACAAGATTTAGTTAATAAAATCCCTAGAAAATGTAATAAGTAGAAAGCAACCCACATAATGACTTAAAAAAATAAAATAAAAAATAAAGATAGCCGGGCAGTGGTGGCGCATACCTTTGATCCCAGCACTTGGGAGGCAGAGGCAGGCAGATTTCTGAGTTCGAGGCCAGCCTGGTCTACAGAGTGAGTTCCAGGACAGTCAGGGCTATACAGAGAAACCCTGTCTTGAAAAACCAAAAAAAAAAAAAGATATATTTATTTTATATATGTGAGTACATTGTTGCTGACTACAGACACACCAGAAGAGGGCATGGGATCCCATTACAGATGGTTGTGAGCCACCATGTAGTTGCTGGGAATTGAACTCAGGACCTTTGGAAGAGCAGTCAGTGCTCTTAACCACTGAGCCATCTCTCCAGTCCCTATTTATTTTATGTATGTGAGTACACTGTTGCTCTCTTCACACACACCAGAAGAGGACATCAGATCCCATTACAGATGGTTGTGAGCCATCATGTGGTTGCTGGGAATTGAACTCAGGACCTCTGGGAGAACAGTCAATACTTTTAACCTCTGAGCCATCTCTCCAGCTCCCATTTGCTTTTGTTTTGAGATATGGTCTTTATATGTCAGTGGTTTTCAACCTATGCATCTTGACTGCAGGGGTCGAACAACCCTTTCACAGGGGTCATCTGAGACCATCAGAAAGCACAGTAACAAAATTACAGTTATGAAATGTAATGAAAACAATTTATGGTTGGGGGGTCACCACAACATGAGAAACTGTATTAAAGGGTCAAAGCATTAGGAAGGTTGAAAACCACTGTTTTATGTAGTCCTGGCTGTCCTGGAACTCACTACATAGACCAGGCTGGCCTGCCTCTGCTTCCCAAAAGCTGGGATTAAAGGCATGTGACACCAGGCCTGGCTCTATTCTTAGTATTTTTAGATCTCTGATCAGATCACTTGCCTTGTTCTTAATAAGTTAGCAGCTCATAGCTTTACATTTTTACATTTAACATATACATTTACATTTACATTTTACATTTAACATATATTTTTGTTGATTCTTTAAGAAGTCCATATATATATACAATATATTTTTATCATGTTCTCTCTACTTTTCTTCTGCATCCTCTCAGATCCATGGCTTGTCCCTTCCTACTTTTGTGTTCTCTGTCTATTAAATAACCCACCAAGTCAGGTTTATGCTGCCCATATATCAAGAGTGAGGTCATCACTGGAACATGATTAGCCCAGCAGGAGACACACCCTTAAAGAGGCCCTTCCCTAAGGGCCATCAACTAGCCATGGCTCCTCAGCTTGGCATGGTGTCTTATGAGCCCTGGCCATCCGTTCACCACATAACACTTTAATGAACTTAATTCAAAGGTAATACATAAGCTTATTAGGAAAAACCTGATTATAATAAAAAGAAAACAAAGACTCAGTTAAGTGCTTGCAAAAGGATTTGTGATGAATATCTAGAACCCAGATGTTGAGGAAGCCAGTGTGGTGATATATGCTTATTCCCAGCTGTGGGGAAGCAGAGACAGGTGCAGCCCTAGGACTTGGCTGGCCAGCTAGCCCTAGGCAATTCTCCACTACATAGCAAGTTTGAGGCTAGGTAGAATCCTGTCTCCAAGCAAAGCAAACAGGGAAGGATAACCTTACCAACCTGTGGAAACTAACCTACTATCCCCATTCCTTCCTACTTCCCGTAGGAGAACTTGAATCCCTTAGTGGTTCTGAACTTGTTTAAGCGCATCCCCGCTGAAGATGTCCCGTTACTTCTTATGAACCCAGAAGCTGGAAAGCCCTCTGATTTGATTCTCACCCGACTTTTGGTACCTCCCCTGTGTATCAGACCTTCTGTCGTGAGTGATTTGAAGTCTGGAACCAATGAAGATGATCTAACAATGAAACTGACAGAGATCATTTTCCTAAATGATGTCATTAAAAAGGTCAGTGTTTCCCATTAACTTTTGCATCCTGCAGTGAGTGCATCTGGAGATGTTTGCACAGTAAAATTTGAGAAAACTCAGAGGAGGCTTGTCTCTGATCTCTGTACTCTAGCACCGGATCTCAGGAGCCAAGACACAGATGATCATGGAGGACTGGGATTTCCTGCAGCTGCAGTGTGCCCTCTACATCAACAGTGAGCTCTCTGGGATCCCTCTCAACATGGCACCTAAGAAGTGGACTCGAGGCTTTGTGCAGCGCCTGAAGGGGAAACAGGGTAGGTTCTTGACAAGATGTGCCATTGTCACCTGTTGTGGGAGCAGATGTCTGTTCAGATAACCACCAAACAGCACAGAGTGTGGCATGGGACTCATGATGCGCTCTGATTTATTTAGGTCGATTTCGAGGTAATCTATCAGGGAAGAGGGTGGATTTTTCTGGCCGAACAGTCATCTCACCTGACCCCAACCTTCGGATTGATGAAGTAGCCGTGCCAGTTCATGTGGCCAAAATTCTAACTTTTCCTGAGAAGGTAAGTAGCATTCAGCTGCCCAGTTCTTTTTTTTCAGTCCAGTGTTTTCATTTGGATAGTTCATGCTACACATATAAGCAAATATCCAGAAACCCATGCAGCTTTGTGAAAATATCTCATTCTTCTTTATTTATGGGAGTTTGTTTTCTTTTTAAATGGGTACCCTGTCTTCCTGTATATCTACATGCCAGAAGAGGGCATCAGATCCCACTGTAGATGGTGGTGGTCCACCATGAGGATTGAGTTTAGAAGCCTGGAAGACCAGTCAGTGCTCTTAACCCCTTAGCCACCTCTCCATTCATTTCACTTTAATCACACAGCCTCTGTAAACCTCTGTACTGATATGGTCATTGTTGGTAGTTGTTGGGTGTTTGCTGTTGTAGTGGTAGGGATCTGACCTGGGACGACTTGTGCCATGCATATAAGCACTCAACACCCTGCTCCACAGACCAAAAGCAGAACCTTATGGACTCTAAGGAGATGAGTATTATCAAATAGCTATAGCCAATAATAGGTTTTTGTTTTGTTTTGTGTTTTTTTAAGATTTTATTTATTTTATGTATGTGAGTATACTGTAACTGCCTTCATACACACCAGAAGAGAGCAACATATCCTATTACAGATGGCTGTGAGCCACCAGTCATTGCTGGGAATTGAACTCAGGACCTCTGGAAGAGCAGTCAGTGCTCTTAACCACTGAGCCATCTCTCCAGCCCATCAATAATAGTTTTTTTTAAAGTGCTTTGTTTTGTTTCTCTTAAGGTATGGCTTGGTTTTTTTGAGACAGGATCTTACTATATAGCTAGAACTCACTATGTAGACCAAGCTGGCCTTTAATTCACAGAGCTCCTCCTGTCTCTGCCTCCCAAGTGTGGGATTAAAGGCATGTGCCACCACTGCTCAGCTCAGCTTTTTAAGGGTTTTTTGGTTTGTTTGTTTGTTTGGTTGGTTGGTTTTTTGAGACAGGGTTTCTCGGTGTAGCCCAGGCTGTCCTGGAACTCTATAGACCAGGCCGGTCTCGAACTCAGAAATCCTCCTGCCTCTGCCTCCCAAGTGCTGGGATTAAAAGCGTGCGCCACCACTGCTTGGCTGCTTTTTAAGGGTTTAAAGGGCTGATGAAGTACTTAAGTTACTTTATGTTTTGTTTTTATTTTGCTTGTGTTTGTGTTTGTACACATGCATGAGTGTGAGTGCACGTGTCCTGTAGTGTGCATGTGGAAGTCAGAGCGCAACTCTAGGAGTCAGTTCTCTCCACAGTGAGTTCCAGTGACTGAGCTCCAGTCCTCAAACCTGCTGCAGATGCTTTTACTAAGCCATGGAGCCATCTCCCCAGCTCTTACCGTATCCTGTCACTTAGAGACAGCTGCAAAGGAAAAAAGAAAGCTTTTTTATATTTGCAAAACAAAAGAGTCCACTTTTTCTCTTTATGTATTTTATTTCCCCTTTTTCCCAGTGCTGGAGAAGGAACTGAGGCCTCATTTCAGGCTCTTTCAGCAGTGTTTTAAACCAAGACGTCATGCCCTCTGCTCAGGCTTCCCCCAAACACCAAAACCCACTCAGTGCATTTCAGTTGGTCAGTGTTACTTAACCATTCAGGCTCTTAGGTTTTGGTGATGTGGGCATGTTGAGTTGCATGATGGCTGGGGAGTGTGGTCTTTGGAGTATTCTCTGTCATTTTCCTGTTTATGAATACATACATTCCATCTCTGTTCCCTGACTTGTTTTTCCTACTGACAACACTTTGAACATCTTTATTGGTTTAATCCTCATATTTTAAATTATTTCACTGAAAATGTTTTCCTAAATAGTACTATTAAATAAAATAGGCAGTGTTTCTCATTTGCTTGTACATTTTGCAGTCTAGCCATCCAAAAACTTCTGGTCACACAATTGTCAAAATAATCAAAACAATCAGTTCTTCTTCCTAGTTAGTTTTCTTGGGATGGGTTATTAGTTCTTAAACTATAGAATCACAGAGTCAAGGAGTTTGATCATTTAAAGCTGTTGCTGGTCACTCAAAAAGCCTGTAGCAGTCTGCATTCAGTTCACATTCTGTGAGTTTATATCAGCTGGTGGTTACAGTACACCCAATCCTGAGCTCTGCATGGGCACCTGGAGCACTGTAGGGCCTGCTCATAAAAGCTTGTTGATTAGTTGCATTTATAGACCTGTGATTTATAGACAGTCTGGATCATCAGTGCTTGTGGTAAGCCAGTTCCACATGTCCTGATTTGAATGAAAAATGATGTAATGCCTTCCCATGATACTGCTGACTGAGAAGTTACAGAGCGTGGCCCATGGTGCTGCTGCCATATCTTCTAAGTCCTAGAGCCTCGTAGACATTGCAGATGCAGTTACCACAGATTACAATCCAGGACAGTGTTACACAGTGCAGATTTGGAGACTGAGAAGGGACTTCACCGTGCCTCCTTAGATCTAGGCTCCTGTCTGCCAGCTTGTTCTTAAACTTCTGTCAAGCCCTATGGTAGCTTTCTTTCTCTTAGAACTATACAAGGAACAACTGAGTACTGTTGGCTGTTTCACTGTGTTTTTTATCATAATCCTGTAGGTGAACAAAGCAAACATCAATTTTTTGAGGAAACTGGTTCGAAATGGCCCGGATGTTCACCCAGGAGCCAATTTCATCCAACAAAGACACATGCAGATGAAAAGGTAATGCTTTCCCAGTGGTATGGGATTCACTTTCCTTTATGGCACTGCTCACCAGGACGACGGCATGCATTCCAGATAGTGCCATTTTGGAATGTGGAGAACTTAGTTCAGAGACCATGTGTATCCTGCACCTTTAGGTTCCTGAAGTACGGAAATCGGGAAAAGATGGCTCAGGAGCTCAAATTCGGCGACATTGTAGAGAGACACCTGATAGATGGAGATGTGGTATTGTTCAACCGGCAGCCCTCACTGCACAAACTGAGCATCATGGCCCATCTGGTGAGTGTGATTTCCTGCTGAGTGGGAACTTATAGGGTATATGCAGAGCTGAATACTGAATGAGTTAAGTTGCTGGAAATCTCAAAGTTTTAAACTTTGAACTTTATCTTTCGGTTTAAATAAAATTTATTTTAGCCTTTAAAATTTAGTGTGTGAGTGAGTAAGAGAGTGTGTGTGTGTGTGTCTGTGTGTGTGTGTCTGTGTGTCTGTGTCTGTGTGTCTGTGTGTGTGTCTGTGGTCGTGCCTTGATGCATATGTGGAGTTAGGGAACACCTTGCAGAAATTGATTCTCTTCTTCTCCTATGTGCTTCACAGTTATTTGTGTGTGTGTGTGTGTGTGTGTGTGTGTGTGTGTGTGTGTGTGTGTACCATATGTGCACAGGTACCTGTAGTTACCCAAAGTGGGTATGGGATTCTCTGAACTGGAATTACAGGCAGTGTGAAAGGACCAGAGTGGGCTGGGAACCAAACGTGAGTGCTCTGGAGTACTGAGTGCTTCTAACCTAAGAACTATCTGCAGCCCCTCCCTTAAGAGGTTTTCAGATGCAAGCTGGAAGAACCAGACTGACAGCACAGTGGCACAGATCGAATTGAGAGTTGCTGTGAAAACGGCAGAAGTGGTTTCAGTTTGCAAAGGCAGATGTGTTGTGCACACAGCTTTATATAAAATAGGCAGAAAATCATTTGGTTTTGCTTTTGCCTGTTAACTTATCAATTAAAATACTTTTGCATCCCAGCAGAGGCAGACATGGCTCTCAAGAGCTGTGTGCTGTGGGCTCACCTGCAGATGAGGCTCTGCTCCTGCCTTTCATCCCTGTGAGCTCCAAGTGAGCCTAAAGGTCTCACCAGATTCAGGTTCACCTCATTGGCAGAACTGATTTAGATGGTGTTGGTTATTGTGCTTGGCTTGTTTGGGGAGGTTTATGTAATCTGACCACCCACTCTTGCTGATGCTAACCAAAAGAATCAAATTCTGAGGCTGCAAAGGGAGCCCTAATTCCCAATTTCTTTCTGTTCTTATTAATTATTCAGATGAATTTTAGTGAAACTATTTCCTCCAGGGCTATATAGAGAAACTCTGTCTCGAAAAAAACCAAAAAGAAAGAAAGAGAAAGAGAGAGACAGAGAGAAAGAAAGGAAGAAAGAAAGAAAGGAAGGAAGGAAGAAAGAAAGAAAGAAAGAAAGAAAGAAAGAAAGAAAGAAAGAAATAAAGAAAGAAAAAAAGAAAGAAAGAAAGAGAGAAACAAATGAAAGAAATTTCCTTTGCTGTTAGGGCAGCGGCTGACCCTGAAGTACAGTTCACAGAGGAAAGACAGTATTCATGGCTAGTTCTTTCCCTTCCTTTTCAGTCTGGGGGGTTGAGACTCAGTCACTTCCAGGTTACTTACAAGATAGGTTTAGTTTCTTTGTTTTTTTGACTTCCACCTGTTATAAACTCAGTGTGAAACTTTGTGAATGCTTGGGTAGTGTGGACTGTATCTATCTCCTGTGTTGGTATCTGCCTCATAGTTTGTTAAATTTGTCTTGGTCTCCCAGAGTTTGTTGACTAAATCTACAAACGAGTATATTTACCACAACAGAACATGTAGAAGTTCTTTTCTTTTGGAAATGCCTAAGTTCTTTTCCTATTTTGTTTTGTTTGTTGTTCTACAGGCCAGGGTCAAGCCCCACCGGACCTTCAGGTTCAATGAATGTGTCTGCACCCCCTACAATGCAGACTTTGATGGGGATGAAATGAACCTTCATCTTCCCCAGACAGAGGAAGCCAAAGCAGAGGCCCTTGTTCTTATGGGGGTAAGTAGTGGGATGCTGCCTATGAGAAGGGCCCCACATGAAATGGCAGTGCAGGTCAATGCCAAGCTCACCCGGGCAGTGGTGGCGCATGACTTTAATCCCAGCGCTTAGGAGGCAGAGGCAGGCTGATCTCTTTGAGTTCAAGGCCAGCCTCCTCTACAGAGTGAGTTCCAGGTCAGCCAGGGCTACACTGAGAAACTGTCTGAAAGAAAAGAAGGAAAGAGAAGAAATAGCCTGGCATGGTGATGCATGCCTATAATTCTAGCACTTAAGAACCTGAGCTACAGAGTGAGACCCAGCCCACTGGAAGTAGACAAGAACATTATGAGTTCAAGGCCAGCATGTACTACATGATCCTGTCTCAAAAAAGGGGGAAAGGGGGAGTGCATCAGTTTCAGTGTGGGCCTTGTTGGGGAAGATGCCCTAGTAAGTGTGTGTTCTAAATGAAACTTTATTAAAGGGCTCTGCGGTAACTATTTTCTCCTCTAAACTTAATCATTTCTGCAGCTATGGCTGCAGAGGTTCTATGATAGGGAGGTTCGTGCCTGCTCATCGGAGTTGATCTCTGTCTTTTGTACTGTCCTCACTGCCCTTCCTAACCCTGCCACACATGACACTGTTGGGTGTCTCTTCTGTAGGGCTATGCCCCTCTAATAATTCCTGACTAGTTACTTGGTATAGCTTTGGACTTTGTGGATTTTAATTGGGGTCTATGTGTGGTGCCGTTGAACTCATGAGCTCAAGTGATCCTCCTGCCTTATCTCCCTAGTGGTTAAGACTGCACACATTACACTACCTCTAGCTTACATTTTTACATATAAGCTAATCTGTGTTATAGTTGTAAGTATTCCATAATCCTACCCCGAAAAAATCACTTGTAGGGAGAGTGTGGCTGTGGTGCTATGGTGGACTCTTTCCTGACATGTTCAAAGCCTTTAATTCAGTCCCCAGTCCCACTAAATGTAAATTAAGTTAAAACAAACCAAACAAAAAAAAAGCCCGTTATTTTTTGCGCCTTCTGTAGTGTTGGGGTTGACTCATAGCCTTGTACTCTTGACTACTAAGCTGCACTCAGCCTCCACGTTTTCATTGTTGAGATGGACTTGGTTTATAGCACAGGCTAGCTTAGAACTCCCTGAGATCCTCCTACATCTGATTTCAGCCCTAATATAGCAGACATGAAATAACCACGTTTAGCCACAGGCTTCATCACTAATGTGATACTTACGACTTCGTCGTGGACGTTAGAAGGTTCCCACCCTGACATGGAAGCTTCTGTCTGCTCTCAAGTGCTGTTAGAACGTAACAGCTCAAACACGAGAAATGGCTCCGTTCTCTTGTGATTGTGGAGAATTGTGGCCTTGGCCAGTTTCAGAGATAACACTCCCCTTAGCACTCACGGAAGGGAGTTCTTAGCTGACTGGGTTCACACTAGCTAGTGCTAGTGCTGGAGAAGCTGAGGCTGGAGGATCACTATGAGTTCCAGGCCAGCCTGGGTTACAGAGTGAGCTCTAGGCCAACCTGGGCTACAGAGTGGGTGCCTACTAGAGTTTTTTTTTTCCCTTGATAAGGAAGCTATCAGGTCATAAGAATACTGGGTAGAGACCTCTCAGTTCAGCAGTCCTGTGATGCAGGCTGCAGTGTCCAGCTAGTGTCCGACGTGTACTTGTTTCTCCTCCAGACCAAAGCCAACCTTGTAACTCCACGAAATGGGGAGCCACTCATTGCTGCCATTCAGGACTTCTTAACAGGTGAGTTTGTGGAATTAACTTGAAAGGACACTGAATTTTCAGCATGGTGATTCGCATGATGGCCTAAATTGAACACTATGCATTTTATGCTGTTCATGTGTTGGTTTGAGACGGGGTCCCTCTGTATGTATGGCTTAGGCTGGTCCCACACTCCCAGGTGTCAGGGCTATAGGTGTGCACCTTTGTGTTCTGCGCTGTGTTCAGGTTTGTCATTTGCCCTTGAGCTTGACAGAAGTATTTTTTTTTTTTTGTTAAAGATTTATTTTATTTCATTTTTATGGGTATGAATACACTGTAGCTGTACAGATGACTGTAAGCCATCATGTGTGTGGCTGCTGTTGATGTCAGGACCTCTGCTGCCCCGCTCGCTCCGGCCCCGTAATTTCTGCAGCTGTCTTCAGACACACCAGAAGAGGGCGTCTGATCTTATTATGGGTGGTTGTGAGCCGCCATGTGGTTGCTGGGATCCGAACTCAGTACCTTCGGAAGAGCAGTCACTCTTACCCGCTGAGCCATCTCGCCAGCCCCAGAAGTATTTTTTTTAAAAACTGGTTATTTAATCATTTGATTCTGGGTGCACTCACTGACTTTGCATTTATTTTTCTGTTGTTTCTTTTGTGGTGGAGGCTTAGGGAGAGAAGTTGGGGACAGGAACGTTGCTCTAGGTAGCTGAGTCTAGGGGATTTGGTGGGACTTCATATAGGCTGAACTGGGGCAGCAATTTGGAAGGTCTTCATGTAGGCTGAGTATGTGTTAGGAGGGGCTCGTTAGGGCTTCATCTGGGCTGGCTCTGAGCTCACGATGCAGCCAAGACTGATCTTCCTGAGACTTCAAGTTCTCTAGGCCTAGTATCTAGCCCAGGTACTGCCACAGCTCTGAGGCAGGGTATGAAACAAAGCCACTTCACTAACTTTGGAGCAGAGTCGGGGCACAGTCAACACCTCTGTTTTAATTCTTCTTGGGGAAACAGACTTGAAGGTTAAAAGTGTGTGTGCTGCTCCAGTATGACTCCTTTTCTTTTTGTGCTGGTTTTTACCTTCTTAGGTGCTTACCTCCTCACCCTCAAGGACACTTTCTTTGATCGAGCCAAGGCTTGCCAGATCATCGCTTCAATACTGGTTGGCAAAGATGAAAAAATTAAAGTGCGCCTCCCACCACCTACAATACTAAAGGTGTGTTGGGGTCCGTGTGGGTTGGGGGTAGAGTGGAGGGGGCTGTGCTGCTGCTGGGCTTGCCTGTCCCCACTGCACCCTCTTGCCTTACTGAAGTGGGCTGTGGTGAGAGCAGACCAGCCCTCATCTGCCCTCTCCTTTCCTCCAGCCTGTCACCCTGTGGACCGGAAAGCAGATCTTCAGTGTCATCCTCAGACCTAGTGATGACAATCCAGTGAGGGCCAACCTCCGAACCAAGGGCAAGCAGTACTCTGGCAAGGGGGAAGACCTCTGTACCAACGACTCCTGTGAGTGGAA
>NW_022196915.1:11283306-11289413 GCF_008632895.1 Mastomys coucha | reverse complement strand
GGGGAGGAGGGGGGGGAGGAGCAAGCAGGTGTCAGAAACTGAACTCCACTCCCTCACACCACCTCCATTGTTTCTACAAAGGCCTAAGAGGAAGGGCTTTCTTTAGGAAAGTGTCAGTCTCCAGTCTTCTAGATGGCAGAGAGCCAGGGGTCAGAGTGGTCCTTTTGAATGGTTTTGTCAGTACAGTTTCTATTTTTTTTTTCTGGGGGTGGGGAGCAGGTAAGCATCAAAGGTTGTTTAAAGTTTATAAGTTATATCATAATGTATCATAATGGTTGTTATTATTATATATGCCCTTTAGACAGTGTGTTTGTTGTGTAACAGCACAACTCCTAGGTGAGTTTTTTAATGGAGGTGAAGTCTTGCACTGTAGCCCAAGCATGGAGCTAAGGGCATCTTTCTGCCTCACTTTAGAGTGCTGGCTGGCTCTCTGGTGGTGAGCAGTCTCACCTCATTCTGTTTTGATGGTTAGGATTGAACTCAGGGCCTCATGCATGATGCTATCACAGAACTACACCCCTCCTCAAGACTGATGGGGTGTTGTTGTTGTTGTTGTTGTTTTCGAGACAGGGTTTCTCTGTGTAGCCCTGGCTGTCCTGGAACTCACTCTGTAGACTAGGCTGTCTTGGAACTCAGAAATCTGCCTGCCTCTGCCTCCCAAATGCTGGGATTAAAGGCGTGTGCCACCACTGCCCAGCACTGATGGAGTTTTTTAACTCATTTTTTCTTGGTCAGAAAGAAGTCTTGCTAACATGAAGATTCAATGTAACAGAAGAGGATTTAAATACAATTCATTTGAGTCTCTTTAGTTAAAACAGTGACTCTGAGTGAGGTTCACCACCAGCACCCAGTGTACTATCTAGCACAATCTTCTTAGCTCTCCTCCAAGTGAGGTTCACAACCAGCACCCAGTGTACTATCTAGCACAATCTTTTTAGCTCTCCCCAGCTCACTGGTAAATAGTCCAGGACATAGTGAAGGTCAGAATGAACATGGCTAGCAGGGCCTTGGGACTAGCTGTGAATCTCCAGGATGCTCTACTGAGTCTCAGAAGGTCAAAACTTCTACTGTGTCTAGTGTTTGGAGAGATACTGGTTCTTCTTGTATTCGTTTCCTTATCAGAAAACAAATTTTTAAGGAGAAATTCTTTGGCAGTACTTTGTATTTTCAGGATATAAACATTATTCTCGACCAGATAATTATTCACTTAAATGCATTGTCAGTATCACCCTTCCAGATGTCACCATCCAGAACAGCGAGTTGATGTGCGGCAGCATGGACAAAGGGACCCTGGGGTCAGGGTCCAAGAACAACATCTTCTACATCCTGCTACGAGACTGGGGTCAGAATGAGGCTGCCGACGCCATGTCTCGGCTTGCCAGGCTGGCTCCTGTCTACCTGTGTGAGTGTCTCAGTAGCTATGTGTTGTGTTAATGCTGCGTAGGGAGAGGCTTAGTGTGTTATGAGTGTGCTCTTCCACTGCTTCATCCCCACGCCCTTACAAGACAAAATGTTAAGTCATTTGTGCATGTGTCAGTGAGGTCAACTCAGGGCTGCCAAGTTGGGGGTGTGAATTGGATTTTCTTTTTTTTTCCCTTTCTGATCAGAACTTGCAATAGCGTCCTGTTGTCTAACACTGGGTACACTGCATATAAAGCCCTTTGTGGGATACTTCCGGTACTTGGGAAGGTCTGCAGCCTCCGGGCTTCCCTTCATCCCAAACAGATGATTCAGTGTCGGCCCCTCTGCTTACACAGCTCTTCCTTTTGCTTGCTCATACTTAGGGGGGTAGTGTATGTATGTATGTATGTATGTATATATATATATATATATATATATATATATATATATATATATATATAAATCAAAATCAAGGGATTTTGGTTTTTCACAATAGGGTTTCTCTGTGTGTCTCTGCTGTCTTAGAACTTACTCTATAGGCCCTACTAGCCTCAAACTCACTGAGATCTGCTTGCCTCTGCCTCCGAGGGCTGAGATTAAAGGTGTGTGACACTACCACCTGGTCATCTCAAGTGACTTCTGCATGTGTCACA
The DNA here is from genome assembly GCF_008632895.1 of Mastomys coucha. Taxonomy (NCBI): domain Eukaryota; kingdom Metazoa; phylum Chordata; class Mammalia; order Rodentia; family Muridae; genus Mastomys; species Mastomys coucha. The sequence goes on along the minus strand of NW_022196915.1, from coordinate 11,287,359 downwards.
AATTGAGCTTCATTGCTGGTGTGTGTGTGTGGGGGGGGGGGTGTTTGAGTAAGGGTATACTGTGCCACACCATGAGTGTAGAGGTCAGAGAACAACTTGCAGGAATCTCTCCTTTTACCATGTAGGTCTTAGGGATCAGACTCTGGTATCAGGCTTGGTGGCAAATAGCTTCATGTAGCTTCCAGAGGTGCAATTGAAAGGGTGTGACCTTTTTTTTTTTTTAAATATCTTTAAAATAATTTTTAATGTTCATTGATATTTTACCTGATATATATCTATCTGTGTGAGGGTGACAGAAACCCTAGAAGTGGAGTTAGAGGCAGCTGCCATGTGGTTGCTGGAAATTGAACCCAGATCCTCTGGAAGAATAGTGAGTGCTTTTAACTGCTGAGCTATCTCTCCAGCCCGGGTGTGGCCATTTTTATTTCCACAGTGTTTTGGTTGTTTATATGTATGTGTGTACTATGAACTCTGTGTGTGTGTGTGTGTGTGTGTTTTGTCTTGTGTTTATTCTTGTTAAAAAAGTTCACAGTGGCAAGCCCTGGCATAGGCTTTTTCATTTCTTGTGCTAATCAACTCCTATAAGTTTACAACAGTGTCCTTTCTTTCTGGAAACTTCCTCATTATTCTTGGATAATTTTATCTTCATTTCTTGCTGTTTTTACCTTGTGTCAATTGCATTTCTATTTACTGCATCAATTCTGCTTTTCATAGCTTTTTTCTATTGTCTGTATCTTTATTCTTGATTCCTTTTGACTCTCACCATTTCTGTTGATAAGTGGTGGCCTGCAGTGAGGCCCATCAAACCCACAGCTCCATTTCCAGTCAGTGATTAGTACCTCACACCCACAGGACCACCACTTACCCCATCAGTATCAGGTTTCCCTAGGGAAGCTTGATTTTCTGAGAGACATCGAAGATATGTCTTCTTCCCTGGGGATAGTGACGTGGAAGCTGGACAAGGAGGGGGCTCAGTTTTCCCCGTATCTTGTTCTATCTGGCTGTGACTGGTATTCCCAAATCCAGAGCACTTGGTTCCTTTCCTGAGGATGTGTCCTGCTATCTCCCTTCAGAGCACATCCAGAGCCTGTTCCTTACACAGACTTTTCACCCATTCACCTTGTTTCCAGTACATTAATCTCCCATGTCTGTAGAAACTAGGGATCTCAATTTTAAGCCTCTCTAGACTTGTTGGGTCTTCATCTCACCTTTCCCGTGCAGCTAAGAGTGACCACTCAGCTACTCACTTCTTCACATTTGAAGTTTAGTCCTAGCCTACTGGAAATGGCATTTCTATTGACTTTTTTCCCCTACTGGGGACAGAACCCAGAATCACACAGCACTCTCTCCATTGAGTTACGCCCCTAGCCTGACACTTCCTCCTTTTTGTTTTTGTTTTTTTTTGTTCTGTTTTTTGTTTTGTTTTGTTTTTTTTCGAGACAGGGTTTCTCTGTAGCCCTGGCTGTCCTGAAACTCACTCTGTAGACCAGGCTGGCCTCGAACTCAGAAATCTGCCTGCTTCTGCCTCCCAAGTGCTGGGATTAAAGGCGTGAGCCACCACTGCCCAGTGACACTTCCTCCTTTTCTCTCTTTGAGAGTGATCTGTGAGAAGAGGAGGGCAGGCAATAGGATAAGCTCTACCTGACCGCTTGAGTGATAATGGTTATCGTTCTTATTCTGCCTGCCAATTCTTCCTCAGCTAACCGAGGCTTCTCCATTGGGATCGGTGATGTCACACCTGGCCAGGGACTGCTGAAAGCCAAGTATGAGCTACTAAATGCTGGCTACAAAAAATGTGACGAATACATTGAAGCCCTGAACACAGGCAAGCTGCAGCAGCAGCCAGGCTGCACCGCTGAGGAGACGCTCGAGGTGAGACTGCCATCAGATCGGCATTGTCAGTTGTTGTGCTTACAGTGTAGTGTGCTTGGGGGTGGACTAAAAGCCATGAAGAGTTGTAGTCCTGGCACGTGTTCTTATTTGTTAAACAAGGCAGGGCCTTTGCTCCACGCTCTCTGGTGTGAAAATATGGTATCTGTTCTTTTGACCTCGTGGGGCTGCTCTGACTATTCCTCAGGGCCTCTGCTCTCCCTGCTTGCAGCATTCTTCCAGAGGCATCAAACCATAACTCAGTGGGTTGATCATTACCACGACCTAGGTACAGGACAAGGAGTACTCATGCTGGATGGTCTTATACACCCAACCCATAACCTCCTCACTCCACTTGGCTGAGTGCTGAGCTGGCTGCATTGACATCTGTTACGTCTCCTCTAGGAGCTTGAAATTCTAGAGTAACTGGGGCACCAGCAGGTGGGGTACCAGGTGTTGTTTTGTTCTGTTTCATGACAGTCTCACTCTGTAGCTCAGGCTGGCCTCTAATTTAAGCTCTTCTGATCTCAGCCTCCTCAAGTCTTGAGATTTGCAAATCCATGCTATCATTTCTCTTTCTTCTGCCTTCTCTGTGGCCTGTGCCTCATGCCTTTCCCTCACCCTAGTGGGGAAGATAGGCTCTTGAAGCATTAAGTTTTCTAAGCTGGATATGGTGGCACATACCTATAATCCCAGTCACCTGGAGGCTGAGGCAGGAAAATGGAGAGTTCAAAGCCAGTGTTTTGTTTTCTCTTCAGATCATAGAAGTACTTTGCTAAAGAGAGTTCAAAACCAGGTTGGGCAACTTTAGCAATACTGTGACTAAATGAAAGGTGGAGAGATGAAGAATTCTTTTTGTGACGATTTTTTGAGACAGGGTTTCTCTATGTTAGCCTGTATAGTCTTTGGTTCACAATCCTGCCATAGCCTACTGAATGTTGGGCTCCAAGGACTATATTTTTTTTAAAAAAAAAAGATTTGTTTATTTATTTATTTTATATGAGTACATTGTAACTGTCTTCAGACACACCAGAAGAGGGCATTATAGATGGTTGTGAGCCACCATGTGGATGCTGGGAATTGAACTCAGGATCTTTGGAAGAGCAATCAGTGCTCTTAACCACTGTGTCATATCTCCAGCTCCTCCAAGAACAATATTAATCCCCTGGAAGTCAGCTCACTTTCAGTCTTACTGAGTTTTAGGCAGAAAGATAAAAGGATGCTTCAAATTACTAGAGTCCTCAATAGGACAAGGACTTCTAGAGGGTGGCACTTCAAAGTTGTGGATTATGGCTGTGCAGGGTAAGGAGGCCCCTGGAGTCATCTTGTCACATTCATTGCTCATGCAGATTGAAAGCATGCTTGGTGAGAACAGGTAGAGAGACAGATTGTACAAGCATAGCGAGCAGTTTTCCTTCACATGCTGAATGTGTCTTTACAAGGCCATGTGTACACACAGTGGTATGTCCAGGTGCTGTCACATAGACAGCAATACAGCAAGGCCATTTATACATTCTGCTTCATAAACAGCTATTCACACTCTTCCAGAACTCTCCAGAAGAAAGGCCTTTATGCAACTTGGGCTTTTTGATTATCAGAGCTCAGTAAACTTCACCAATTGAAAATCAGACATCATTTGAATTTTCTGTAAATGTCAGATTGGAACTTTGTATCTGCAGAGCCGGAGCATGGCTTCTCATAGACTACATTTTCTTCCCTGCTTGTCCCCTTGCTCCAGGCTCTGATCCTGAAGGAGCTGTCTGTGATCCGGGACCATGCTGGCAGTGCCTGCCTCCGAGAGCTGGACAAGAGCAACAGCCCTCTCACCATGGCCCTGTGTGGTTCCAAAGGTGAGATAAGCGCTCAGGGTTGACAGTGTGTGTGGCCTGCCCGGGGCTTTGCTCTAGAACACAGATATTTGGTGCTTGTAACTTCATAGAGGCTCTTCATTTCTTTAAGTGTCAGTCTCTAAGTTATGGATGACTGAGCCTTTGCTTGCATTTAGGGCAGTTTAAGTCTTTTGGAGAAACTGGCAATATGGCTGGGTTCCTGAGTTTGGAGGTCCTTTGACTAAATTTGATGTTAAGAAGAAAGCTGGGGGCTGGGTGGTGGTGGCGCACACCTTTAAACCTAGCACTTGGGAGGCAGAGGCAGGCGGATTTCTGAGTTCAAGGCCGCCTGGTC
>NW_022196915.1:11265038-11283145 GCF_008632895.1 Mastomys coucha | reverse complement strand
TTTTTTTTTTTTTGTGGTATTGAGTATCAATCCAGGGCCTCATGTACCATAGGCAAGTGCTCCACTACTGAGCTATAGCCGTACCTTAGATGTGGCAAATGTAACTTTGTATTTACTCAGACCCTTAGAGCATTACATTTCCATAAGCCATGCTCAGACTCAGAACCTAGGGCTTCTGTCACAGCTGTACTTTTTGTTTATTGTGAAATCGAATTCTCACTCTCTACCTCGGCCACCTTTTACCGGTTGTTCTACTTCCTGCCCCAGGTGTACACCTAGGGCCTCCCCTCCTCAGTCCTTGCTTCTTACTCTTACACACATATTCAGATTTCTTCTCCTGTCCTCTGTATGCAGACCCCATGTCCAGAAGGCCAGTATGGTGACCATCTGAAAGGTCCCAAAGGCTTTTCCCTCCCCCCCCCCACATGCACATGCCTCTGAGTCTAAGCTTCGCCTACATTGCTATAGCTATCCTTCACCACCCATGGACTCCTAGGCTGTGAGCATAAGGATTGTGCTGTGTCCCATTCTGTTTTATCCTCTGTCTGCCTCGCTTCTGTTACTGTTTTACAGTTTTACATTTTTCTAATACAATTTACATTTCTGACCTGTACTCCAGGTTCCTTCATTAACATATCACAGATGATTGCCTGTGTGGGACAGCAAGCCATCAGTGGCTCCCGGGTTCCAGATGGCTTTGAGAACAGATCTTTGCCTCACTTTGAGAAGCATTCAAAGGTAAATAAATGGCCATGGAAGATTGAAGGTTTGTCTAGTCTGTCCTCTGAGGAACACAGAACTATCAAGGTGTACCGCTGCCATTGGTTGTTTCCATGTGGTGTTTACTACGATGTGTTGCTGTGGCACTGAGGTCCCCTTCACGTCCGTCTTCAAACATTTGAAGTGTTCGTTTGGTGAGTGTTGATTTGTGAGAGTTTCACCACCATCACACATCACACTCCATTCTATTTTTACATTTTTAGTGGCTCTGGCTACGTATGGCTTTTGTGTGGAGGTGGGCAGGGCTGGCCCATGATATGGATGCCTTGAAGGCAGCAGGCACCCTCTGAGTTCCTTGACACTTTGGTACCGCAGCTCCAACTCACACTTCCCTCTTGTGAGGCACTCACATACACTGGCACTCCAGCAAAGATAGCCTGTTCAAATTGTTTCTACTACAGGCAAGGGCATTCAGCACCTGCCAGTTCTTCAGCCACTGGCTGGGAATGTGTAGCCGCCAGGGGACATTTTCGCATGTGGATAGATTTTACAATTTTGTATCTTGAACCTCATTTGATTTTCTCCTTTCCTACTTCTCTTTAGCTCCCTGCTGCCAAAGGCTTTGTGGCCAATAGCTTTTACTCTGGCTTAACGCCTACTGAGTTTTTCTTCCACACGATGGCTGGTCGGGAGGGCCTGGTGGACACAGCTGTGAAGACTGCTGAAACAGGATACATGCAGGTAAGTGAGGATGTGTCGTTAGCTACAGAGCACCAGCTCTGTGTGAGTGTGACCTGTGCCTGTGTGGAATGTGTGTGTGTGTGTGTGTGTGTGTGTGTGTGTGTGTTAGTTCATGAGCTGTGGTTTACCACCACTTTGGATTTGAAGGGGAACATTTAGACATGTTGGTGCTCCAGAACTAAAGAAACAAACAAAATAGTAACCCAACTCAGATTGTCCTGTGGGCCTTGAATGGTGAGAACAGGCCGGAGTGTGTGACTGATGCCCTAGAGGTGGATGCTGAGCTTATAGCCTGGAACTTGAGATTCGGCCTCCCTCGCTGTTTCCTAGCTTGAAGGGTGTGGAGTGATACCTGCCAGCTAGTTACTGAGAAGGTTCCGCATCCCACTTTGCTACTGTTTAGGTCCCATTATTCATTCTTTCATGGCTCCTGGGAATTGTTAGTGCTGTACTTCTCAAGTGGCTATCAGCCTTGACCATGTATGTCTCCTGTGAGGTTGCAGCACAGTTCTTTCCAGACCCTGGTGGAGGTCATTTCTACTCCTCATAGCTCTATGTGTTACAAGACAGTCCATGTGTGTTTGTTGCTGGGGATCTAGCACAGGCCTCCCAAATGCTAGGCCAAGGCTTTATCTGCTGAGCATAATCCTAGCCCCACCAAAATTCTTCATGTTTTTGACTGACACTAGTTAAAATTGACAGGCTAAATGATTGGGCCACAAACTTGATATTGGCTTGTTTCCTGTGTTTCCCCTGGAAGTGTGGTCCCTCTAGACCAGGGTTGATGAACCAGTGAGCCAAACAAAGGTGATGTGGGTATAGTGGCAGAAGACACAGCTCCGTGCCGTGTTTGGTATCACCTGGTGCTGTAGACATCTACTGGGAATCACCCTTCATATGAGGCGTGCCACTTTTGTTGGAAACCCTGTGGACTGTGACTACTTTTCCTACTCCTGAATGACAAGCTGTGACTTAGGGTTTGAACATATGTAGTATAAATTTCTGTAGCACTATGTGAACCTAGAAGCAGTGGGTTCTAGCAAGGGGAAGTTTGTTTTTCTATGGTACACTGCTGGCTGCTGGGAAGGCTCTCCCAAGCGGAGCTGAGAAATGGTTGCTGCTCTTGATTCAGATTCTTGCCCTACTTTCTCCCCTTCTGTCCTAAAACAGAGCTTGCATCCGATTCTCTGTACTGAAGTCTACATACAGGTATCCTGGCTTAAGTGTGTGTAGAAACTATAGTGTGTACCATAGGGAGCTGGGCAGAAAGGCAAAGCAGCCCAGGAAAGCACTGTGCAGAGTTCTTGGGGCTGGTGAGGTTTCTGTCACAGGGAGACTTATCACAGTGAAAACACGGTTGGAGCACGGGCTGCCTCTCACTGCACACGTGCCTCAATGTTCTCCGGCAAGGGAGGCACTTTTAAGGGATTTCTAATAGTGTGATGTTGATGTAATTCAAGCGCTTGTTACCTAGGGTTGGGATGAGGCTTGGTGACTGAGTACTTACATAGCACACATAAGGCCCCAGATTGATCTCTAGCACCAGGAAAAACGAACAAGTAAATCAATGACCTGTGACCTTAAAACTTTGAATGGCAAGTCTGATTGTGTGCTATGAAGCAGTCTTCAGCAGACAGCCGAGCTTCCTTCTCTTCCTGTAGAGAAGACTGGTCAAATCCCTGGAAGACCTCTGCTCCCAGTACGATCTGACAGTGCGGAGTTCCACCGGTGACATCATCCAGTTCATCTATGGAGGAGATGGCTTAGATCCCGCCGCCATGGAGGGCAAAGATGAGCCGCTGGAGTTTAAAAGGGTTCTGGACAACATCAGGGTGAGACACAGCACTCTGTTGGGGCTACAGACTTCTGGAGGCTCTGTTCTCTCTTGGCACTGTTTGTAGTACCATGCTTCTCTCTTAGTCACCTCTGCCTGAGGATTAGATTAGTACCTTTCTTCGAGTGACCCCGTTTTCATTTGTGCGCCTGTTAGTCCAAATCAAGTGGGTGCAAGTGGAAGAGGCTTGGCTCCTCTTATCTAGTGGAGTGAACTAGAGACAAGTTTTATAAAGAATGGTGTCAGGCAGCAGGCTCGTTTCATATACTAGAGCTAGGAATGAACGCTGGAACCATTCTTTTTGAAGAATCATTGGATGAGATTCATCTGGATTTCAGTTTAGTGCTTCTTGACTCAGCTTTTTTGCACAGAAGGTTGTTCCATTGAGGTGTCTTTTCCACTAGTAGTTGCAAGCTACCAGTTAAGAATGGGTCAAAAAACTAGTAAAACTTTGAGGAAACCCCATGAGCTGAAGGTGTGTTGAACTATTTCCCCTCTTGCCATATTTAGTTGACTGGTTGTTTTTGTAGTCCTGAAGTCAAGGCTGGGGCCTGGAGTGTGAACAGGGACTATACCGGAGAGGCCCTTGGCCCTGTGACGGTTCTGTGCCCCAGTGTAGGGGAATGCCAGGGCCAATAAGTGGGAGAGGGTGGGGTATCAAGCAGAGGAAGGGGGGAGGCAACAGGGGTTTGTTTGTTCTTGTTTTTTGTTTTGTTTTGTTTTTTTGTTTTTGGTTTTTGGGGGGGTTTTGTTTGGAGGGGAAAGTGGGAAAGGAGAAATCATATGACATGTAAGTAAAGAAAATACCTAATTAAAAAAAGAAAAGAAAAGAAAAGGGGCCATACCACGAGCAACATCTTTGATCCTTTGTTATTTTTGTACTTTTCTTTTCGGATAAAGTCTTATTTGGCTGACAACTACAGTTGAATTTGTTCTGTAGCTTAGGCAAACTAGAACTTGTGATCTACCTGCCTGGGCTGTCCTAAGTAGCTGAGATTACAGGGTGGTCCACTAAGCCTGGTGACAGCAATGTACGTTTTTACAAATACAAAATATGCCAGGCAGTAGTAATCCCAGAAATTTGGAGGCAGAAGCAGGCAGATCTCTGAGTTTGAGGCCAGCCTGGTCTACGGAGCAGGTTCCAGCCTGGGCTACACAGAGAAATTCTGTTTCACAGCAAACAAACAACAACAACAAAACCCTAAATACAAATCTGGGCTGAAGTTGAGTTGGGAAGCAGTAGATCCATACTTGCCAATTAGAGTGGAACTCTTTAAATAAGGTGGGGGTTCCTGACAACAGGATAGAGCATGCCTGTAATCCTTTTACTTAGGATGGAAAAAGATCAGGAATTAAAGGCCAACTTCCACTGCATAGTGAGTTTGAGGTCAGCCTGAGCTACACAGGACACTGTCTTAGACAGACAAAACAGAAGGCAGAGCTTATCTGGTGTTCACTTTCACATGAGACGTGGAGTCCAGAGTTTGTTAGCAAAGAAAGCCACAGGTTGCTAAAAGTTCACTCTGCAGAGTTTTATATGTGGGAAGTTCCTCTCCCTAGTCCTTGCCCTCCCCCTCACCAGGCACATGTAACACCATGTCTTTCTGGTACTCAGGCAGTGTATCCTTGTCAGAGTGAACCTGCTCTCAGTAAGAACGACCTCACCGTGACCACTGAGGCCATCATGAAGAAGAATGAGTTCCTATGCTGCCAAGACAGCTTCCTGCAGGTAGGCTCTGCCTGGTGTCCTGTCTAGTGCCTCCCACTGCATTTTATTTATTTATTTATTTTTGGGTTTTTTTTCGAGACTGGTTTTTTCTCTATGTAGCCCTGGCTTTCCTGGAACTCAATCTGTAGGTCAGGCTGGCCTTGAATTCAGAAATCCACCTGCCCCTGCCTCCCAAGTGCCACTGCATTTTATAAGCCAGGGTTTTATTGTGGGTTTTTGTTGTGTCCTGGACACTATCCAGATGAAGAATAATGTCTTGTCTTTCACACAAGTGACTCCCTGTTAGAGAAGGAACCTAGAGATCTTGTCTGTGTAACCCTGTCACCAACCCCGTGTCTGCTTACTTTTTTCTGCAACCATTCTGAATGCCTGTCTTTAGTGACTGCCATCTGCCTCATATTGCAGCTTCTTTCTGTGACAGATCAGAAACTAATTGATTGGTCTTCCCATTCCTCCTGGGGCCATCACCATGCTGTGCTTTGAGGGTTTTCATTGGTTTGCTTTTTTGTTTTTGACCAGTGAGGACCTGCTCCAGCAGCGTCTCCTCATTTATAATCATGGCTAGGATCAAAAGCAGAGGGATCGAGAGATCCCAGCCAGTGCTCGCCTTTTGGCTTGAGTCCATAGGCCAGTTTTGTGTGTGCATCAGGACCAGAGGGGGATCCTGGGGAAACCCTACTCCCCTTGATCCTGTGTAGAGGTGTGAAAGGTGCAAGGTCCCTTTCAAGTACCATTTGTGTTGGATTTTACCTTAGACATCATCTTCCTTTTTTTGCTTTTCAGAGGTAAGAATGGCAGTTTTGTGTTCTATGTGACTATATTAGTTATCTTTCCCTTCATCCTCAAGGACCTTCACTGAGAAATAACAGCCGTGTGCTGTGTTGGCATGGCCTGCGAGCCAGCAAGCGACCTGTTGCCAGCATGGAGGCTATACATTTCAGTCCCAGTTCCAGCAAACACAGGCTCCTCCTCTGGCTGATTCCTATACCTTTGACTAGTTTTCCTTGGTGGCCTTGCAGCCAACAGTTTCTTCAGTGAGCACTGGCTCAGCTTGTCCACTGTGTCACTCAAATATTAAAGACTTGATGATGTGACAAGGGTGAAACGTGTCCTTTCTGTCCAGTCTCTTAACAATGAGGAGCTCACATGCACTAAGAGAACTAAAATTTAATGCTGAGCCCAGCCTATAGTACAGCTGAGGCAGGTCTGAGTAGCCAGCCCTTGTTTCCTGGCCCTTACCAGAGGCCAATATGAATGCTATTGGCACACTGGAGTGTGAGACTTATAAGTTGCCCATGAGTTCATTTGCCTACTGAGTATTGTACATGCCTTCCCTCTAGCATGCATAGGCTCATCTACGAGAGTTCTTGGTGCTTATATCAGGTTGGTTTCTTCCGTGTGAATCCACTGTTTAGAAACTTCACTTCCAGTGCATGTCTGTCCCCTTGGCTCTTTATTCCTTTCAACAAAGCCACTGGGAGCATGTTACATGGGGAGTCACTGACAGGTGCTACTCCTACTGCCTGTAAGCTGTGTTTGGTGTGTATGTCTGATTGTGTGTCTGTCTGTCTGTCTGTTTCCGTCTTCTCACAGCTGGAAACCTCCAGGCCTCTTTGTCCTCTACTGTTTCTGTTTCCCTTGCTGAAAGAGTGGTCACAGCTCCTGGGCCCTTAGCTCTCAGCCCTGAGCCAGACAAGTGGCAAGATGTGAAAGCCACTAGTGCGCAGGGTTTTTTTGGCCCTGAGCAGCAGAGAGAAGTCTGTGCTGTCCAGCGTCTCTCCACCTTTTCTTGGCAGTTCCTCACTGTCCCAAACCAGCTCCAGGTGACTGATTAATGAGTCTTGAGAATTCTTCTTTTCTTTCCTTTTCAATATAACTACACATGTATTCATTTATATTTTTGATGGTATACATACTTGGGCTATGGCAAGCATGTGGAAATCAGAGGACAGCTCTTCCTCCCATATGGTCTTGGGGATAGAACTCAGGCCATCAGGCTTTGGGACAGGCATCTTTACACACACACACACACACACACACACACACACGCACATACACACGCACCCAAGGCATCTCACTAGCAATGAGTTTTTCTTCAACGTCAGTCTTTGAGCCATTTTAAAAATTATTTTATGTATATGGTTATTTGGCCTGCATGTATGTCTGTATACCACTTGCATTCCTGGTGCCCATGGAGGCCAGACCACACGGTATCAAGTCCCTTAGGACTGGAGTTACAAATGGTTATGAGCTTTCATGTGAGTGCTAGGAATTGAACCTGGGTGTCCTGGAAGAGTAACCAGTGCTTTCAAGTGTTGGGTGTTCTCTCTAGCCTATTCTGAGACTTTAAATCTTACAATATAATAAAGCTCTTTCTAAAATGAAATCATTTCTATCTAGATAGATGTCTGAACTGCAGAGTCACCCTCCATGTCTCCCTACTTCTCAATTTAAAGACAGAGTTGACTAGCCCAGGCAGCTATGAGACCTGCAGAGAGACCAGAGGAGAGAGAGTGATGTTTAGAGTGATTGTCAGTGCTTCCAAAGAGGTCTTCACTGTGGAGTCATGAGGGTTCTGAGTGTAGAATCTTAACTCCTTGTAAACTCCCTAAGAGCTATGCCAAGTTCCTTCCTACAGCATGTAACAGATAAGGGTCCAGGGTAACTCATGGGAACGGGTTGTATAGTGAGGCCTAGCGAATTTCTTAAGCAGAGGGCCAGTTTCCCCAGGGTGGAAAGCACAGTAGCCTCCTTACAAACATGCTATGTAAGGGAACTAGTGCCGGGATTGTATCCTCGGTGCTGTGTGGTTGCTAAGATATGGAGCACTGTGTCCACTGTTGTGTTTCAGAGTGATTCTGCTGTCTAAATCATTGAAAATCATACAGATTGATAACGTGTTCTATAATCTTTTCAGGAAATAAAAACATTCATTAAAGGGGTGTCTGAGAAGATTAAGAAAACCAGAGATAAATACGGGATCAACGATAACGGCACAACAGAGGTACTGCTTTGCCAAACTGTTGTCACACAGTGTTTCACAGATTCAGCTTGTGCTGACTGTGTGCCAGTGTTTTACAGATGCAGTTCATCCTGACTGTGCACTTGCCTTTGTTCTTCCAGCCTCGTGTGCTGTACCAGTTGGACCGTATTACCCCTACCCAAATAGAGAAGTTTCTGGAGACCTGTAGGGATAAGTACATGAGGTAGGCATGCTATCTACACTGCCAAGCATCTGTGCAGAACTCCGTGTCCTGGATGTTCTCTCTGGGTTCAGGTTCTGGCTGGCCTGGTTTCATCTCTGTTGATATGGTAAAATACTTTGTCCAAAAGCAACTCAGGGGAGGAAGGAATGATTTTTAGCTCACAGTTCTAGGTTAGAATCCATTTGGGGAAGTTGAGGCAGGCATTCAGTCAGCTGTCACGTCGCACCCACAGTCAGGAGCAGAGGGCGGGGAGCGCCATGCTGCCTGCTTGCCTCTGCTTTTGCTGTAGCTTCCTTCATGTTACTCAGTTCAGGTCCCAGACAATGAAGTGATTCTGACCTCTTAGGTTGGGTCTTCCCAACTCAATAATCTACAAAATCCCCTCAAACATGCCCATAGTCATCCTGATCTACATAATTCCTCATTGAGCCACTGTCTTCCTGGGTGACTCTAGGTCAGTCAGGCTGATAATAACAACTAACAAGCACACTGCCCAGCATCAATGCCAGACACTGGGCAAATTTATGCCTTTCATCTGGAGTCTTCAGTGGGATCCTAAGTTGGATGGATGCTCCTAAACATGAAAGGACTTGAAAAAGAATTTCCTGAATGTCCTTTGCCCGTAAGGAAACTCATATTATGTACTGCAGATCCCAGCTCTCTGACCACATTTACTACCCAGTAAAAACAGACCACTTCCAACTACTCCACACAGTGGACACCAGCTCTGTATATATCACAAGCTTATCACAAGAATTTAGTCATATTGTCTGCCCCTCTGACCTCACTCCCCTGACGACCCTTGTTCCTAGCCTGTGCTAGCCCCTTCCTCTGGCACAAACACTGCCTGGCCCATGGCTATTTCCATCCTAAACCCACCAGAATCTATGTATTTTCCTTTAAGAGGCAGTGTCCCCGCACATTTGATGGCCTTTTCTTTGTAGCGTCATATCTTCTCATGTGCCTTTCTTGTAGAGCACAGATGGAACCAGGCTCCGCAGTGGGTGCACTCTGTGCACAGAGCATTGGTGAGCCAGGCACCCAGATGACCCTGAAGACCTTCCACTTTGCAGGGGTAGCCTCCATGAACATCACCCTGGGTGTGCCTCGGATCAAAGAGATCATCAACGCTTCGAAGGCCATCAGGTAGCTGTGCCCTGGCCTATTTCTTGGGGACCAGTGGTCCTCGTGCTCATGAATGCCTGTGATTTATTAACTGAGCAGTTTCTAGTGTCCATAGGGCAGATCTGGTGTATTGATAATTGTTTGGATTGTTAGAAAGTCGCTCAAGTAAAAACTTGTTTTATTTTATGACCACTACCTACATGAAATAGAAGTATTGAGGACTACATCAGTAGACATTTCATTCCTTTGGTGCCATTACTCCATGCCTGAAGCGCTGACTGATTATTCTCCTGCTTGATTTGTACCCATTCTCTGTAAGCCCTTAGTCAAGAGACTTTGGATTAGAAGAACTAGAGATATATCATGTTTTTAGGGGTAAAAATTATTCTGTCTGTTCTTTAAGTCTTGCAGTAGAAATAACACCTAAGGAACAGCTAAAGATAGCAGGTCCTGGTTCTAGACCAGCAACTGTGGGTATCCTGGGTGGTTGGAGGTCTGCTTGCCTCCTGCAAGCTGCTCAGATCTGTCCCCAGGGCCCATGTTGTTGGGATACTGTCCCCTGTGAGAACAGAAGATGACAGTGGTGGTTAGAGGAGCAGGAGTATTATTGGAGAGGGGTAAAAGGAGGTGAAATGCACTAGGAGTTGGTTCCCTGGAGAGCAGAAGGTCAAGAACTAAGAGGTAGGAACTTTCTTGAATTTTGTCACAGATAGAATGGGGATCTGGGGTCTCCTGAAACTAGCTAGCTCTAGTGAGAGGTCTGTGAAGTCCTTTGTTGCGGGTCTCCCTGAAGTGAGTTCTAGTAAAGTGCTCATGGCTGTGAGTAGCACTCAGACTTAATACAGCACCCACTGTGCAGTCCTGGTCCCTTGTGTGCTGATCTTTGCTCCTCTTTGCAGCACTCCAATTATCACAGCACAGCTAGACAAGGATGATGATGCAGATTACGCACGCCTGGTGAAGGGCAGAATTGAGAAAACTCTCCTGGGGGAGGTAAGGAATCCCTTTTGCTAACAGGAAAGTGTTATCAGACATCCTCTCCTCGCTGTAGTGTTGAGTGTGTGGCAGAGTAGCTGCTGTGGATGTAACCTTCAGCTGAGGCCATGTGGAGTGTGTGTCTGTGTATAGTTGAGATGGGGAAGGAGCCATGAGAATGGAGGTAATGATCTGCTCTTTTGCCATGGCAGATCTCAGAGTATATTGAAGAAGTATTTCTTCCTGATGACTGCTTTATTCTTGTCAAGCTCTCTCTGGAACGGATCCGACTTCTGAGACTGGAGGTGAGTCAGAGTTAATGTGTGAGGATGTGATCCTGTGTGTCCTGAGTCAGGTGCTGAGAAACCAAGGGAGAAGTCAGCAGCCAGAGATACAGTATAAAATTTCTGGCTGGTGGTTGTTGTTGGTCACACCACTAGCTGTCACATCCTTCTGAGTTGACCTTGATGCAGACAAGACATGGCCATCACAAGAAACTATTGACTTGGAGTGGGTGCAATCTACATTTACTGGTTTATTATGACATGGTATTAGGATAACATATTTCCATCCATCTTTATGTACTGTGGAAGGAGCCTGGGCCAGTTCTGTCGTAGTCACCTATGGATCCTCAGCACAGCACTAGGCTGGTTTGCAATGTTTTCAGTTGGTGGGTTAACCTGGCCTCTCTTACTAGTGTTTGTGGAAATAGATAACAGTTAACTGATAACAAACTTTGTAGGGGTCAGCTGAGGTCAACTGCTAGTTAAGCCTTTCTTAGCCTTGAAAAAAATTTGAAAGCCATTCTCAAGTGCCATATTCTTGTGGTTCCCACATGACTGTCAAGTCTGTCTTGTTTAACTTGTGACTCTGGCAGCATTTGCTTTATAGGCCTTGATATAGCTTGGTTGACTCTTATGAGAATAAATGACTCTTATGTATAAACAAGGTCCTCGGTTTTTATCTAGGGATTGGAAAGAAATAAAAAATGAAGAATGCATTTGCATCTGGGAGTATAGCACAAAACCAACAAACTTCTCAGCCTTCCTGGCCCCTCTGTTCTCCAGACACTCCAGAACTTTCTCCATGGGTTGTGTTTGTTTTTATTTTTTATTTATTTATTTTTTTGTTTTGTTTTGTTTTTCGAGACAGGGTTTCTCTGTGTATCCCTGGCTGTCCTGGAACTCACTCTGTAGACCAGGCTGGCCTCGAACTCAGAAATCCACCTGCCTCTGCCTCCCAAGTGCTGGGATAAAGGTGTGCGCCACCACTGCCCAGCCATGGGTTGTGTTTGTTGCCATGAGTTGAACATGAATGTTCAGTGAGAAAAATGTTCACTTTTTTTTTTCAGTGAAAAGAATCTCCTGTTTATGAATAAAGCACAGGTATTGAACATAATACATAATATAGCAACATTTGTGGGCTTGGAGAGATTGAACAGTTAAGAGTACTTACTGCTCTTCTAGGAGGCAAAGATTCTGTTCTAGCACCCACATAGATTATCTTAGAACCTTCCGTAACTCCAGCTCCAAGAGATCTGACCCCTCTTTGTGTCTTCATGTATACACATAGGTGACGTACCTTCACGCAGACAGACACACATACACATGAGTAAAAATAAGAGTAAGTTCTGTGGCAGAGGAGGTGGCAAAAATTGACTACCAAGACTTCCTAGAGAGTCATCATGTCATTAAGGATGAAAGCCAATGTCACGGAATTCTGCTGATGTCTGTTGGTAATGTCCCTGGCACCCTGCAGGTCAATGCTGAGACAGTGCGGTACTCCATCTGCACATCCAAGCTCCGAGTGAAGCCTGGTGATGTGGCTGTTCATGGGGAGGCTGTGGTGTGTGTCACCCCCAGGGAAAACAGCAAGAGCTCCATGTATTATGTGCTGCAGTTTCTGAAAGAGGACCTACCCAAGGTGAGGCAAAGCATCCTCTCTTGGAGAAACAGCTACGGGTGGAGCTGGGGGGCAGGTAGGTCAGTATAGGACCAAGGATGGCACCCCAGTCCTTCATAGTCATATACCAAGGGGTCAGTCTCGTTCTTCTTATTAAATATTTTTGGAGGTGTGGGAGTGTGTGGTGTGCTTGCAGTAGTTGGCTCTCTCTACCATTGGGTTCTTAGAATCAAACTTGGGTTGTCAGGCTCTGTGGGAGACTCTTGTATTGACTCAGCCTGCTTTTATATTTTATCCTGTAACTGAAGCTCTGTCCATTAGTCTTCTTTCTGCTCTCTCCAAGCTGATTGTAGGTTGGGGTATAGTCCCCTGGACTGTCTTCCCCCACCCCCAGACAGTAAGTACATAGTCCCCCTGGATTACACACATTGAAGTAGGGATGGCCAAGAATAGCATGAGTCAGGTTATCAGCTCATTCCTCTGCCCTGTTTCTGAGGCTCTTGGGTGGGACCACGGGGTTGCTGCATCTTGAACATTTTATGTTGAATGTAGGTGGTGGTACAAGGTATCCCAGAGGTGTCAAGAGCTGTCATCCATATCGATGAGCAGAGTGGGAAGGAGAAGTTCAAGCTTCTAGTAGAAGGTGACAACCTGCGGGCAGTCATGGCCACCCACGGTGTGAAAGGCACCCGAACCACTTCTAATAACACCTATGAGGTACCATCCCCTTTGGACCCTTGGCCAACACCCAGTACAGTTACCTGACCCTGACATTTACTCTCTCTTCTCCCAACAATTGCATAGCAATCTGTTGTGGGAAATAGATCAGGATTTGCTTTGTGCTTGTCCCGCAGCATAAGTAGGAATGGGGTGGCTCCTGCAGGGCTGCCTCTGATCACTCTGAGCTTTTCCTAGGTGGAAAAAACCCTGGGCATTGAGGCTGCCCGGACAACTATCATCAACGAGATCCAGTACACAATGGTCAACCATGGCATGAGCATCGACAGGAGGCACGTGATGCTGCTCTCTGACCTGATGACCTACAAGGTGTGAGAGAAGGGAGGCTCCAGATTGTTGGGGTGGTGACATC
This sequence comes from Mastomys coucha, assembly GCF_008632895.1. Taxonomy (NCBI): domain Eukaryota; kingdom Metazoa; phylum Chordata; class Mammalia; order Rodentia; family Muridae; genus Mastomys; species Mastomys coucha. The sequence continues at coordinate 11,269,823 of NW_022196915.1, read as the reverse complement.
CACTGTCTGGCAAAAAGAGCTTGTATGGCATGTGAAGCACATTGGTGAGGGGACTGACCTGGACAGGAAGTAACGTGTCACCACCAAAAAGCCTTAAGTGTGAGGATGGGGCCAGGTTTTCTGGTAAATTCCCAGGGACAGATTTTTTCAACACAGATAGTTTTGGGAAGAGAAGTGTTTGAACATTGCTTTTTCTATGTTCTGAGTCTTATTTTACAGCAAAACAGGCCATTACCAAAACTAGACTGTCCATGATGACTTGGGGTTTTGCTCACTAAAGCAACTCCATCAACAGACAGACAGACAGAGAGAGAGAGACAGAGAAAGAGAGGGGGGAGCAAGGGAGAGAGAGAAAGGAGTGTAGGAGGAAGCTGCTGAGGGTGTTTGATTCCTCATACTGTAGTGCATCAGGTTTTTCATAAGCCACTGCTGCAATAGAGGGCTTTTAGGAACCAGAAGTGTAAGTCAGGTGGGGAGCATAGTCATGATAAATATCCCCAAGTCTCTGGCTTCTGTGACAATAGCATCTCTAAAGGAGAGGCTGTCTCAGATGTGCTTTCTGGTATTGTTTGAATGCATGTGCAAGCTTTGTCTGCCAGACAAGTTTCATTCTATTTTTGTGTTGTATGTACATGTGGGTGTGTTAATCATGTGGGTATTCCTTCATGTATGGAGGTTAGAGTTCAACCTTGGGTACTGTTCCTCACAAGACATTGACCATTGATTTTTAATGCCTTTTTTTTTTCTTTTTGGTTTTTCAAGACAGGGTTTCTATGGATAGCTCTGGCTGTCCTGGAATAATTTTGTAGATGAGTCCTGGCCTGGAACTCAGAGATCCACCTGCCTCTGCTTCCTGAGTGCTGGATTGAAGGCGTGCACCACCACGCCAAGCATTTTAAATGCCTTTATTAGCATATGTTAATTGTGCATACCATGGGATTTCAGTCTGACCATTTTGTGTATGTGGATGATATGGTTTTGTTGGAGTCACCTCCATTTACCATGTCTTACTGACTTGCTCCTACTCATCCCCTTCCCAGCTCATCCTCCTTAGTTACATGTACCCCCATTTTAAAGACCCAGTTAAGTATGACTGCTTAGAGGGTCAGGGTGAGGAGCTTGGGCACCTTAGCAGTGTTTATACCATTGAAGATTGTCTTTCCCTGTGCCCACCAAAGATGTAGAGCCTCACAGAAGGGTTCCTGAAGCACCCTCCTACCTCAAGATATTGACAGCACTGGTCTTGTGTATGTTCGCACTGTTTCTTAACTGGAAGTACCTACATTGTTTCTAGCACTAGCTTCTTAAGAAGGAAGAACCACCCCCAACCCCATTTTTTAAAAAACCAGGTTGCTAATGAATAGTTGCATGACTGGTTTTGGCGTTTCTGGTGTTGGGATATTGTCTACTGCTTTAGTATGGAACTTTAGGGAGTGGCTTTATTCCCTTCTGACAATCTCTCCTCACACAGGGTGAAGTCCTGGGTATAACCAGGTTTGGCCTGGCCAAGATGAAGGAGAGTGTGTTGATGCTGGCATCCTTTGAGAAGACAGCTGACCATCTCTTTGATGCTGCCTACTTTGGGCAGAAAGACTCCGTATGCGGTAGGTTTGGAATGGATCTATTGTCTCTAGAGCCCAGTAGAGGCACCCTGTCCTCCTACCAAGTCTGAGCTACCTTCAGTGCAGACAGTTTTTGAGTTCCAAAAGAGTATATGGATCCTGAGTCCTTGAAGCCGTACTTGGCCCCATTGACTGGCAGCGTACATGTTGTCCAGGGTTGACAGGTGGTGGGTAGTATCAGTACCATTGGGAGCAGAAGAGATGGCCTGTAGTCCTGCCCCCTGCTGAGGCATTGAACATCATTTCAAAAGTCAAGTACCACAGAAAAGGAGGAGAGACACTAGGTAGAGAAAGGGGTGGGGAGGTGTGGAGATGACTGAAAAGCCAGGCCAGGTGGTGCACATCTCTAATCCCAGGACTAGAGGCAGAGGCAACCAGAAACCTGTGAGTTCCATGCCAGGCTGTTCTTCTACACAGTGAGTTCAGCCTAGTTGAGGCCACGCAGTGAGAGCCTGTCTTAAAAACACCAAGGGGAAATGAAAGAAAAATGAGGAGGTTTAGCATGGGAGAATCCCAGGGGCAAGCCAGAGTAGAGCTAGCTGTGAGATACTGGGACTGAGATCTAGCACCCACCTGATATAGGAGACTGGGTCTTTGCTCAGGCTGTGCACACCCACTTTTTGATGCTTCACCACCACTGACACCATGCAGCCTTAGCACAGCCTCTGTTCCCCATCCTACTTGGAAATTGCCCCTGTCTCTGTGCCTGAAGCACTCTAGCCCAACAGTAGCTTTCCCTGTATATTGGGCTTAGATTGGCTCTTTGTCTCTTTGGCATCAACCTGTAATGCATCTGCCTCTTGCTTGCATCCTAGAGAATAAGAGACATGCATAGAGCCTGTACTTAGAACTTTTAAATCTAACTAAAGGTGCCAATTGGTGCTGTACACCTATAATCCCAAGCACTGTGAAGGCAGAAGCAGCCAGGTCTTCTTGAGTTTAAGGCCAGACTGGTCCAAAGAGTGAGTTCCAGGGATTCCAGGTCTAAGCAGAGAAACCTTGCCTTGAAAAACCAAATAAAGGAAAAGAAAGAAAGATTTGAGCCAGGCGGTGATGGCTCACACCTTTAGTCCCAGCACTTGGGAGGCAGAAGCAGGCAGATTTCTGAGTTTGAGGTCAGCCTGGTCTACAGAGTGAGTTCCAGGACAGCCAGGGCTACACGGAGAAACCCTGTCTCGAAAAACAAACAAACAAAAAAAAAGATGGGGAATTCTCCACCTATCCCTTCTCGAAGTCAGTGGAAGCCTTCTCAGTGTTCTGATACAGGCACTGGTACTCAGGGCCCTGCACTTCCAACTGTTGTCATCCTTTCTTCCAGACACTAGGTTAAGGAAGGCAAGTGACAAACTCGTCATCTCCTGATCATGTGCAGGCTTCCTGCTGTCTAGCTGTTTCCCAAAGACTATCTATCTACTGCTTTTTGACTTGTGTTTCAGAAATGGCTGAGCTGCATTGGTTTCCAGAGACCTACTGGACTGTGGTAGGCACTGTCCTTCCAGAGATAGGGCTCCTCAACCTTTGCTCAGCCTTGTATACATACATGGGAAGGAAGATGATGAGCAGGGTATAGACAGGTGGCCCTCGAAGCTCAAATTTACAATCCTAGATCAGTAATGTTTTCTCTACTCTGAATCCTTTCTCTAACCAAGGTTCTGGTTGGTTTCAGGTGTGTCTGAGTGCATCATCATGGGAATTCCAATGAACATCGGAACTGGTCTCTTCAAGCTGTTACACAAAGCCAATAGGGACCCAAAACCACCCAGGAGGCCCCTGATATTTGACACACATGAATTCCACATCCCTCTTGTCACATAGCTTATGGTGCGAGGTCACCATTTCTGACTTTGGCTCCTTGTCCTATGTGCTGCTGAATGGAAGAACTTTGTTTTAGTTGGACAGATGTCTGCATGAACTTACCATGGTCAGACCAATCCCATCCCCTCAGGAGGAGCTCCTTGGATGGGGAATTGGGATTCTCTTCACTGAGGGGCCTCAACACTGCTGCTCAGCCTGCTCACGACCCATACCATCTCACTGTTTCTACAGAGGATCCATAAGGTGTGCCCACACCTGCATGTGAGCCAGGCCAAGACCCACAGAGGCCAGGACAGAGTCCTAGTTTCCCATTGCTCACTTAAGCCAGATTTTCCACTGATATACTAATGTAAATACATTACCTTTATTTATTTGTTCTGAGAGGTATTAAGTGTTGTTATTTTACTTTGAGACAGGCTGTAGAAACAAGAACACCAGCTTCAAAGCATATTGGGAAAGCACGTACCAATGTGAGGTCCAGTGTGGGATGGCTAGGCTCTGGTCAGGCACTGTCCATGTGAATATAAATGCCTTAAAAGAAAATGAGAGGCAAGCTGAGTTTCCTAGTAAAGTGAGTCACTTTCAAGGACACGGTAGCCTGTGGCTCCCAAGGAAAGACATTAACAAGAGGAGGAGTGCTTCCCCTAAATTCTCTTGAGAGCAGTAGTTTGTCTATATCAGTCTCTTAACAAATCTGGGCCTATGGGTTTACCAGGAAGTCTACCAAGGTATTCATCACTTATGCATATGCTTGAACCCCACCCTGTTCTGATCTCTGAGGGGTTGAGGTGGGGGTGGGTATCAGGTGTGGTTAAGTAGCCCACTAGTTTCCAGTAGATCAACTTGATTTCATCTCTGATGATGTTCCTGATGACTCCTGTCTTGCCCCTTGAAGGGATGAGTGGGGTTGACCTCAGCACATGACACTATCTGGGTGGCGTCACTCCAGGAAGGCAGAGTTTGTCATAGGCACACCACTGTGCTAGCAGCAGTGAATATTACTCAGTAGTTCAGACGGTGATAACGACTCTGATTTGGTCTCAGTGTGGACCAAAGGAAAGACAAGAACAGAAAGATCACTTCCACTTCCTCTCCACCTTCCCAAACTAAAGGAGTGGTAGGGAGAATGGTAACTTTTAACTTTTTTTTCCAAATGTATTTAGTCACATATCACAATTACAGACCTCTGCCCTGCTTTGTCTTTGAGTAGAAGAAAGTCCTTCCTGTGTACCAACTTACCCTGGACCTCAAGTCACTGCAGGACTAGACATATCCTCTCCCACTGAGGCCAGACAAGGCAGCCCAAGTAGGGGAACAGGGTCCAGGCTAGGCAACAGAGTCAGAGTAA
>NW_022196915.1:11251666-11263376 GCF_008632895.1 Mastomys coucha | reverse complement strand
GTGCTTATCCTAACTCCTGAAGAAAGTCAAGGATCCCAAAATATTATTTTGTCCAGTCCAAAGCCAGGATCTGTAAGACCAAAGCTTGTGAGCTCACAGCATTTACTCTTATAAGGAATTGTGTACACCATGGGGAAAAGGAGTCCATCAGGATAAGAGACAGACTCAGATTTCCAACTTTAGGGCCAGACATCACTGAAGTTTACTGCTACTGGCCATTTAGGTGCGGTGGAATCCTGACAGTAGTTGCTGGGAGACAAATAAACTTCTGTCTATGTGACCTTAAGTTATGAGAACTCTGACACTCTCACTGAGAGTAGCTGTCTTAGTCAGGGTTTCTATTCCTGCACAACATCATGGCCAAGAAGCAAGTTGGGGAGGAAAGGGTTTATTGAGCTTACACTTCCACATGGCTGTTGATCACCAGAGGAAGTCAGGACTGGAACTCAAGCAGGTCAGGAAGCAGGAGCTGATGCAGAGGCCATGGAGGGATGTTCCTTACTGGCTTGCTTTTCCTGGCTTGCTCAGCCTGCTCTCTTATAGAGCCCAAGACCTCCAGCCCAGGGATGGCACCACCCACAAGGGGCAATTGAGAAAATGCCCCACAGCTGGATCTCATGGAGGCACTTCCCCAACTGAAGCTCCCTTCTGTGATAACTCCAGCCTGTGTCAAGTTGACACACAAAACTAGCCAGTACAGTAGCCTCTGAGGTTTCTGAGTCAGCTGTTGTGGGTGGCAGCCTTTTCTCTAGTACAGCCAAACAACTGTCAGAGGCAGTGGACCAAGACAGAGAGATCCTATTGTCAGGAAGGGAGCAGGTTGGTCTTCCAGTGGGGTGAATTGATCAGTCTGTTGATCCTGTTCTGCCCCTGCATGAATTTCTCATCCAATCATTTGCCTAGAGAACAAAGTAGAAGATCTGGGCATCTCCACAGCACCTGACTGCTTATGGACTGTGCCATTTTCTCCTGGCTTCTGAAACCACAGGCTTGAGGGCTCTGAAGCCAAAGTGCCCCTTGTGCAGTTGTTAATAAGCATGGAGAGACAATCTGTGCGGTCATCATAAGCATGTGTAGGGAGGCAGAGGAAACACCTGGATGCTTTGGTACTCCCCTCTCTACAGAGGGATGGGAGAGCTGAGATCCACACAGGAGGCATCCGAAGCACGGGCCAAAATCTTTGTAGTGTCTCTGAGTTGAATGCATGCTCTTTTTCTCAGTAAGCCTCAGGCTTGTCTCTCCATCCTCTATGCCTTCTCACTATGCAAGTTCACTTGTAGTCTTCTACCTACAGAGGCTGTCAGACAGCCTTCATCCTCCACACCTGTCCTCACCAAGAAGCAGGTGAAGAAGGGAACAGAGAGGCTGACCACTGAGGAATGACTTATAAGACCACCTGAAAGTCATCAGTGAAGGTCCTTGGGAAATAGGTATTTATTGTCTCAAAGTCTGTGGTGTCTGGAAGTCTTGAGTCTGTTCTGGCACTCTCATCTTAAATTTTTAAGATTTTGGTTTTTAGGAGTTTGCCCCTCCAAGGTGCCCAACGTCATGTCCCTAAATGCTTCTTGGAGGAGATGCATACTTGAAGCTTGGGCAGGAGTGAGATGGGAAATGAGCCCTTCAGCTTCCTTCAGATAAAAACCAGAGCCTGTGGTCCGAGTAACAGAACTCAGAGATTGAGGTGTTGGAGAGTGAGTTCCCAGCATTCGTTTGGAAAGGCCTGGACAGGTGATGGATTATGTGAGATTCTGGCTGTTGTGAGTTTGCGGTGAGTCTTCTAGTTGCCTGGCAAGAGATTGAGAGTTGAAAGCTCCTGGTAGCACCTCGAAGGGCCTGGCCCTACATTTTCCCCTGTGAGTGCCTGACTACAGGGCCTGGGGTCATCGCTGTTCTCCTCTGGTCTTTTGCCTTATATTCTGAGACATTACGGCTCCATACATTTCTTCTACAACCCATTGTGCTCTCTCTTCTTTCTCTCTGTCTCTGTCTGTGACACTGTTTCCTTCTCCTCCCCTCCCCGAGTGTATGTGTGTGTGTGTGTGTGTGTGTGTGTGTGTTCGCATATCAAGAACCTGCACAGGCAACTACATGTTTGCATGATTCTGTGTCCCTCCAGACTTTGGGATCCAGGGGTCTGCTGCTTGGCCTGAGGATTTGTCTGTCTCACACTTCCAATGTGATGACTGTGTTTGAGGTCTGGAAGCCCCTCTTTCAACAGCACTGACCTATGTGGTCACATTTTCATCACATTTGAATCCCTCCAGTAGTTTATAAAATTCTCCTGAAGAGGGTTCTCAACCAAGAATTCTGTACAGTGTCTACCTCTGCAGTAATAGTTACCTAGGATCTAGAATCTGTATTGTGAAAACAGGAGAAATGTAGTCACCCAAGTGTCTGGTGGGCCAAGACTTGCATCATAGACTTCTTAGACTGTACCAGACTAGACTGTCCATTCAGGCCTACTGAGTGAGTTCATGCAGCCAGGGTACCCTCTACTTGGACAGCTAGGCTTTACCAGACTGGTGTGAGCATAACAAGGTTACACAGCACCAGGATGTCCCATTAAATAAGTCCAGAATGTGACATTGGCTGGGCTGGGGCATTCCTGGGCACTGCCTGAGTTATCATACAGGCCTGTGTTCATGGGATTCTATCCTCCTGGAACCAGGCCCCCTCCCACCAGCCACAAACATATTGTGAGAGATTGCATTTGGAGCATACGCACATCATGTCAGAACTGCAGACCTCAAAGGGTAAAAGCACTAAGGCCTCTGAGAACTTCAAGATGCTCGAGGAGGAGACTGGCTTCCAACGGTAAGTGCCTGTCAGGCACCCATGACAGGGTAGAATGGCCATTTCTAGCTTTCTTTGTTTCTGGAGTGGAGAGTCCCCCGCTCTGGTTCTATACCCTTTGCTTATTAGTCATCAGCATGACTTGGTCCTTTTAGACTCAGTTTAGCTAAGTATAAAAGAGGCTGACATCCCTCCCAGAATCATCCTGCCATGCTCAGGAGCCATTAGATAGAAAATCGATTCACACCAGGAGATGGGTGTCAGGCAACCTTGGTCCTCTGGGGCTCATTAGGGTTTTTCAGAGCTGATTGTTAAGGAACACTTGTAAAGAATGTACTCCTTTGTATCCCCTGTCGTAGCTTGAGGGTATTTGGCCCCTAATTTTTTTTGTTCCCCAGTACCTGGGACAGTCAAAGACAGGTAGAGAATCCTCTTTCTTTGGAGGGACATGAATCTCTATTGGTGTTGGGGACTTCAGAATTCCTTTCTTCTTTCCTTGTTTGGCTGTCTCCTGTTTTTGATCTTCACAGTGCAGCTGTCATAGCTGTACTGGTCTCCTCCCTAGGTCTTCATGGGAACCTGTGATCTGTTGGGGTTACTGGAGCCCTGAGGTAGGGGTGGCAGGAGCAGACTGGCAGGGGCTTACTATGCAGAGGTTGTTTTCAGAAACCTGCACATCTGCTTCCTGACTGAGCTGAATCAAGTGAAGAACAACATAGAAATTCTGAGGGGGGAGAACCAGAAAATGCAGGGGAATTTTGCCCTACTACAGCAGCACTTGAGGCAATTGATGTCAAACTATAAGAAGCAACAGGAGGAGGTCAGTGACCCACAGACCCAGCACCAAAAGGTATGGAGAGGCATCTGGGTACGGATAATGTCTCACAACATTTCCCACTGGACTTGCTGTCTGCTCTTTGACCAACCTCTGCTTTCACCCATTACCTTTCTAATCCACACACCCATCCAGCCACCCAGCACATTAATGTGATTGTTCATTTCCCTATCTATACACACATATTCTGTGAAGTTAGCTTCTTGTGAGAAAATGAATTATTGGAAAGCATATACTTTGGCCCTGAATGAAGTTGTAGTCCAGTGGGGGAGATGGGCGAATAACATGTCACATGTGTGCATGCCTTCCTGATGCATGGGGTACTACGTGTAGAGCGTTGAATGAGTTCTGAGTATGATGAGTCATTTGTATGACAGGGGTCATGAGACATCACTGGTGGGAATCTGCTTGCTGGAAGAGCCTAGTGCAACTGTGAATGAAATAAGTGCTTCTCATCTACATAACACTGTTAAATTGATTGTTGTTTTATATCAAACAACTTTTATAATACTCATTTTTATTGTTATAATATTTTATAAATTTTAAGGAATATGACAAAAAAAGATATTGTAGGTATTGAAGAGGAGGTCTCTGGGAGGAGTTGGGGTACAAAAGGGAAACAATGTGATTTAATTCTATTTACTTAAAATATGTTTTTAAATGTTAACAAATTCAGATAAATTGAAATCATGTAACTTTTCTCATTATAATGCAATAAAAGTTTAAAAAAATGGTAAAAAAAAAATCACACACACACACAAAAGAAACAAGTGCTTCTCATTGTTTTCGATTTGCATGTCCTCTGGCCTTCTTTCTTCCTGCAACCCAAGGAGGTCTCTTCCCTCTGCCTAATGCTTGCTTTGCACTGATAGAAGCCTGAGTAGCAACTTTTCAGCCCCTTTTTTTTGTGAGCTTTTTGGAAAGTTCTCCCTGCCTGAAGATTTAAGTCTAGACCTGACTACATGATGGTGGATTGAGGAAGTACTCTTAAGGGGATTCAGGAGTTGTTTGGGACTTGGGGATTCAAACAAAGTTCACAAATCACAACTCTATACTCCACAGTAGATTTCCCTATGTGTTTGGTGTACTTAGTCTGAGCTCACATGCTCATCTCACATGAGGTTGCTTTTTGCTCAATCCATGTGTGTGTGTGTGTGTGTGTGTGTGTGTGTGTGTATGTGTGTGTGTGTGTGTGTGTGTGTGTATGAGTGAACTTCCCCAGAAGTTTGCTGGGGAAGAAGGTTCTTCTTTGCTGAGCAGTAAGCTCTTAGGTTCCTCTATATTTGGTTGCTTTTCTATGAGAATCTGTGCATGCCCATGTATAACTCTCTACTAAGGGCATCTTCTAATGAACAGCACATGGAAAGCATGGAGGAAATGCTGCAGTTCTTACTGAAGAAGAAGGAGATGGCCACCAAGCAAAAGGAGTCAGCACAAAAGCTGCAGCATCACTTTGAGGTCCTCCAGATGAGGTAGGAGAAGGTAGAGCTACCTGGGTCCCATACATATTTGTCTGTTCATCAGCAAGACTAAGAGCCACTACCATGAAAAGAATACCTCAAAGTATTGTGCTAGTCTAGTTATTAAGAGCTTCCATGCAGGAAAGCAGACAGTTCTTACTTCCTTCGTGTGTGCCAGTGTGACTGCCTTCTGTCATCTCCAGTACTTATGTTCTGAGCAGGTTTTCCTTGAACTCACAGAGATCTGCCTTCTTTTCTCTCCCAAGTCACGGAATCTTAAGGTGTACACCTACATCTCTGGCTGAAATTACATTTTACTTAGGAGCATCCCCTGTAGGGAACAGATTCCACTCCTTTTATGGTGCTCTCTCCAGTGACTAACCATTTCTGTAGATAAGAATAGGTTAAGCAGATTCCAGGATGAACCCAGGCAGATGCCTCTGCTGTCGGGTTGTTCAGACTCCTCATGGGAGTGTTCTACAACAGACTCCCATACAGAGCCAGGATGCAGTTTCCCAGCTCTAATCCAGAGGAACTTCAGCTTTCTGTGTTGTTCCAGGGCCTATGCAGGGCCATTGTTCTCAGATACATCACTGGAGAATTGCTGCTCCTGCCTCACAGGCTCTATTGTATATGTCACTTGAGTGTATGGTGCCTTCTGAGCAGGACTGAGCTATCCTCATGACCTTAAGGATCTATGACTGTATTAAGACTCTCTATATAATTCTGTGATCCATCACTAACTCACCATCAACTTGTATATAACTCATCTGCTTTTGACTATGGTTGGCTACCTTTACAAAATGATGCCCCTGGACTGCAAGAGAAAGTCCTATATCTTCTAGTAGAATAGAGAATGTACAGTACCTGGATCAGATTCTGAATATTTGCAGTCCCAGCTACTGAGTATAAACAATGACGTCAGGTAAATGATCCATTTTGAGTGACCAGTACAGTTGAGGTAGTGGAAGGTAGTAGCCTGACTACTAACATGGCAGGTCCCTATGAAGCCAGTGGCTTAATTGCCTTCCTTTCCCAGGTGTGAGAAACTGCAGTATGAGATGGAACTGACCATAGCCCTGGAACAGAGCCTCCTGCAGAAAGACCTGTTGCATTAGGAGCCACCTGCTGAGCCCCATCCCCACAAACCACAGGATCCCTTGGATGGATTTGCTTTAACATGTCTTATTTCCTCAGTGTAAATAGGCCCTAATTTTATCGATCCAGTGAGCCACCAGCCTTCTTCTAGGTCTGCTTCCCTTTGATTTTCTGACAACTCTTGAGAGAACTGGGACGATTGCCCAGCCATTAACTGTTGAAAAACCAGGCACAGGCTGCATGTTGTTGCTGCTAAATCTGCAGTGAGAGAATGTGGCTTAACATAATTTTGTGTTAGGGTATTTTTGGGTTTTTGGGTCTGGATGTTTTGCTTTTGATATTGTTATTGGGATGTTATATGTTCTTGTTAAGGTTTTTCAAAAATTGGTAAGGCTACTTGCTCTTTATATTGGCTGCTGTTTTAATGTCCATTTAAAAATGGATGTTTTACGAATAATAAATTGTTTTTTAACTCTTCACTCTTAAGACCGTCTTCTTTATTCAGGTGTGCTGTCCCACTCCTATAACCATAGAACTCACAGACCGAGATTGATCTCTGGAGTTTTCAGGCAGTCTAAGCTAACTAGTCAATTCCTTGCCACACAGGATATCCAGGCAGAGGTTGTCTTGTGTGTGCATATTATCCACACTTCATGATGTAATTAGTACTATACTATGTCCTTGTTCTCATGTATTCTGCTACCCCTAAATGACAATACTCTATAACACAGTTTCATTATTGACTCAATAATTTCAATATAGAGAAATATACCAGCATTGCTGTACAGGATCTCAGGAAATAAAAGCATTGAATGGAGTATAAAAGGAATCAGGAAATCTAGAGCTAGAAGCCTCAGTTTTCCTTGCAATACAACATCAGTGTTAATAACACAACAGATATAATGACCTTCTAAGTCACGTTGCAAAGTAGCTTTTTACAGATGTTGTTGCCCTATATTTGTCTGCAGACATTTGTTACTGATGTCTCAGGGCACCTTGATGGAATCACTGAAATGGTGGGCTACTTCAACTACACACTGAAACCTGGTAAAGTGGCTGCTCTCAGTTAGACTGTGCTGTGCATTATCACAATGGAGAGAGCAAGAGCTCCATGCTGCCATCCACAAGGTGTAGTGAAGCCCCAAGTCATGGAGAGTCAGGCTGTAGTTGGGCTGCTTGTGGTCACTGTTGAGAGAAAGGCCCGGACCCCTTCATGCCCATATTGATAAATGATCCGCAAGGTTGTTTACCAAGGTCTCATAGGCCAACTCAGCCCAGTAGGAGCTCCCTTTTTCTATGGCCCAGATAACACACAAGCACTTCTAGGTTAAGTGTATTCCTGGTTGTCAGTGTGGCAAGAGATCAAGTACATTGTGTCTCCACAGACACTGACACCCATCAGCTATCTCCTGATGTCTCCTCCTTGACACATAGTTCAGTGTACCATTTATATTTGTTCCATTTGATGGATCTGGACTTTTGGTGTTTTGGGGTTTTTCTTAGATTTTTTTTCTCCAGAATCTATTGAAACCTGACCTCAAAGCATAACCTGAAACACAGTTGAAGTGAATGAGGCCATCTGGAATCTCTAATTGAGGGAAGATCTTTGTGAGGTCTGCATTCCTAGGAAAGGTCTTCTATAGCTGTCTGGCTTATTGATTTTATTATATGCTTCTTGATATCTAATAGAGACAGTCTGCTGAGACCACAGTCAAGCCAGTCCCTATGACCTGTTGAATTCTCACTTGTGATTGATTGGAACCTACTTTCAGTGACCTGCATGACGATGCCCAACTGCTCCAGGTGACCTGCATGGCTACATGCTGTCATCCACACACCTCTGATGTGGGAGAAGTCTATCCTGCAAGAAATAAAAGTCTATCATAATATGGTGGCACACGACTTTCATATCAAAGGAATTTGAGGTCGGCAAATCTTTTTGGAGTCCAGCCTGCTGCACATAGAGTTCCGTAGTACCTCTGTAAATATGTTGAATGATTAAAAATTCAAATATGGCAAAAAAAAAGAGCCAAAAAGAAGATATAACTGAAGCAATATTTTCTAGAACAAATGATACACAGAGTTCCCCTAGTTGATTTCATGAGTTCTGAGTTCAAGTCGCTGAGGATCTTGGGGTGGCCATGGGTGTTTAGAGCAGCCACTGAGTATGTTTTTGTTTTACAATGATATTGTTTTATGTCCTAGTCCAGGATGGTTCCTGAATTGAAGATTCTTCTGGTGCTAGGACTGCAGTCTTGTACTAACCACACATAGGTCCAAATCAGGAACTCCTGACCTGATACTTTTCATAAGCAAGGCATAGTTTTCAAATTAAACTCAACAGCCTATGTGTGTGGAGGGAATGTATTTATTATTCTATTACTCTGCTCATGGAGGAAGAAGTATTGTTTAAGATCAGGTAAAGCTATCTGATAGAGGAAGGCCCTATCATGAACTCTTCCCTGACTTTTCAATGTTTATGTTTGTGGTTAAGGACTGTGTTCTCTCTGCATCCACAAGGCCAGACTCTACAAGAATCAGTGATGGCAAAATGCCCTTTTCTCCATTTTCTGTACCAAATGCTGTTTCTGTAGTCATAACAAAGAATCCAGGCCATTAACTAAGGTTGGCGCAGTTTTCCAATCTCACGGACATGTGCCTCCCCAGTGTGATCCAGGAATTCCACAGAGTTTCACATGGGTATGCAGACACAGCTGCTTCTTACACTATTTTCCAAGAAGAGAAAACAGCCTGGTCAGACTCACAAGTACACGTATGAACTGTAGCAAGAACAGTGGAGAGGAGCAGGGCAAACCCCAGGCCACTGTGCTCAAGACCCACTTGAAATGAGAGGTATGTTCTGTCCGGTGCTTGACAAGTGTCCCTCTGACTGGAGGAATACACAGGTGTGTTCATTTGAGCTTTGTATACAGGTCAGTGTGTGACATTCTCTTTGCCTGAGCCAGTGTGATGGCCAAAAGGAGCAAACCACCGAGTGTGACATCACCCCTAAGTTTCTTCCACCTCCCACTCCCAGCCACACCTCTCCCCCACCAAACATGGTGTGCTGATATAAATGCCATGTGCCATTCATTCTCCCACCCTGTGGCTTTCAGATCATGCTGCTGCATCCAGGACTCTTCTCCTGTTGACAGGCTCTGCACAGAAGCAGGCTCCATCAAGCCGAAGAGTAAGGTCTGGCTGACATGTCTGGGTTGCATGCTGGCTTCCAAGCTGTTTCTCTAAGGTCCCCTACTCTTGGCACAGACTCCTGGGCAGAGGACCCATCCTGGACAAGCTTGCAAAGCCTATGACTTCCATCCTACTCGGTAAGCCTTTCTTTCAGCTGGCCACAGTGAAGAGCTGCACTGAATGGAACTTGTTAGCTAGTTGGATATCTTGGAACCCTTAGCTTCCACAATCATCTTGAGGACTAAGATCCCAGGTGCTGCTGTCTTTTGGATGTCAGAGGAATGCCAAGCCTCCTCTTACCTGCCCTCCTCATGAGGAAGGAAAAGATGCCAATGCTATTTCACTTCGGAGTCATGGTGATCCTTAAGACCAATACACTTCAGGTGCTTCAAATAAGAGATTTTTTTTTAAAAAAAGAAAGAAAAATAGAGAGATGATCAATGATGTTGTTAATTCATTACATAACACATCCCATCAGAGAGATTTAGTGAATCATACTAAAAGCCAGCCTGGGAGGTGCAGTGTGTATTGCAGCCATCTGGCTTGCAGCAGTGAACCAGCTTGACCATGGGAGAAAGGCTGTGTGCAACAGTGATCTGGATTGGCCATGGCAGCGACGCCTCTGAAAGTGTGCATCGTGGGTTCGGGGAACTGGGGATCAGCTGTTGCAAAAATCATTGGAAGCAACACGAAGAACCTGAAGAAGTTCTCCTCCATGGAACGCCAGGGCCAATAAGTGGGAGGCATGGGGAGGGGGGAGGCAACAGGGGTTTGTTCTTGTTTTTGTTTGTTTGTTTTGTTTGTTTGTTTCTTGGAGGGGAAACTGGGAAAGGAGAAATTTACATGTAAATAAGGAAAATATCTAAAAAAAAAAAAAAAAAAAGATGTGGGTCTTCGAAGAAAGCGGCAATGGGAGAAAGCTGATGGACATCAGGAACAATGGCCATGAAAACGTGAAGTATCTCCCAGGGCACATGCTGCCAGAAACTGTGGTCGCTGTCCCAAACCTCAGCAAAGCTATATAGTACGCAAACCTGCTGGCGTTTGCCATCCCACGCCAGTTTGTTCACAAGATCTGCAACGAGATAACTGGCAGGGTACCTAAGAAGGCCCTGGGGATCACCCTCCTCAAGGGCATAGATGATGGCTGAAGCTCATCCCTGACATCATCTGAGAGAAGATGGGAATTGATAACAGTGTGCTAATGAGGGCCAACATCACCAGTGGGGCTACTGTGGAGAAGTTCTGCGAGACCACCATTGGCAGCAAAGTGATTCGGAACGACCTCTTCAAAGAGCTGCTGCAGATGCCCAACTTCAGAATCACTGTGGTAGATGATGCAGACACCTTGGAGCTTAACAGTGCTCTTAACATTGTTGCTGTGGGAGCCGGCTTCTGGATGGCTGTGAGGACAAGGCCGCCATTCACCTGGGCCTCCTGGGATTGATCGCTTTCGCCAAGATCTTTTGTAAGGGCCAGGTGTCCACGGCCACCTTCTTGGAGAGCTGCAGGGTGGCAGACCTCATCATCACTTGCTCCGGAGGGCAGAACCGCAAGGTGGCAGAGGCCTTCGCCGGGACTGGGAAGACCATCAAAGAGCTGGAGAAGGAGCCGCTGAATGGGCAGAAGCTCCAAGGACCTCTGACCTCTGTGGACATGTACCATATCCTCAAAGCAGAAGGGGCTGTTGGACAAGTTTCCCCCTCTTCACTGCAGTGTATCAGATCTGCTAGGAAGGCAAGCCTGTTATGCAGATGCTGTCCTGCCTGCAGAGCCACTCGCAGCACATCTGAAGGAAGTCAGGCAGCTGTCAGAAACAGCTCTACCTTGCCCATTGTAGGACCACCCGGAAAACCAGGGCTTGGCAGGGAGATCCTGCTGAACTGTACTCTGATCTGAACACACAAATTATTACAGCTTTGCAGAGAGAGAGAGAGAGAGAGAGAGAGAGAGAGAGAGAGAGAGAGAGAGAGAGAGAGAGAGAGAGAGAGAGAGAGAGAGAGAGAGAGAGGACCAATGTCATTAATTTATTACATAACGCATTCCATCAGAAGGGCTTAGTGAATCACACATTGTAAGATCTCTACATGATACATGACATACTATGTGTTTTGCAGCTCAGGAGATCCTTGACATTGAGATGCCAAACCTACTCCACCTTGGGACTGGCCTCCATATTAAAAAAATAAAAAAAGAGCCTGAAAATTTGACCTACAGCTAAAGCCAACCAATACCTAAGTACGAGAAAGGACACCATGACACATTGGAGTACTACTCAGCTATTAAAAACAATGAAAATATGAAATTCTTAGGGAAATGGATGGATCTGGAG
>NW_022196915.1:11241363-11250878 GCF_008632895.1 Mastomys coucha | reverse complement strand
AAAAGAGCCTGAAAATTTGACCTACAGCTAAAGCCAACCAATACCTAAGTACGAGAAAGGACACCATGGCTTGTCCAGGGCCCATACCCCAGAGTTACTCCCTTGCTACTTTCAGACTATTTGTGATTGTTCATGGTTTTGCTTCAAATCACCCTCCTGTTGTCCTAAATCCCCTTGCTTGCTTGCCTTTTCCTATAAAATCTTATCCTGATGAGGGACTAGGACCTTCCTGTCCTACTGTGCTAGTGTTGGTGAAGAGCCCAAGCTCATCCTTGTAGTAAAGAGACCCTAATGCGATTACATTGGAGTCTTCTCCTTGGGGATACTTTGGGGTTCTTGAATGCTTCCTGGCACATTTTGGTGTGTTAGCTGGGAACCCCAAGACCTCCTAGACTACAGACCCAGAAGGGTCTGGGTACCAGTAATTTCTGTCTGAGTCTTTCCATATGTTTGTCTTTCCATATGATAAATCTGTTCCTGTGCTTTGTGTGGTGCTGCAATAATTCCATTCCTGTCTGTGTGCCTTGGCTGTCAGATTTTTCGTGAGTATTGTGACAGGAAGAAACTAAAGTGGATGTCGAACCCCAGCAGTGGACAAGGTGGAGGGTCATAGCCATGGGGGGGCTTGGAAGATATCCCATAACTCCTTGGGGATGGAGTGCCCTGTGTTAATTTCTAGAAAGGACAAGTGGATGTGGACCCTCTGCTACATGGCTCACAGTTAAATTCCTATTTGTTTTCTCCTCAGTACAACAGGGGGAATCTGCTAGCTAGGTTTTGACACCCATTTGTGTGTTATTTTAAAGATATGTATGTAGGGAATAATTGTTTCTTCTTTTACATCTCCTATAGGGATGAGTTTGACTGATGATGTTGCAACTAATGGACTAGCCCTCTTGGCTTAACACCTTTCTCCCTGGAACCGGCCCCTTGTTTAGTGGAGCCTGCAAGTCCTGGGACCCCAAGTGAGGCCAGGCTGGGGTTGGCAACTGGGCCTCTAGGCCAAGGCTGCAGAGGGGTCACAGGATTGAGGCTGGTCCCAAGGGAATCGACCTCTGTGTGTGTGTCTGTCTCTGTCTGTCTCTGTCTCTGTCTCTGTCTCTGTCTCTGTCTCTCTCTCTCTCTCTGTCTCTCTCTCTCTGCGTATGTGTGTGTGTGAACCACATTTTCTGTATCTATTTCTGGTTTGACAGACATCTGAGCTTCTATTACAAATAAGGCAGTGATGATTATGGTGGTGCACATGTCCTTGTGGAATGATGGGCATGTTTTAGGTATATGCCAAAGAGTGGTATAGCTGGATCTTCAGGCAGAGCTATTACAATTTTCTGAAGAACCTTCAGACTGATTTCCAGAGTAGTTGAAGTAGTTTGCAATCCCACCAGCACTGGAGGAGTGTTCCTCTTTCTCCACATCCTTGCCAACATGTACTGTCACTTGAGTTTCTGATCTTAGCCATTCTGATTGATGTGAGGTGCAATCTCAGAATCCTTTTGATTTGTATCTCTCTGATGACTAAGGACTTTGAACATTTCTTTAAGTGCTTCTGGGCCAATCGAGATTCCTCTCTTGTGAATTTTCTGTTTAGTTCTGTACCCCATTTTTAAATTGGTTATTTGGGGTTTTGGAGGTTACCTTCTTGATTTCTTTATATACTTTGGATAGTAGGCTTCTATCAGATACAGGGTTAGGGAAGATTTTTCCCCCAGATCTGTCCTATTGACTGTGTCTTTTGCCTTACAGAAGTTTTTCAATTTAATGAGGTCCCATTTATCAGTTGTTGATCTTAGAGGATGAGCCATTCTGCTTAGGAAATTCTGAGTTCTGTTTAGGAAATTTCCCCCTGTGCCAATAAGTTTGAGGCTCTTTTCCACTTCCTCTTCTCTTCTATTCAGTGTATCTGGTTTTATGTTTTAGTCTTTGATCCACTTGGACTTGAGGTTTGTGATAAATATGGATCTATTTTCATTTTTCTACATACAAATTGCCAGTTAGAACTGCACCATTTGTTGAAGGTGCTTTCTTTTATTCGCTGTATATTTCCAGTTTCTTTGTCAAAGACCAAGTGATCATAGGTATGTAGTTTTATTTCTGGGTCTTCAGTTCTATACCATTGATTGGCCTGTCTGTCTCTGTACCAGTATCATGTGTCTTTTATTACTATTGCCTTGTAGTATAGCTTGAGGTCAGGGATGGTGATTCCCCCAGAAGTTCTTTGATTATTAAGAATTGTTTTGGCTACCCTGGGTTTTTTGTTTTTCCATATGAAATTGAGAATTGCTCTTTCCATGTCTGTGATGAATTGTGTGAGAATTTTGATGGGGATTGTGTTGAATCTGTAGATTGCTTTTCGTAGGATGGCCAATTTTACTATGTTAATCCTACCAATCTATAAGCATGGGAAATCTTGCCATCTTTTGAAGTCTTCTTCGATTTCTTCCTCGAGAGACTTGAAATTCTTGTCACACAGATTTTTCAGATCTTTCACTTGTTTGGTTAGAGTTACCCAAATATATTTTATATTATTTGTGACTATTGTGAAGTGTGTTATTTCCCTATTTTCTTCTCAGCCATTTTATCATTTGTATAAAAGAAGGCTACTGAATTCTTTGAGTTAATGTAATATCCAGCCACTTTGCTGAAGTTATCAGCTGTAGAATTTCTCTGTAGAATTTTGGGGGTCACTTATGTATGCTATCATATCACCTGCAAAGAGTGATATTTTGACTTCTTCTTTTCTAATTTGGATCGTCTTAATCTCCTTTTGTTGTCTTATTGCTCTAGCTAGAACTTTGATGACTATATTGAGTAGATATGGAGTGGACAGCCTTGTCTTGTTCCTGATTTTAGTAGGATTTCTTCAAGTAAATCTCCATTTAGTAAGATATTGGCTGTTATTTTGCTGTATATTGTCTTTATTATGCTTAGGTATAGTCTTTGAAATTTTGATTTCTCCAATACTTTTATCATGAAGGGTGTTGTATTTTGTCAAATGTTTTTCCAGCATCTAATGAGATGATCATGTGATTTTTTTCCTTTGAGCTTGTTTATGTAGTGGATTATGTTAATGGATTTTTGTATATTGAACATCTTTGCATCCCTGCAGTGAAGCCTACTTGATCATGGTGAACAATGGTTTTGATATATTTTTGTATTTGGTTTGTGAGAATTTTATTGAGTATTTTGCATGGATTAATAAGCGCAATTAGTCTAAAGTTTTCTTTCTTCGTTGGGTTTTGTGTGATTTAATTGTCAGAGTGAGTGGCTTCATAGAATAAATTAGGTAGTATTCCTTCTGTTTTTGTTGTATGGAATATTTTGAAGGTCTGGCAAAATTCTTCCCTAAAGCCATATTGGCCCTGGGCTTTTTTGGTTGGGAGGTTTTTAATGACTATGTCTATTTCTTTAGGGATTATGGCACAGTGTCAATAGTTTACCTGATCTTGATTTAACTATGGTACACAGTATCTGTTTAGAAATTCATCCATTTGATCTAGATTTTCCAGGTTTCTTTTAAAAAACTGTACAGGCTTTTGTAGTAGGTTCTGATGATTTTTTTATTGGATATTTTCTTTATTTACATTTCAAATGTTATCCCCTTTCCAGGTACCCACCCCTGGGGAAACCTCCTATCCCCCCTCCCCCTTTTTCTATGAGGGTGTTCTTTTTTAATTTCCTCAGTTTCTGTTGTTATGTCTCCCTTTTCAGTTCTGATTTTGTTAATTTCCATAGTGTCCCTATGCCCTTTTCTTCGTTTGGCCAAAGGTTTATCTATCTTGTTGATTTTTTTCAAAGATCCAGCTCTTAGTTTTGTTGATTCTTTGTTTCTAACTGGTTGATTTAAGCCTACATTTGATTATCCCCTGCCAGCTACTCCCCTTGGGGGTGTATTCACTTCTTTCTGTTCTAGAGCTTTCAGGTGTACTGTTAAGTTGCTTGTATGGACCGCTCCAATTTTTTTATGAAGGCATTTAGTGCTATAAGTTTTTCTCTTAAGACTGCTTTCATTGTGTCCCATAATTTTGGGTATATTGTGCCTTCATTTTCAATGAATTCTATAAAGTCTTTGATTTCTTTATTTCTTCCCAGACCAAGATATCATTGATCAAGTAGTTGTTCAGTTTCCAGGAGTATGTGGGCTTTCTGTTGTTTTTGTTGTTATTGAAGTCCAGCCTTATTCCATAATGATCTGATAGAATATATGGGATTATTTGCATCTTTATGTATCTGTTGAGCCTGACTATACTTGAGTATTTGTTGAGTCTGATTATGAGCTCAATTTTGGAGACGTTTCCATGAGGTGCTAAGAAGAATGTATATTATTTTCGGGTAAAATATTCTGTAGATATTTGTTCAATCCATTTGGTTCATAACTTCTGTTTAGATTCTATTTCACAGACCTGTCCATTGGTGAGAGTGGGGGTGTTGTAGTCTCCCATTATTAATGTGTGAGGTTCAGTGTGTGTTTTCAGCTTTAGTAAAGTTTTGTTTACGAGTGTGTTTTCTCTTGCATTTGGAGCATTGATTTTTATTTTTTATTTATTGGATATTTTCTTTATTTACATTTCAAATGTTATCCCCTTTCCTGGTTTCCCTCCCTCCCAAAGACATCCTCCCTCCCCCTGCTGCTATGATGGTATTCTTCCACCCACCCACTCCCACCTCTCTGCCCTCAAGTCCCCTACACTGGGGCATCTATGGAACCTTCATAGGACCAAGGACCTCTCCTTCCATTGATGCATGACAAGGCTGTCCTCTGCTACATCTGCAGCTGGAGCCATGTGCACTCCTTTGTTGATGGCTTAGTCCCTGTGAGTTCTGGGAGGTCTGGTTGGTTGATATTGTTGTTCTCCCTATGGGGTTGCAAATCCCTTCAACTCCAGTTCTTTCTCTAACTCCTCTATTGGGGACCCCGTGCTCAGTCCAATGGTTGGCTGCTAACATCCACCTCTGTATTTGTAAGGCTCTGGCAGGGCCTCTCAGGAGACAGCCATATCAGTCTCCTTTCAGCTTGCATTTCTTGGCATCCATAGTAGTGTCTGTATTTGGTAATGTATATGAGATGAGTTCTCACGTGGGACAGTCTCTGTCTGGGTGGCCTTTCCTTCATTCTCTGCTCTACACTTTATCTCCATATTTGCTCCTGTGAATATTTTGTTCTCCTCCTAAGAAGGACTGATGCACCCACACTTTGGTCTTCCTTCTTATTGTGGTCTGTGAATTATATCCTGGTTATTTGGAGTTTGGGGCTAATATCCACTAATCAGTGAGTACATACCATGTGTGTTCTTTTGCAATTGGGTTACATCACTCAGGATGATATTTACTAGTTCTATCTATTTGCTTAAGAATTTCATGAATTCATCACTTTCAATAGCTGAGTAGTACTCCATTGTGTAAATGTACCACATTTTCTGTATCCATTCCTCTGTTGAAGGACATCTGGGTTCTTTCCAGCTCCTGGCTATTATAAATAATGCTGCTATGAACATAGTGAAGCATGTGTCCTTATTACATGTTGGAGCATCTTCTGGGTATATGCCCAGGCGTAGTATAGCTGGGTCCTCTGGTAGTACTATGTCCAATTTTCTGAGAAACCACCAAAGTGATGTCCAGAGTGGTTGTACCAGCTTGCAATCCCACCAGCATGAAGGAATGTTCCTCTTTCTCCACATCCTTGCCAGCATCTGCTGTCACCTGAGTTTTTGATCTTAGCCATTCTGACTAGTGTGAGGTGAAATCTCAGGGTTTTTTTTGATTGCATTTCCCTAATGACTAAGGATGTTGAACATTTCTTTAGGTGCTTCTCGTCCATTTGATATTTCTCAGTTGAAAATTCCTTGTTTAGCTTTGTACCCCCATTTTTATTTTTATTTTTTGGTTTGGTTTTTCAAGACAGGGTTTCTCTGTATAGCCTTGGCTATCCTGGAACTCTGTAGACCAGGCTGGCCTGGAACTCAGAAATCCGCCTGCCTCTGCCTCCCAAGTGCTGGGATTAAAGGCGTGCGCCACCACACCCGGCTGTACCCCATTTTTAATAGGGTTATTTGGTTCTCTGGAGTCTAACTTCTTGAGTTCTTTGTATATATTAGATATTAGCCCTCCATTGGATGTAGGGTTAGTAAAGATCTTTTCCCAGTCTAATAGTTACTTTTTTGTCCTATTGACAGTGTCTTTTGTCTTACAGAAGCTTTGCAATTTTATGAGGTCCCATTTGTCAATTCTTGATCTTACAGCATAAGCCATTGGTGTTCTGTTCAGGAATTTTCCCCCTGTGCCCACGTGTTCGAGGCTCTTCCCCACTTTCTTTTCTATTAGTTTCAGTGTATCTGGTTTTATGTGGAGGTCCTTGATCCACTTGGACTTGAGCTTTGTACAAAGAGATAAGAATAGGTCAATTTGCATTTTTCTACATGCTGACTGCCAGTTGAACCAGCACCGTTTGTTAAAAATGCTGTCTTTTTTCCACTGTATGGTTTTTTTCTTTTTTAAAACTTTTATTGCATTATGATGAGAAAAGTTACATGATTTCAATTTGTCTGAATTTGTTAACATTTAAAAACATATTTTAAGTAAATAGAATGAAATCATATTCTTGTTTCCCTTTTGCACCCCAACTCCTCCCAGAGACCCCCTCTTCAATACCTACAATATCTTTTTTGTCATATTCCTTAAAATTTATAAAATATTATAGCAATAAAAATGAGTATTATAAAAGTTGTTTGATATAAAACAACAATCAATTTTACAGTCTTATGTAGATGCTTGTGTACAGTAAAACTGAAAATACATACGTTTTTCTTGGTATAAACTTTAAATAACTCCAAACATATTAACTGTATATTTCAAAATAATATATCACTACTAGTATTTTCTTAAATGAACATAAATATATAAACTCTGTTTGATTGTTTGTTTTGTATTTAGCTCTTTCTGTCGTACAAGCCCAAAATAAGAACAATTTTTAGACATTGGATTTCATTGTAATAAGGCTGTACTTCAATGACCCTCAAATCACCGAAGGATTTTACCTCCATCATAGCTAAGCTGAGAGTTGACAGTTCTGTTGCGCCAAAGAATGAATTGTAGGTACGATTTTTGGATACAGACTTCCTGCTATGGTCAAAACTATTTGACTTGAGTAAGTGACTTTATCCTCAGCCCACAGAGAACAGATTACATTCATTTAAGAAATGGTTTTAGCTCCTTTGTCAAAGATCAAGTGACCATATGTGTTTGGGTTCATTTCTGGGTCTTTAATTCTATTCCATTGATCTTCCTGCCTGTCTCTGTACCAATACCATGCAGTTTTTATCACTATTGCTCTGTAATACAGGTTGAGGTCCAGGATTGTGATTCCCCCAGAAGTTCTTTTATTGGTGAGAATAGTTTTGGCTATCCTGAGTTTTTTGTTATTCCAAATGAATTTGTAAATTGCCCTTTCCAAGTTTGTGAAGAATTGAGTTGGAATTTTGATGGGAATTGCATTGAATTTGTAGATTGCTTTCAGCAAGATGGCCATTTTTACTATATTAATCCTGCCAATCCATGAGCATGGGAGATCTTTCCATCTTCTGAGATCTTCTTTTATTTCTTTCTTCAGAGACTTGATGTTCTTGTCATACAGATCTTTCTTTGACTTGCATAGTTAGAGTCACACCAAGGTATTTTATATTATTTATGACTAGTGTGAAGGGTGCCATTGATTTTTAGAACTGAGACTTCCTCTTGGTAGATTTTTTCCTTTGATGAATATGAAATGTCCTTCCCATCTCTTTTTGATAATTTTTGATTGACAGTCTAATTTATTGGATATTAGAATGACAACCAGCTTGTTTCAAGGAGCCTTTTGATTGGAAAATTTACTGGAGCCTTTTACTATGAGGTAGTGTCTGTCTTTGTCATTGAGGTCTTTGTTGTATGCAGCAAAATTTTGGATCCTGTTTATGCATCCAATCTGTCAGCCTGTGCCTTTTTATTGGGGATGTTGAGAAATATTAAAGACAAATGATGTTTACTTCCTGTTACTTTTGTTGCTAGAGGTGGTACTATTTGTGTGTAATTCTCTTCTTTTGTGTTTGTTATGAAATGTTTAATTTCTTGTGTTTTCTTGGGTATTGTTACGGTTTTTGTGTTGAAGATTTTCTTCTAGTATCTTTTGTAGGGTTGGATTAGTAGAAAGATATTGTTTGCATTGGCTTTGTCATGTAATATTATCGTTTCTCCATCTATGGTGATTGAGACTTTTTCTGGGTATAGAATCCAGGTCTGACATTTGTGTTCTTTTAGGGTCTGCATGACATCTGTCCAGGATCTTCTGCATTTAGAGTCTGGTATAATTCTAGTAGGTTGCCTTTATATATTACTTGGCCTTTTCCCCTTACAGCTTTTAATATTCTTTCTTTGTGGCTTCCAGTCTGTTTGGGCCGGTGCCCTGAACAGACCTTGGGCGCAAATTCTGCAGCCAGTCCCACAACAACCAGAGGAAGCTCCATTCCCAGGAGCTCTGACACGCCCAGGATCCTAAGGATCAGAGGTGAGGAGGACACAACATCTGTCCCAGCATTAGGAATAACTAGGACCAGTGTAAGACCTTGTTGAGCCTTAGCTTACTGGAGACCCCCCTGAGTGAATCACATGGAGCCTGATCTATGCAAAGAGCATGAGGATTTTTGTTTCAGTGCACTGAGGCCGTCCCAGACCCTAAGGAAAGGAGGCAACCCCACATAGCTTGTCAGTGAGCTTTTATACAATTTTCAGGGCAGCAGCCATTAGACACAATGTGATTGGTAGAACAGTGTGACTTTTTTAACTGATTGGTCTTTAGGGAATGAGGTGGCAAGGACTTCCCTTGTCTGAAGGTGGGCAAAGGTCCACTGTGTCCCCACCTGCAGGTTGTTTCTCATCCTGTGATCTGAGGAATGTTAATTAGCCTTTCCCTTCCAGAGAGTTCTGCTACCTTCCTAAAGTTCCTGAACTTATCTTATTAAGGAAATTCCTGGCCTCCTGGTGTTTTTCTGAGATGTCCCTGTCTACTCGGATCTCATACCAGCAGCACTCAGGCACACAGGAACTCCACCAGATCAGTGGCACTGGTTCCTTCCAGTCTGTCTAGGCTGATGCCCTGAGCAGACCTTGGGCACAAACTCTGCTGCCAGTCCCACAACACCCAGAGGAAGATGTACTCCCAGGCACTCTAATTAGCCCAGGATCATAGGATCCCAGAATCACAGGATCACAGAGACAGCTTGACTCTGAGGAGTTCTTACATAATCAGGATCACAGGAAGGACAGGCTCCTGTCAGATTTAGCAGGGGCAGGTAGCACTAGAGATAACCAGATGATGTGGGGCAAGCTTAAGAATATAAGCAACACAAACCAAGGTTACTTGGCATCATCAGAACCCAATACTCCCACCATTGCGAGTCCTGGACATACCATCACACTGGAAAAGCAAGATTCAGATATAAAATCACTTCTCATGATGATGATTACAGGACTTTAAGAAAGACATA
>NW_022196915.1:11237354-11241084 GCF_008632895.1 Mastomys coucha | reverse complement strand
ATAAAGAAATCACAAAGTGAGACAACCATGGAGATAGAAAACCTAGGAAAGAGATCAGGAGTCATAGAAGTAAGCATCACCAAAACAGAATACAAGAGATAGAAGAGAGAATCTCAGGGGCAGAAGATACAATAGAAAACATTGACACAACAATCAAAGAAAATGCAAAAAGCAAAAAGGTCCTAAACCAAAACATCCAGGAAATCCAGGATGCAGAGAGAAGATCAAATCTAAGGATAATAGGAATAGAAGAGAGTGAAGATTCCCAACTTAGAGGGCCAGTAAATATCTTAAACAAAATTATGGAAGAAAACTTCCCTAACCTAAAGAAAGAGATGCCCATGAACATACAAGAAGCCTACAGAACTCCAAATAGACTGAACCAGAAAAGAAACTCCTCCCCGTCACATAATAAATCAAAACACCAAATGCACTAAACAAAGAAAGAATTTTAAAAGCAGTAAAGAAAAAAGGTCAAGTAACATATAAAGGCAGGCCTATCAGAATTACACCAGACTTCTCACCAGAGACTATGAAAGCTAGAAGATCCTGGGCAGATGTCATACAGACCCTAAGAGAACCCAAATGCCAGCCCAGGCTCCTATAGCCAGCAAAACTCTCAATTACCATAGATGGAGAAACCAAGGTATTCCATGACAAAACAAAATTTACACAATATCTTTCCACAAGTCCAGCACTACAAAGGATAATAGAGGAAAAACACCAACATAAGGAGCAAAACTACACCCTAGAAGAAGCAAGAAAGGAATCTTTCAACAAACCCACACAAATATAATTCCACCTCTAGCAACAAAAATAACAGGAAGTAACAATTACTTTTTCTTAATATCTCTTAATATAAAAATTAATATTACCAACTTATCCTAATTGATTCAAATCCAAAAGTATGAGGAATTGGAAATTTGTTGGCTATCCTCTGGTGGTCTCTCTAATTTGGTAATTGGAGAAATAAGTCCAATATTGTACAATCCATATACACTTTCTGCTTGTTTGTACCTGACAGTGTCTTGCCGGGTACCACATAATGGTCTTGAAATCATGCTTCTCCTATCTCAGCCTCTCTATTAGTAGGATTGTTTACTTGATGTTTTTACACTCTACTGTGGTTTTCAGAACAGCTTACATATTTCAAAATTATTTATACAGCCAAAAGAAACATAAACAATTAACTTGGGAGGTGGCTTATAAGAGAATAACAAAGAGGGAGACTGAATGCTTTGCTTGATGTTTGTAACTAATTGTATCAATTTTGAAGAAGAGAACTATGTAAGTTACTCTTTCTCTGAGATGAATGCTTTTCAAAATCATCACAGCTAATGAACCAGATTCTTACCCTCACCTAATGTCTGTGCCACCCTCCGAGCAGAACCATCGTTCATTGAAACAGTTGGTGAATGACTTTACCGATAGAACATCTCAATACACACATCATTTTGGATATACCATCTTAATACACATACCATTTCTTAAATGAATGTAACCTGTCCTCTGTGGGCTGAGAATGAAGACAATCACTCCAGGCAAATAGCTTTGACCATAGCAGAAAATCTGTATCCAAAAATCGTGCCTACAATTCACTCCTTGGCACAGCAGAACTGTCAACTCTTAGCTTAGCTACCAGGGAGGTAAAATCCTTTGGTGATGTGAGGGTCATTGAAGTACAGTCTTATTACAATGAACTCCAATGTCTAAAAATTGTTCTTATTTTGGATTTGTACCACAATAAGAGCCAAGATTTTAAACTCTACTAAAATCAAAACAAACAAACAAACATTTTCTCTATCCATGGCCATTAAAAAAACTAGTAGTGATGTATTATTTTAAAATATACAGCTAATATGTTTGGAGTTATTTAAAGTTTATATTGAGAAAAACGTATGTATTTTCAGTATTGCTGCAGAGAAGCAGCTACATAAAACTGTTTAATTGATTGTTTTATATCAAACAACTTTTATACTACTCATTTTTATTGTTACAATATTTATAAACTTTAAAGAATATGACAAAATAAAAAAAAGGTATTGCAAGTACTGAAGGGGTTCTCTGGGAGGAGTTGGGGTACAAAAGGGAAAGAAGAATTTGATGTAATTCTGTTTACTTAAAATGTCTTTAAAGTTAACAAATTCAGATAAACTGAAATTATGTATCTTTTCTCATCATAATGCAATAAACTTAAATCAATTAAAAATATTCTTTCTTTGTTCTGTGCATTTAGTGTTTTGATTTTTATGTGAGGAGAAGATTTTCTTTTCTGGTCTGATCTATTTGGTGTTCTGTAGGTTTCTTGTATGTTTGTGGTCATTTCTTTCCTTTGGTTAGGGAAATTTTCTTCTATGATTTTGTTGAAGAGGTTCTCTGACCCCTACAGCTGGGATTCTTGACCCTCTTTTATTCCTGTTATTCTTAGGTTTGATCTTTTTATTGTGTTCTGAATTTCCTGGGTATTTTCTTTGACCGATGTGCCAATCTCTTCTAGAGTATCCTCTATGCTGGAGCTTCTCTCTAAATATCTCTTGTATTGTGCTGGTGATGCTTGTACCTGTAGTTTCTGATCTCTTTCCTAAGTTGCCCATTGCCAGGTTTGTGATTTATTCCTTCTATTTCCATTTCCAAGTCATGGACTTTTTTGTTCAATTACTTCACCTGTATTTCTTGTATTTTTCTGTATTTCTTTAAAGGTTTTGTTTCCTCTTAAGGGATCTACCTATTTGGCTGTTTTTCTGTATTTCTTTAAGGCAGTTATTTACACCTTCCTTAAAGTCCTCTGTCATCTTCATGAGATAGGATTTTAGGTCATTTTCTTGTTTTTCAGGTGTGTTAGGGTATCCAGGGCTTGCTGTGGTAGGAGAACTTGATTCTTCTGGTGCCGAATTGCATTAGGGTCTATCGCTTATAATCTTGAGCTTGCCTCTTCCCATCGGGTTATCCCTGGTGTTAACTGTCATGGGTGTCTCTTGACTGTATCTGGCCTCCTTGGAGGCATGTAGAGTTCTGTGAGCTGGGTTACAGCTGATCTCTTAGGGGTCAGGCAGTCCACTCTCAGGTTAAGATGGGCTTCCTGTGTCTCTGGTTAGAGCAGGCCTCCTGTGTCCCTGATTACTGCTGATCTCCTGGGAGGGAGGCAGTCTATGTCCCTGCTTACTATGGACCTTCAGGATGGCCAAGCCGTGGGGTGTGTGATTTGCCCCAAGTGGAAGAGCAGACGGGAAGAAAGGAGATCAGGAGGGCAGGTAGGTCCCATGTCAGCTGGGCTCTGTGCATATCCCAGATGGAGTGGGTATGTGGGCCAGATTCTTACCTGTGTCCTTAGTTATTGTTGACCTACAGGGAGACCTGCTGGATGTAGGATATAGGAGGGTATCAGGCCTGCTGATCTGGTCTGGGTGGGGAAGCAGACCAGAGTTTCATGTAATTTTTGTTAAAGACCCAGGACTCATGATATGGCTGGTTAAAAGGGCAAGAGTAAGGCAGGGTTTAGGTACAGGAACATACATGGAAACCTTATCAGTGTTTACAACATTGAAGAATATGTCTATCTCTGTGCTATTCAACAGTTACTTGCATATAAATCCTCAAGTGATACTTCATGAATCCTTCCCTTACATAATACAGCACTGGTCTTGTGTGGGTCTTGTGCATATTTGTAGCCCACGCAGTTGTCTCGCCAGCAAGAAGACACGCAGACACTAGGATCCTTCTGCAGCAAGCA
>NW_022196915.1:11226981-11235049 GCF_008632895.1 Mastomys coucha | reverse complement strand
CTGTGTCTAGTATACTGGTAAAATTCTTTCCCTCTATAGACAACTGTAACGTGGGCCTGGTCTTAAGGCCAACCACCAGATGAGCAAAGTCTATCCCAGATGAGCCAAGCCCGTCGGTGCCCCGTGGCAGTCCTGTAGAGGGGAAACAATCGTGTAAGCTGGGGAGGACTATTAACTGAGCAATCCTATCTCCCGGGGAGATGGAGAAGACGCCCTGCGGGCAAGAACAGAGAACCTGTAGTTCCCCAGTGTAATCTTGGTCAAGCATGCCAGGGTGTACCACAATGCCTTTCAAGGTGAGGGATGAGCGTCCCAGCACAAGGCCAATGCTTAGCGGGGGGTGCACTTGGAAGAGCAGGCGGGACAGCATAAAGCGTTCTGCAGCTCTGATCTCTCGCTCCCTTTCGCGTTCGATTCTGGAGAGGCGGCAAATGCTCATCCGGATGATACCTCTCTTCCTTATAGCGAGCCACTTCTTCCTCCAAGTCCTCCTCCTCAGAGGGGCTCAATTCCTCAGAGCTATCAAGCTCGAGGGCCTCCAATTTCTTAACTGGTAGAGCTCCATCCCTTTCTCTAGTTTTCTCTCCCAGGACATTCTTTCCCTTATCTCTCGCTTCTGCAGGTCGAGCGGAAGGGTCTGTGTCCTTGGGTATACCCTTTTTTCTCTCCCTTTTATCCTGGATAGCCCCCACTCTCTCATTACGCTCTGTTTCTGACATGCTATCTTGTAACTCCTCAAGTGCCCCCTGTCCCGACACTACAGAGGTGGCATTTCTCATCCTCCAGGCAAGAATGTATCAAATGCCAAATGCACATCGTAACAAGCGCCACTAGCACAATTACCGCAGCTTCAGCCGCACTCTCTAACCTTGAGGAAGGGTCGGAGGAATTAAAACCAAACAGCATGCCTCTCAGAGCTTACCTTGTTCTGCAGTTCTGAATCCTCTCCGTGAGCGGAGGGTCTCCTCGGCACCAGCGGTTGTAAGGCTCCCCCGGAGTCCCAGGCTTCAGTACCAGTTGTAGCCCGCGCAGTTGTCTCGCCAGCAAGAAGACACGCAGACACTAGGATCCTTCTGCAGCAAGCATTTATTGCATCATGAAGAGGAAGACCCCGAGCCAATAATCGGCACTGCTTATATACACCACAGCGCGGGCATGTCCGCCCATGATTGGCTGTTTGCTCATCACCCCATGTGACGCCCCGGGATGGGCCGTGACTTGGCGCCTTTTCACTCTACGCACATGCGCAAACAGTTGTTTACCAGGAGTCGACAGCGGATGTAGGCGCCATCTTGTCAAGGTGAATGCCTCTCCAGCTCTACCGCTCTCCACACATATTTGGTACCTTTCTCATTTAGGTTCTTTTGGCAAAAAGAACCTAAATTCTTCTATAATTAGCTTCTTGATGTTAAGGAACAAGTGTCACACCCAATTTAAAGCTCAGATTCCCAATCCTTTGTGGTACAAGTGAAAGACTCTATGTCTTTGATAGCACCCTATTGAATGTGAGACTACACTCATAACCATCTGCCTTTCCTGTTACCATGTTTCCTGTTACCTGGCAGTCTGTTACTTTTGGTGTTAGGGTATTGTCTACTGCTTAGGATTGAAACTTCAGAAGTGGTTGGGGATTTTTCTGACCATCTCTGTTGACACAGGGTGAAGTCCTATGTATTACCAGGTTTGATCTGGCCAAAGCCAAGGACTTTATATTGATGGTTACATCCTTTGAGAAGACAAGTAACCATGTCTTTGATGCTGCCTAATTTGGGGAGAATGGCTCCAGATATGGTAGATTTTCAGATTGACAGGCTTATTGCTTACAGAAGGATGGATTTCTAGAGCCCAAACTGAGGCACCTGCCTTCCCTCTTCCCTTTCTGTGAGCTACTGTCAGTTCATACAGTTTTTGACTTCCTAAAAGAATATGTGGACCATGAACTACTGGGGGACTATTTAGCCCTTGATGTTGTACTTGTCAACATTGACTAAGAGAATAAATGATGTCCAGGGTTAAGAGGTAGTAGACAGTAGAAGAGACACCAGGTATAGCAGAGAGTGGTCTGAGGTCATGCCTCCTGGTGAACCACTGAACAGCATTTTAAGAGCAAAGTACCTCTAAAAACACAAGGAGAAATGAAAGAAAAGTGAGCAGAAACTAGGGTGAGGAAGCTTAGCATGAGAGAAACCCAGGCACTAGCCAGAGTAGAGCTGTCAGATAACAGGACTCTGGCATAGTCCCCATTCCTGACACCTTTAATACCTTGGCAATCCTCTGTCCTCCATCCTACTTGGAAATTGCCCGTCTCTATGCCTGGGGCACTCTAGCCAAACAGTAGCTGTCCCTGTATATTGTGCTTAGGCTGGCTTTTTGGCTCTCTGGTTCTGTAGGTCTCTGTGGCATCAATATTCAATGCATCTTCCTCTTGCTTACTTCCTAGAGAACCAGAGTCCTACAATAGAGGCTATACTTAGAGCTTTTCAGATTTGAGATGAAGACTGAAGGTTATGGCACATCCTTTTAATCCCAGCACTCTGCATGCAGAACCAGGCAGATCTCTGAATTTTGCTCTCCTGTTTCTAAAGAGTGAGTTCCAAGGCCTCCAGAGCTACAAAAATGAATATGCCAATATTTTCTGGAGATCAGTAGAAGTTTTCTGAGTATTCTGATATGGGTACTGATAGTCATAGTCCCCCACTTTCAGGCTCATTGTCATCCTATCTTTTAGGAAATAAGCGGAGGAAGGCACATTACAAAATCACCTTCTCCTGACCATGTGCAGGGTTCCTGCTGCCTATGCAGCTACTCAAAGATTGTATATTTCCTGCCTTTGGACTCCTGCTCTTGAGGACTGGCTGATTCGAGTTGGTCCCCAGTGACCTTTATGCACTGGCCTTCCAGAAATAGGGCTCTTCAGCCATTCCCATTATTCATAGGAAGGAATGTCATGAGGCAAGTTCTGCTGGGTTGCATAAAGTATTGATGGGCCTCATATCCCCAGTTTGTGATCTTAAATCCATGATGTTCCTCCCACTACATAGATACAGCTCTCTGTCCACAGTTGTGGTTGTCTCTAGGCATGTCTGAGTAAATCATGGGATTCCCAGTGAACATGAGAACTGGGCTCTTCACACTGTTGCACATGGCCAACAGGAATCCCAGAACACCCAAAAGGCCACTGATCCTCAACACAAATGAATTCCACATTTCTCCTGTCAGTTTATGGTAAGAGGCCACTATTCCCAATGTTGGCTCCATGTCCTAATTGTTGCTGAATGGAAAAACTTTATATCACTAGGTCAAATGTCTGCATGAGCTTGCCATGGTTAGACAAGGTCCATGGCCTGGCTACTTGGATGAGGAACTGAGAATCTGTTACCTGAACTGAGGTGAATCCACACTGCTTCTCTGCCTGTTCAGTGACATTCCACCTCACCTTGTCCCTGCCAAGAACCCCAAGTTGTGCCCACACCTGTCTTTGAGCTGGTTCTAGACCCACATAGGCATAGTACTGGTTACCCACTCCTCAGTTATGCAGGATTTTTCACTGATCTACTCATGTAAATACATTACTATCACCTCATTACTATCTCTGGTCACCTCTTACTGAGAGCAGCAGTTGTATCTCTATACCCAGTAGTATAAAAAATCTGGGCCATAGTCAGGTATACCAAGGTACACATCAGGATGTCAATGCCAGAACTCCATGCTGTACTAAACTCTGAAGTGTGGTATGGTGGTGGGGTTATCGTGTGTTGTTCCTAAGCCCCTAGTTCCCTCTGGGTCAGCTTGATTCAATCTCTATCCATAGAAGTAGGGTGTCTCTGATGACATCTGTCCAGCCCCACTGAAGACATCAGTTGGGTTGGCCTCAGCACCTGACACTTCCTGCTGGCACAGCATCACTTAGGGAAGGCAGAGTTTTTCACAGTATGCTAGCATCTGGGATATAACTCAGTAGCTTGATAGCCACTTTCATTTGGTCTCATTGTGTAACTAAGAAGAGATAAGAGCAAGGCCCTTATTAAAGATCACATCCACTTCTCTATCTTCCTCAAATGAAAGAGTGGTAGGCAAAACAGTACCTTCCTTTCAGTAGCAAAGGATTACTAGGTGAGTCCTTGGAGCTAGGAGATGTTTCAAAAAAAATTTTTTTTTTTGAGTCAAGGTGTCATTTTCCAAGGCTATCCTCAACCTGACTTTGCAGGTAATCTTTGACCTTAGGTCACACTGCTTCCATGTCACAACAGCTAGATTTAGAAGTGGGTTCCCCAAGCTCATGAGGACTGCACTAACCATCATGCTTTCTACAAGCTAGGCAGTCACTCTGTTAATGAGTTGAGTCTAGTTTTTATCACCCACTATCTACAAACAGTAACTTTTTTCCACATTTTTTTAATTCATTTGTTCACCTTACATGTTGATTTCTGCTAGACTCCCAGGTCCTCCCTCACACAATCACTCCTCCCATACTCCTCTCCCCTCTTCTGAGCATGGAGACCACCTCTGGGTAACCTCCATAGCAGCACATCTATTTCTGCAGGACTAGGTACATCCTCTTCCTTTTAAGCCAGACAAGGGAACCCAGTTAGGGGATTGTATCCCAGAGACAGGCAGCTTTAGGGACAGCCCCTGCTCAAGTTGTTGGGGACCCACATGAAGGCTGAGCAGCATATCTGCCACATATGTGTTGGGGGTCTAAGTCCAGCCCATGTATGCTCTTAGGTTTGTGGTTCTGTCTCTGAGAGTGCCCAAGTGTCCATGTTAGTTGACTCTGTTGGTTTTCCTGTGGAGTTCCTACACTCTTTAGGGCTCTCAGTCCTTTCCCTAAGTCTCCCATGAGAGTCTCCGATCTCTGTCCAAGTTTGGCTGTGTATCTCTGTATCTATTTCATTCCGCTGCTTGGTGGAGTCTCTCAGAGAACAGCCATGCTAGGTTGCTGTCTAAAAGTCTAACA
The DNA here is from genome assembly GCF_008632895.1 of Mastomys coucha. Lineage (NCBI taxonomy): Eukaryota > Metazoa > Chordata > Mammalia > Rodentia > Muridae > Mastomys > Mastomys coucha. The sequence goes on along the minus strand of NW_022196915.1, from coordinate 11,230,092 downwards.
AAGTATCATTAATAGAGTCAAGAATTGATACTTGTCTGTGGGATGGGTCTCAAGTTGGACTGGTTATTGGTTATTGGTTGGTCATTCCCACCAGGCTCTGTTCCGTCTATGTCCATGCATTTTTTTTTTTTTTTTTTTTTTTTAGATATTTTCTTTATTTTGTCCATGCATTTTTTTTAGACAGAATAAAATTTAGTACAAAAATTTGGTGGTTTGGTGTCTTTATCCTTCCAATGGTGGTCCTGCCTGGCTATCAAAGGTGGCCTCGTCAGGTTCTATATCCCTACTGTTATGAGTCTCAGCTAAAGTTACCCACAGACACCAGGGAGCCTCTTCCATTTCATGTCTCTGGCAAGTCCTAGTGAAACTCCCCACACCTCATCCTACCAGCTGAAGATTTCCATTTGTTCTGGCCCCCTGGCTCTCTTCCCTTTCTTTCCTCATATCTGATCCAACCCGTCCCCCCATACACCCATCATTCCTTTCCCCATGCCCTCTCTCACCCAGTTTCTCTCTTCCCTCCTGCCTCCTGTGGTTATTTTATTCCCCATTCTAAGTGAGATTCAAGCATCCTAACTTTTAGTACTTTTAGGTTTGTGGAGTGTAGCTTGGGTATCCTGTACTTTATGGCTAATATCCACTTTAAGTGAGAACATATTCTGTATGTCCTTTTGGGTCCAGGCTACCTAACTCAAAATGATATTTTCTTTCTTTAATTATTTTAATTTATTTGTTTACTTTACATCCCAATATCAGTCCCTTCTGCCTTCCCATTAATCCCTCAAACAGATCCTCCACCAATTCCTCCCTCTCCTCCTCTGAAATATACCACCCAAATAGACCTAACATATCTATAGAACAATTCATCCAAATACAAAATAATATACTTTCTTCTCAGCACCTCATGGAACCTTTTCCAAAATGACCAAAAAGCAATCCTAAGCCAACATCAACAGATACAAGAAGATTGAAATTCCTTGCATCTTATCAGATCGCCATAGATTAGAGCTAGACTTCAACAACAACAGAAACAGAAAGCCTGCATACTTATTAACTGAACAACTCTCTACTTAGAGATAAATGGGTCAGGGAAGAAAGAAAAAAATGAAAGCTTTTCTAGAATTCAATGAAAATGAGGGCAGAACATATCCAAACTGATGACACACAATGAAAGCAGTGTTAAGATTAATGTTCCTAGCCCTAAGTGTCTTCATAAATAAGAGTTCATATATATCTTAGTTATGTTTCCATTGCTGTGAAGAGACATCATAACCAAGAGAACTCTTATAAGGGGTAGCATTTAATTGGGGATAGCTTACAAGATTCAGAGGTTCAGTCTATTATCATCATAGCAGAAAGCACAGCAACATGCAGGCAGGTTTGGGACTGGAGAGGAGCTGAGAGTCCTGCATCTTGTTCCAAACGCAAACAGGAGGAAGCTGCTTTATCCAAGCAGATAGGAGGAGAAGTCTCAAAAGACCACCCCCACAGTGACACAATTCCTGCAACAAGCCCACATCTCCCAATAGTTCTACTCCCTGTGTCAAGAATATTCAAACAACCACATACCACTCCCTGGCCCCCATAGACTTGTTCAAAGACATGAGTCTATGGGGGCTATAAGCTTTATCACAGCTTCTTTGTGCTCTAAACATTTCCCAGATAATTTTACCTCAGTGATGCTGGTTTCTTCTTCATCACCACTAGTTTCTTTTTTTCCCCTTGTCTTTTTTTTTTTTAAGTTTTATTGCATTATGATGAGAAAAGTTACATGATTTCAATTTATCTGAATTTGTTAATATTTAAAAACATTTTGAGTAAATAGAATTAAATCACATTTTTGTTTTCCTTTTGTATCCCAGCTCCTCCCAGAGACCCCCCTTCAATACCTACAATATCTTTTTTGTCATATTCTTTAAAATTTATAAAATATTATAATAAAAATTAGTATTGTAAAAGCTGTTTGATATAAAACATCATTTTAACAATCTTATGTAGATGCTTGTCTATGGCAATACTGAAAATACATACATTTTTCTCAATATGAATTTTAAATAACTCCAAACATATTAACTGTATATTTCAAAATAAAACATCACTAATATTTTCTTAAATGAACATAAATATATAAAGTATTTTTGTCTGTTTTGTATTTAGTAGTAGAGCTTAAAATCTTGGCTCTTACTGTGGTAACTTGATACAAGAGTTACAAACGTCAAGCAAAGCATTAAGTCTCACTCTTTATTCCCTTACAAACTCCCTCCCAATTGTCTATATTTCTTTTGGGTATATAAATACTTTTAAAATACGTAAGCTGTTCTGAAAACCATAGTATAGTATAAAAACATGAAATAAACAATACTACTAATAGAGAGGCTGAGATAGGAGAAGCAAGATCTCAGGACCATTATGTTGCACACAGCAAGACACTGTCATGAACAAACAAGCTGAAAGTGTATATGGATTGTACAATATTGGACCTATTTCTCCAATTACCTAATTAGAGAGACCATTGGATGACAGTCAATAAATTTGTAATTCCTCATATTTTTGGATTTTAATCGATTAAGATATGTTGGTAATATTAATTTTCATGTTAAAGAATTAAGTAAATTGTTACTTCCTGTTGATTTTGTTGTAAGAGGTGGAATTAGGTTTGTGTGGATTTGTTGAAAGATTCCTTTCTTGCTTCTTCTAGGGTGTAGTTTTGCTCCTTATGTTGATGTTTTCCATCTATTATCCTTTGTAGGGCTGGATTTGTGGAAAGATATTGTGTAAATTTTGTTTTATCATGGAATATCTTGTTTTCTCCATCTATGGTAATTGAGAGTTTTGCTGGCTATAGGAGCCTGGGCTGGCATTTGTGTACTCTTAGGATCTGTATGACATCTGCCCAGGATCTTCTAGCTTTCATAGTCTCTGGTGAGAAGTCTGGTGTAATTCTGATAGGCCTGCCTTTATATGTTACTTGACCTTTTTCCTTTACTGCTTTTAAAATTCTTTCTTTGTTTAGTGCATTTGGTGTTTTGATTTATTATGTGATGGGGAGGAGTTTCTTTTCTGGTTCAGTCTATTTGGAGTTCTGTAGGCTTCTTGTATGTTCATGGGCAT
>NW_022196915.1:11189445-11226268 GCF_008632895.1 Mastomys coucha | reverse complement strand
GGAGTACATCTTCCTCTGGGTGTTGTGGGACTGGCAGCAGAGTTTGTGCCCAAGGTCTGCTCAGGGCACTGTCCAGCCCAGACAGTCGGGAAGCAACCCGAGCCACTGGGCTGGCAGAGTTCCTGTGTGCCTGGGTCCTGCTGGTCCCAGTTACTCCTGGTGTTGGGACAGATGTTGTGTCCTCCTCACCTCTGATCCTGGGCCCACCACTAGTTTCTTAGCTCCAGCTAACCAGCATTAATTGTCTAAGTAGTCCATTCTATTCTTGATTCTAAGGGCAGAGCCACGTGGCTGAAGCTTCTGAGTTCTGCTGTTTGCTGCAAATTCACCTAGAATTCGCTCTGTCTCAGGCTGCCCTTGAATTTAGAGATCAGTTTGTCTTTGTCTCCTGGGATTAAAGCTTTACATGCCTGGGCCAAAGCTTTACCTGGGTACTATTTCTCTAGACCTGGGTCAAAGCCTGTGCCCTCCATCTCTGTATTGTAGTTTATTCCAGATTGAAAGTATCAATAAAAACCAATAATCAAGTCACTTGTTAAACTGAAAAAGCAAAAACAACAAGCTTAGCAGAGTGGGATCTTGTCTCGAGGTCACTACTCCCTTAGTTTGTTTATCTCCTTGAACATAGGATTCAGCTGCATTCTATTCCTGTTGCCCTTTATTCTTTGAACCATGCATTTTGTACTTTTTATGTGTGTTATGCTTGATCAAAATGCTCTTCATAAGAATAAACCCCAAGATAAAGTATAAACTAGGCTTTTTTGAAACTTCCTGTGCCAATACAATTAATCTGAATATTTTACTTTAGCCTCAGTCTCTTTAGACAAAGGCATATCCAACCACATTCTTCACCGAAATATCACAAGGACAATCTCTGAACACATACAACTTGCTTTTCCTTTGTAAACCTTTGAAGCAGACCCACACAGTTCAAATCACCCTCAGCACCAAAGTCGTGCACATTCTTCCTAGGGTGGCCCACTAAGCTGCACTTAAATCATTCTAAAGCTTTCAAATCTAAAGTCCCCAGATCCACATTGTTCCAAACATGGAAGGCCTACCCCAGTACCTTGTACTTGTTCCTATTTTGGTTAGGTTTCACATGTCCATTTGATAAGACATCACAACCAAGGCAACTTTTATAAGGGACAACATTTGTTAGGGCTAGCTTATAGGTTCAGAGGTTGAGTCCATTATAATCATAGCAGGAAACATGGCAGCATCCAGGCAGGCATGGTAGTGGAGGAGGAGCTTAGAGTTCTAGATCTTGTTCTGAAGTTAAACAGAAGATTGCTGTCTTCCAGGCAGCTAGGAGGAGGTGTCTCAAGGATCATCCCCACAGTGAGACAATTCCTTCTACAAGGCCAACCCTCTCAATAGTGCCACTTCCTGGGTCAATCATAGTCAATCCACAACATCATACAAGCAACTTAAAATTACAGATGAAAACCATAAGGGCAATAAACAAGCAAACACAAGAGGAGGATACAGAAGGAAACGCTCCAGCTCAGGGTTGAAATCAATCAATTAGAAACAAAGAGAACAATACAAAACAATCAACAGAACCAATAGCTAGTCTTTGAATAAATCAACAAGACGGACAACCCTTAGCTAAAGTACCTAAAAGGCAAAAAAAGACTGTACCCAAACTAACAAAAGCAGAAACGATTAGGAAACCTAATTGCCACTGAGGAAATTCAAAGAATCATTAGGTCTTACTTCAGGAACCCACACTTCTCAAAATTGTGAAATCTAAGTGAAATGGATGACTTTTTAGACAAATATGACTTACCAAAATTAAATCAACATCAAGTAAGGCATCTGAATATTCCTATAACTCCTGAGGAAATAGAAGCAATCATTGACAAAATAAAATAAAAGGCCCCAGGCCAGATGATTGTATCACAAAATTCTACCAACCTGTCAAAGAAGAGTTAATGCCAATTCTCCTCAAACTATTCGACAAAACAGAAACAGAAGTGTTGCCAAAGTCATTAGGAGGCCCCAGTCACCCTGATACCTAAATCACACAATGATTCAACAAAGAAAATTTCAGACCAACATCCCTTATAAACACTGATGCAAAAATACTCAATAAAATACTTAGAAGTGAATCCAAGAGCACATCAAAGACATTACCCACCATGATCAAGTAGGCTTCATCCCAAGGATGCAGGGATGGTTCAATATAGGAGAATCTAACAATGTAATCTATCATATAAACAACCTAAAAGAAAAAAGAAAAATATGATCGTCTCAGACGCTGAAGAAGCCTTGACAAAATCTAAAACCCCTTCATGTTAACAGCTTTGGAGAGATCAAGGATACAAGACACATACCTAAACATAAGCAGAGTAATATACAGAAAGCTAATAGTCCATATCAAATTAAATGGTGAGAAATGTAAGGAAATTCCACTAAAATCAGGACAAGGCTGCCCACTCTTCCCAGAATCTATTATATATAGTAGTTCAATTTCTAGCTAGCACAATAAGACAACAAAAGGAGATCAAGGGATACAAATTGGAGAGAAGTCAAAGTATTGCTATTTGCAAATGATTTGATAGTATACATCAATGACCCCAACATTCTATCAGCTTCTACAGCTGATAAACTCCTCCAGAAAAGTGGCTGGATTCAAAATAAACTCAAACAAATCAGTAGCCTTCCTTATACAAATGTTAAATATGCTGAGAAAGAAGTTATGAAAACAAGTCTTCACTGTAGTCAAAAATAATATATCTTGGTATAACTCTAACCAACCAAGTGGAAGACCTAGATGACAAGAAGTTTAAATCTCAGAAGAGAGAAATTCAGGAAGATATCAGAAAATGGAAAGATCCTCTATGGTCTTGGATCAGTAGGATTAACAGTGAAAATGGCTGTTCTATCAAAAGGATGATATTTCCTAATTCTATTTGCCTACAAAATTAATGTCCTTGTTTTTAATACCTGAATAGTATTCCATTGTGTAAATGAACCATGTTTTCAGTATCCATTCTTTGGTTGAGGTGTATCTGGGTTGTTTTTAGGTTCTGCCTATCATGAATAAAGCTGCTATGAAGATAGTGGAACATGTCTCCTTACAATACAGTGAATATTCTATGTATGTGCTCAGGGGACATAGAGTTGAATCTTCAGGTAGACCTATTTTCAATTTTCTAAGAGCTGAGAACTATAATAGTCACTGAGCCCTGGGCTCCCTACGTTCTGGGCAGTGATTCTGTCAACTGAGCTATGTCTACGGCTATTATCCTCTTCTCTCAGCCTATTTTATCATCATCATCATCATCATCATCATCATCATCATCATCATCATCATCATCATCATCATCATCATCATCACCATCATCATCATCACCATCATCATCATCATCATCACCATCATCATCATCATCATCATCATCATCATCATCATCATCATCATCATCATCATCATCATCATTGTGAAAGAATCTCATGGTGTAACTCACAGAGGCCTGTAATCAAATCCTGCTTTGGTACTTTTGGTGCAGCGAGAATACCACACTTGGCCACAGGGATGTTTCACTTGGTGACCACTAGACTACTTCTGCCAACAGTTCATCAGAGTTTCCAGCACCCTGATGCTTCCCTTGTCTGTCTGCTAAAGCATCTTAGGGCAACTTTCAAAGGCTAAGCATAGGGCTTCAGTGACTGAACCCACTAATCCACATCCCACATTGGAACCAGACCTGCAGGTGCTTCCTGGATGTGCTTTCAAGCACCTGCACATATGAGACAGATTGTTTTTTTCCTTCTTCACTCATGCTGTTGTAACTTTTCAGTGTTATTTAATTGCTCATATTGAGTGAGACAATCCTGGACAGGGCTTGAAAAGTAAAGAGTCAGTTCTACAGTTTGGAAGAGCTACTATGCTTCTAATCTAGTCCTACTCAGTCTTTGGAAGGAGGAAGCCCTCAATGGCTTTGTCCCAGGAGCAACTCCTGAAAAGTGCATTATCAGTTTCTGGCCAGTACAGGGAGAACATTATCAGAAGGGCAAATCATGTTTCCCATGACATCAGCAGTCACTCCTCTGGGCATTTAATTGTGTCCTGGAAAGCTCTTAGCATCCCCTGTGATGTCACCAATGTTGTAGAGACACCAACTGACCTTAGGGAACTCAATTAGTGCCTATAGAGTTCATGTATAGTCTTGTTTGCAAGACTGAGCAGTCTAGTCAGGAGAGAGAATGGGGAGCATGAGAGATCAGAGAGGCAGAAGGAAGCTGGACTTCTATCTCAGTGTAAAACAGCAAAGAGGAGGTGGTCCTGGGGAAGACATAGGGTGTCCTGGGTTGGGACAGGAGCAGCGAGTGCTTCCTGGGGAAGATGGACCTGAGCTGGCCTTTCTAGCAGTGGGGCCCAGGAAATGGAATTTCTGGGAAGCTAATGAACCTCCCTGCTTATCATAATTTGTTAAAATTCAAGGAATGCAAAACATTAGTTTGTCCGTGCCCAAAGCCAGTTGCAGACAAGGCCAGTGCTTTTATACCTTGAGCTCCTCGCTATTATGCTTACCGGGCATCAGGGGTATAACATGGGGAGAAAGGAAGAACATCAGGAGTCAGGCAGGGACTATGATTTCCCAAGTTAGGGCAGGACATCACAGCGCTTCACACCCAGTTGCTTCTTTTAGGTGCGGTGGCTACCTGTTAGTAGTAACAGGGAGAGATAATGTGCTTCTGAGTATGTGACCTTACGTTCAGAATTCCTGACCTCTTAATTTTCTGAATCAGCTGTTGTGGGTGGCAGGTGTTTGTCTAGTACAGCCAAAACAATTGTCAGAGGCAGTGGACTAAGACAGAGACTGGATCCTCTTGCAGGCTCAGGGGTTTTGGTCTTTCAGTATGGCAATTGATTAGTCTGTTGTCCATGTTCTGCTCCTACATGATTTTTGTATGGTACTTCAAAGTGATTTTAATGTGAAATAAAAAAGTGGCAAGATTGATAATTGTGGGTTGATATATACATTATGCATATGCTCATGTCCCTGTTAAATAGGAAATTTAGCAGCATTTAGTTTTGGTCCAATATATAAGAAACTTGGGAAGAAGCATGCAATCCTTTTGGAAATAATCTATGTGTAAACAAGCAGAAAATGGTGATCACATGGAATGAATGAAAATCCCCAATTATGGGAAGTATAATGCAAGAAAAAAGATAATACAAGAAGAAAAAGGCATTATATTTTCCCGAATACAAACATTTGAAAATCAGCAAATCCAATTCAATAACTGTATAAACAAATATATACAATAACCAAGAAGGAATTTTACATTTATATACAGCTCATCTGAAATTAAAAGGAAATTAATGTTATCCGTTACAACAGGAGGCTAATTAAGAAAGCTATATGATTTTATAAGTTGATAAAGGATTATTATTACAAGTGTGACACACTTTTGTGATAGACACTCTTAGTAAAGGGGTAAACAGAATATATGGTATTTCCACAGCAATCAACTTTAATTATTTGTAACAGTAAGAATCTGCAAGCTTCCTCATGAACATCGGTAATGAAAAATCTTACCTCTCATTGAAACAACTCTTATTGCAACACTTATTACAATAAGTCAAAATGCAATGTAGAAGTTGTACTAATTGATAAGGAAAGCATAAAACTCTCAATTTAAATAAGCCATTATTGTCTCCTTGGAGTGTTCAAAAATTCATTTTATAAAATATTAAATTAAGCAATTACATCAATTTTATAGAAGACAGTTAACATACAGAACTCAGATGGTTCCTTTTCTATGGTAGCAATTAACATGTTGAAAAAAACTTAAAATGTCACAATTAACATTTCTAGCAAGAAAAAAATAACAATCTTAGGTATAAACCTCACAAAGTATACACTAAACCTATATAAGGACAACTAAAAATTCTCAGATAAGAAATAAAATCAGGCCTGGGACTCAGGCAAGATAGCCATTTTCTCTCTGGTGACTTTCTAAGGTGGGACCAGCCAGGGGGCACAGGCCGCAGAAGCTTCAGAGCAACTGGGACAGGGTCCTTCATTCATCCATCTGCACTCAGGAGGGACTGCTGATCCACAGTCCACTGCCCACGGATCTTACCAGGGGAGAGCTGATCACCCAGGAGTGCTGACACAGGCTTACAGACCCACAAGGAGGAACAAGCTCCAGCCAGAGATAGCAAGAACATCTAACACCAGAGATTAACAGATGGCAAAAGGCAAATGCAAAAATCTTACCAACAGAAACTAAGACTACTTGGCATCATCAGAACCCAGTACTCCCACCACAGCAAGTCCTGGATACCCCAACACACCGGAAAAGCAAGATTTGGATCCAAAATCATATCTCATGATGTTGATAGAGGAATTTAAGAAAGACATAAATAACTCCCCTAAAGAAATATGAGAACACAGGTAAACAGGACCAAGCTCTTAAAGAGGAAACACAAAAATCCCTTAAAGAATTATGGGAGAACACGAGTAAACAAGTAGAAGCCCTTAAAGAGGAAACACAAAAATCCCAGGAAAGCACAACCAAACAAGTGAAGGAATTGAAAAACCATCCAAGATCTAAAAATGGAAGTAGAGACAATTAAGAATTCACAAAGAGAGACAACTCTGGAGATAGAAAACCTAGGAAAGAAGTCAGGAGGCATAGATGCAAGCACCACCAACAGAATACAAGAGATAGAAGAGAATTCCAGGTGCAGAAGATACAATAGAAGACACTGACACAACAGTCAAAGAAAATGCAAAATTCTAGAGCTCCTAACCCAAAACATCCAGGAAATCCAGGACACAATGAGAAGACCAAAACTAAGGATAATAGGTATAGAAGAGAGTGAAGACTCCCAAGGTAATGGGCCAGTAAATATCTTCAACAAAATTATAGAAGAAAACTTCCCTAACCTAAAGAAAGAGATGCCTACTGAACATACAAGAAGCCTACAGAACTCTAAATAGTTTGGACCAGAAAAGAAATTCCTTCCCATCACATAATAATAAAAACACCAGATGCACTAAACAAAGAAAGAATATTAAAAGCAGTGAGGGGGAAAGGTCAAGTAACATATAAAGGCAGACATATCAGAATTACATCAGACTTCTAGCCAGAGTCTATGAAAGCCAGAAGATCCTGGGTAGATGTCATACAGACCCTACAAAAACACAAATGCCAGCCAAGGCTACTATACCCAGCAAAACTCTCAATTACCATAGATGGAGAAACCAAGGTATTCCATGACAAAACCAAATTTACACAATATCTTTCCACAAATCCAGCCCTTCAAAGGATAATAAATGGAAAACTATAACACAAAGAGAGAAACTACATCCTAGAAAAAGCAAGAAAGTAATCTTCCAACAAAACTAAAAGAAGATAGCCACATGAACAGAATTCCAACTCTAACAACAAAAATAACAGGAAGCAAAAATTACTTTTCCTTAATATCTATTAATATCAATGGACTCAATTCCCCAATAAAAAGACAAAGACTATCAGACTGGGTATTTAATCAGGACCCAACATTTTGTTGCATACAGGAAACCTACCTCAGTGACAAAGACATACACTACCTCAGAATAAAAGGCTGGAAAACAATTTTCCAAGCAAATGGTCCCAAGAAACAAGCTGGAGTAGCCATTCTAATATCAATAAAATCGACTTTCAACCTAAAGTGATCAAAAAAGATAAAGAGGGACACTTCATACTCATCAAAGGTAAGACCTACCAAGATCAACTCTCAATTCTGAACCTCTATTTTCCAAATGCAAGGGCATCTACATTTATAAAAGAAACTTTACTAACACTCAAAGGACACATAGCACCACACACAATAATAGTGGGAGACTTCAACACCCCACACTCTGCAATGGACAGATCATGGAAACAGAAACTAAACAAGGCACAGTAAGACTAAGAGAAGTTATGAAACAAATGGATTTATCATTTTATCCTAAAACAAAAGAATATACCTTTTTCTCAGCACCTCATGACCCCTTTTCCAAAATTGACCATATAATCAGTCACAAAACAGGCTTCAACAGATACAAGAAGATTGAAATAATTCCTTGCATATCATCAGACCACCACAGACTAAGGCTGCTCTTAAACAACATAAACAATAGAAAGCCCACATACACATGGAAGCTGAACAACATTCTACTCAATGACAACTTGGTCAAGGAAGAAATAAAGAAATTAAAGACGTTTTAGAGTTTAATGAAAATGAAGCCACAACATACTCAAACTTATGGGACACAATGAAAACAGTCCTAAGAGGAAAACTCATAGCTCTGAGCGCTTCCAAAAAGAAACTGGAGAGAGCATACACCAGCAATTTGACAGCACATCTAAAAGCTCTAGAACAAAAAGAAGCAAATTCACTTAAGAGTAGTAGTCAGCAGGAAATAATCAAGCTCATGGCTGAAATCAACCAAGTGGAAACAAAAAGAACTATACAAAGAATCAACCAAACCAGGAGCTGGTTCTTTGAGAAAATCAACAAAATAGATAAACCCTTAGCCAGACTAACTAGCGGGCACAGAGACAGTATCCTAATTAACAAGATCAGAAATGATAAGGGAGACATAACAGAAACTGAGGAAATCCAAAAAATCATGATATCCTACTACAAAAGCCTATACTCAACAAAACTGGAAAACCTAGATGAAATGGACAATTTTCTAGACAAATACCAGGTACCAAAGTTAAATCAAGATCAGATCAACGATCTAAACAGCCCCATATCCCCTAAAGAAATAGAAACAGTCATTAATCGTCTCCCAACCAAAAAAAAATCCCAGGACCAGATGGGTTTAGTGCAGACTTTTATCAGACCTTCAAAGAAGACCTAGTACCAATACTCCTCAAACTAATCCACAAAATAGAATCAGAAGGTACTCTACCCAATTCGTTCTATGAAGCCACAATCACTCTGATACCTAATATCGAATAAAATCGACCTAACATCAAAAGAAAACTTCAGACCAATTTCTCTTATATCAATGCAAAAATACCCAATAAAATTCTTTTTTTTTAAAGATTTATTTTTATTTTACATTTATGAACTACGATAATCGTGTATATGAGTGTTTGCCTGCATGCTCCGGCCCCTCTCACTTCGGCGTAATACACTGTAGCTGTCTTCAGATGCACCAGAAGAGGGAGTCATATCTCATTATGGGTGGTTGTGAGCCACCATGTGGTTGCTGGGATCCGAACTCAGGACCTTTGGAAGAGCAGTCGGTGCTCTTACCCGCTGAGCCATCTTGCCAGCCCCCCCAATAAAATTCTTGCAAACTGAATCCAAGAACATATCAAAACAATCATCCATCATGATCAAGTAGGCTTTATCCCAGGGATGCAGGGATGGTTGATACACAGAAGTCCATCATTGTAATCTACTATATAAACAAACTCAAAGAAAAAACCCATATGATCATCTCATTAGATGCTGAGAAAGCATTTGACAAAATCCAACATCCCTTCTTCATGTTAAAAGTCTTGGAAAGATCAGGAATTCAAGGCCCATACCTAAACATAGTAAAAGCCATATACAGTAAACCAGTAGCCAACATCAAGCTAAATGGAGAGAAATTTGAAGCAATCCCACTAAAATCAGGGACTAGACAAGACTACCCACTCTCTCCCTACCTATTCAATATTGTACTTAAAAGGCCTAGCCAGAGCAATTGGACAACAAAAGAAGATCAAAGGGATACAAATCAGAAAGGAAGAAGTCAAATTATCACTATTTGCTGATGATATGATAGTATACTTAAGTGACCCCAAAATTCCACCAGAGAATCCTAAACCTGATAAACAACTTCAGCAAAGTTACTGGATATAAAATTAACTCAAGCAAATCATAGGCCTTCTTTTACACAAAGGATAAACAGTCTGAGAAAGAAATTAGGGAAACAACACCTTTCACAATAGTCACAAATAATATAAAATACCTTGGTGTGACTCTTAACTAAGCAAATCAAGACCTGTTTGACAAGAACTTCAAGTCTCTGAAGAAAGAAATCAAAGAAGATCTCAGAATATGGAAAGATCTCCCATGCTCATGGACTGGCAGGATTAATATAGTAAAAATAGCCATCTTGCCGAAAGTAATCTACAGATTCAATGCATTTCCCATCAAATTTCCAACTCAATTCTTCACAGACTTGGAAAGAACAATTTGCAAATTCTAGGATAGTGAAAACTATTCTCAACAATAAAAGAACCTCTGGTGGAATCACCATCCCATACCTTAGCTGTACTACAAAGCAGTTGTGATAAAAAACAAAACAAAACAAAACAAAACAAAAAAACTGCATAGTACTGGTACAGTGAGAGGCAGGTAGATCAATGGAATAGAATTGAAGACGCAGAAATGAACCCACATAGCTATGGTCACTTGATCTATGGCAAAGGAGCTAAAACCATCCAGTGCGAAAAAACCTAGCATTTTCAACAAATGGTGCTAGATCACCTGGCAGTTAGCATGTAGAAGAATGCAAATCGATCCATTCCTATCTCTTTGTACAAAGATCAAGTCCAAGTGGATCAAGGACTTCCATATAAAACCAGATACATAGAAACTTATAGAAAAGAAAGTGGGGAAGAGCCTTGAGCACATGGGCATGGGAAAATTTCCTGAACAGAACACCAATAGCTTCTGCTCTAAGATCAAGAATTGACAAATGGGACCTCATAAAATTACAAAGCTTCTGTAAGGCAAAGGACACTGTCAATAGGACAAAACAGCAACTAACAGATTGGGAAAAGATCTTTACCAACCCTATATCTGACAGAGGGCTAATATCCAAGGTATACAAAGAACTCAAGAAGTTAAGACTCCAGAGAACCAAATAACCCTATTAAAAATGGGGTACAGGGCTAGAGAGATGGCTCAGTGGTTAAGAGCACTGACTGCTCATCCAGAGGTCCTGAGTTCAAATCCCAGCAACCACATGGTGACTCACAACCATCTGTAATGGGATCTGATGCCCTTTTCTGGTATGTCTGAAAAGAGTGTACTCATATACAGAAAATAAACAAATAAATGTAAAAAAAATAAAAAACAAAAAACAAAACAAAAACAACAACAACAACAACAAAAAACCCCGGGATACAGAGGAATTCTCAATAGAGGAATATCAAATGGCCAAAATGAACCTACAGAAATGTTCAACATCCTTAGTCATTAGGGAAAAGCAAATCAAAACAATCCTGAGATTCCACCTCACATCAGTCAGAATGGCTAAGATCAAAAACTCGAGTGACAGCAGATGCTGGTGAGGTTGTGGGAAAAAAGGAACACTCCTCCATTGCTAGTGGGATTGTAAGCTGGTACCACTACTCTCAAAATCAGTTTGGCAGTTCCTCAAGAAACTGGATATAGTACTACCAGAGGACCCAGCTATACCACTCCTGGACACATACCCAGAAGATGCTCCAACATGTAATAAGAACACATGCTCTACTATGTTCATAGCAGCCTTATTTATAATAACCAGAAACTGGAAACAACACAGATGTCATGCAACAGAGGAATGGATTCAGAAAATGTGATGTATTTACACAATGGAGTACTCCACTACTACATTGTTCATAAAAACAATGAATTTATGAAATTCTTAGGCAAATATGGATCTGGAGGATATCATCCTGAGTGAAGTAACCCAATCACAAAAGAACACACATGGTATGCACTCACTGATAAGTGAATATTAGCCCAGAAGCTTGGAATACCCAAAATACAATCCACAAGAAACTCAAGAAGAAGGAAGACCGAAGTGTGAGTACTTCGATCCTTCTTAGAAGGGGGAACAAAATACCCATGGAAGGAGTTGCAGGGACAAACTATGGAGCAGAGACTGAAGGAAGGACAATCCAGAGACTGCTCCACCTGGGAATCCTTCCCATATTAAATCACCAAACCCAGACACTATTGTGGATGCCAGCAAGTGCTGCCTGACAGGAGCCTGATATAGCTGTCTTCAGAGAGGCTCTGTCAGTGCTTGACTAATACAGAAGTAGAGGCTCACAGCCATCCATTGGACTGAGCACAGGGTCCCCACTGAAGGACCTAGAGAAAGGACCCAAGGAGCTGAAGGGTTTGCAGCCCCTTAGGACGAACAACAATACGATCTAACTAGTACCCTCAGAGCTCCCACGGACTAAAACACCAACCAAAAAGCACACATGGTGGGACTCATTGCTCCAGTATAGCAGAGGATGGCCTAGTCAGTCATCAATGAGAGGAGAGGCCCTTGGTCCTGTGAATGTTCTATGCCCCAGTGTAGGGAAATGCCAGGGCCAGGAAGTAGGAGAGGGTGGGTTGGTGAGCAGGGGGAGAGGGAGGGAACAGGGTTTTTTTTTTTCCAGAGTGGAAACTGGGAAAAGAGATATCATTTGAAATCTAAATAAAGAAAATATCTAATAAAAAATAAAAAATAAAATGCTTATGTCTGAACAGAGGAAAAAATCTAATTAAAAAATCAAAAGAAAGATATTTCATAATCATGGAGAAGAAGACTCAGTTTGACCATGTTACCAGTTTTCATTGAATTGCATGGATAATTCAAAGACCACATGAAATTTTCTATTTCAATAGTTGACACAATTTGAAAGGTGATTAAAACATTCGAGTGGATTTATAAAATACCACAATAAAGATGTTATGACACTAAGAAAAGGTGAGGTATTCAACCATGTGTCAGAGAGGAGGCCCAAGTTAGAGGACATTCTTCTTTGACAAACAGATGAAGTACAACAAATGTGTTATAGTTTCTTGAACACTTCATGTGTGAGTGACTGGTTATAGTCAACAGATATTGAGATAGACTGACTCCAGTTGTTTGGGACCCACATTACAAACAAGCTGAACATCTCCTACATATGTGCAGAGAGGCCTAGGTCCTGTCTGTGAATGTTCTGTTTGGTGTTTCAGACCCAGAGAGTCCAAATTAGTTGACTGTGTTGGTCTTCCTGTGGAGTTTCTATCTTCTTTGGGGCCCATAATCCTTCTTCCTATTCTTCCATAAGAGTACCCAAGCCCAATCCAATGTTTCGCTGTGGGTATGAGCACTTGTCTGAGTCAATTGCTGAGAGAAGCCTTTCAGAGGACAACCATGCTAGCCTCTTGTCTGCAAGCATAACTGAGTACTGAGTATCACTGTGTGAGGAAGTGTTGCTTAGCTTTGGGATGGGCCACAAGCTGGTTTGGTTGTGTTGTTTAGCTTTGGGATGGGCCACAAGCTGGTTTGGTTATTGGTTGGCCATTCCCTCAGTCTCTTATGCAAACCCACATGCATGGATTTCACGTAGAAAGGATAAATTTTGGGTTGAAAGTTTTGTGGGTGGACTGGTGTCCCTGCCTCTTTACTGGGATTCCTGCCTGGCTATAGGAGGTGGCCTTTTCAGGTTCCATATCTCCAATGTAGTGAGTGAGTCACAGGTAAGGTTATCCTCATTGATTCTTGGGTGAATCCCTCATCCCAGGTCTCTGTGTCTTCCTGGAGATAGCCCCATCTCCCCACCCCATCAGTTGCAGATTTCCATTCATTCTCAGGGCTATCTATCCATCTCTCTTGGCCCTCTCCACACCTGATCCCAAATTCCCTCGTTCTTCTCCCCATTTACTCTCCCTCCCAGTTCCCTCCCTCCATCTGCCTCTCATGACTATTGTATTCCCCCTTCTCAGATTCAAGCATCCTTACTTGTGCCTTCCTTATTGTTTAACTTCCTTAGGTCTGTGGAGTGTAGCTTACGTATCCTAAACTTTATGGCTAATAATCCATGCTGACTGAGGAATCTACTTGGTAGAGAGAATGGGTAGCATACTGAGATAAAAGAGAGGCAGAAGGAATCTGGGCTTCCATCTCAGTGTAAACTAACAAAAAAGTAATGATACTGGAAAAGGCTCAGTGAGTCCTGGGCAGGGGATATGAAACTTCCTGGAGGAGGTGTACTTGAGCTGGGCTTTCCATCAGTGGAACACAGGAAATAGAGCCTCTGGGTAGCAAATGAAATCTCTTAATATAATTCCTTAAAGTCAAGGAATGTAAAACATTAGTTTATCCATCCCCCAAACCAGTTCCTGACAAGGCCAATGCTTTTACCGTGAGCTCCACGCTATTATGCTTATTGGACATTGAGGGTGTAGCATGGGGACAAAAGAACATCACTAGTCTCAGAAATCCTTTGACCAGCTCTTCCAAAGAGGGTTCATGCTTAGCTTTCTGAACCAACAGTTTTGGTGTCAGGTACTCTTCTAGTGCAGCCAAACAAATGACAAAGGGAGTGGATCAAAATAGAGACTGTATTTTAAATTTCCAGCTCATGGGGTTTTGGGTTTCAGTGGGGTGATCTCCTCAGTCTGTTGACTGTGTTCTGACCCTGCGTGATATTTTAAATAGACAGATATGGGCCTAGAGTACAAGGCAGGAGATTTTGGCATCTTTACAGCACCTGAGTTCTAGTGAACTGTGCCATTTTTTTTCTGCTAGATTCTGAAACCACAGAGCTCTGAAGCCAAGTTGCACCCTGTTCATTTGTGAATAAGCCTGGAGAGACCATCTCTGTGGTCAGCATTAGCCTGTGTAGGGAGGCAGGAGAAACCCCTGGGTGATTAGATACTCAACTACTTAGAGTGATGGGAAAGGCAAGATCCACAGAGGAGGCATCTCAGTCCTATTCCAAAATCTCTGAGGTGTCATTGGGTCCCAGGTATGCTCTATTCCTCTTTTGGACAGAGTGGTCTGTCCACCCTCTGTGCCTTATCACTATGGAAGTACACTACCTACCGAGGCTGTGGATAGCTAACATCCCAGCCCTTTTCAACAAGCAGATGATGAAGGAAGTGAAGACCTGACCACTTAGATCCAGTTGATGACAAGTGAGAGAAATGAGCTGCAAGACTACCTGAACTTCATCACTGAAGGATCCTTGGATAATTAGGTATTCATTGTTCCAAACCCATGGTATCAGTCTAAGTCTGCAATGTCACAGTCATCTTATCCTTTTAAGGTCTTGGGTTCCAAGTTCTAGAAGGCTGTACAGCATGTCCCTGTGCCCAACACATGTCCCTAAATGCTTCTCAGAGGAAAGGCAGAACCTGATGCTTGGGCAGGAATGAGACGGGAAGTGGACTCTTCTGCTTCTTCCAAATTTCAAGTGAACTCAGGGATTCAGGAACTAAGATAGTGGAGAGCGAGTTCCCAGCATACATTTGGAAGGACCTTGATTTGTGATAGTTTTGTGAGTTCCTGGATGCTCTGACTTTATGGTAAATCTTTTCACTTGTGTAGCATGTGATTAAGTGCTAGAAGCTCCTGGTATCAGCTCAGAGGGCCTGAACCCACTTTTCCCATGTCAATGCTTGTCTGGGAGGCCTGAGGTCATTACTGTTCCTCTTGTTCCTTGTGCCTATTACTGAGCCAGTATTGCTCCATGCATTACTTCTGCATCCCATTGTGTTCTGTCTCTGTCTACATTTCTTTTCTTTTCTTTTTTTTTTTTTGTTTTTTTTGTTGTTGTTGTTGTTTTTGTTTTGTTTTGTTTTGTTTTTTCCGAGACATGGTTTCTCTGTATAGCCCTGGCTGTCCTGGAACTCACTCTGTAGACCAGGCTGGCCTCAAACTCAGAAATCAACCTGCTTCTGCCTTCCAAGTGCTGGGATTAAAGTCATGTGCCACCACTGCCCAGCTCTGTCTACATTTCTTACTAGTTCATTTGCGCACACACATTTATTTGTGTGTCCCCCAGACTCTGGGATTCAGGGGTATGATTGTGTTTTGGCTTGAGGATTTGTCTGTCTCACAGTTTCAAAGTGATGCCAGTGATGAATTCTGGGAGCCCCTCTTTAAGCAGTCCAGCCCTTGGCTTATGTGTGTACCTTGGAAGCACATTGAAATCCCTTGAGTAGTTTATAAAGCTGTTGTGCCCTTGAGTCTCATCTGCAGAATTCTAAAAATGTCTGAAGCTAACAGCAATAGTTATCTGACATCTAGAATCCTTGTTGTCAAAACAAGAGAAATTAAATCATTGCTATTTGTGGGCCAATCCCTGTGGCATAGACTCCTGAGAAATGGGCTAGCCAGCCACTCCAGTCCTCCTGAGTAACTCATACAGCCCAGGCATCCTCCACCAGAACACATAACCTAGGCAGGTCTTGGGCCAGGATAAGACATTCATAATCACCATAATGTCCTAGTACATAGAATCCAGAATGTGGCACCCCCTGGTTGAGGTCACCCAGAACACAGACTGATTGATTCCTCAGGATCCTTCAGTCTGTGTTCATAGGATTCTATCCTCCTGGGGCCAGCCCCTCCCATGGTTCAAATCCTTTGTATGAGAATCTGAGGAAGAAGCAAAAGCAGGTTATGTAAGATTTGCAGAGCTTGGGGAATGAGAACACTGAGGCATCAGAGAACCCTATGGAGCCAGAGAATGAGATGGAGTTCTATGGGTAAGTTGTCTGTAGGGACTCCAGCAGTTGTGGAATGGCCATTTGTGCCATTCATTGTTTCTAGACTGGAGAGGTTGCAGCTCAGGTTAGTATCCCTTTGGCCATGTAACTATCAGCATGCTTTGGGACTTTTGCATTCAGCTTTGCTAAGTGTGAATGAGACTGTTCCCTCTTCCAGCATTGCCCTGTCATCCTTAGGAGCATCAAGAGAAAAGTGATTCTCACCTTGAGATATGGGTCAGCTAGCCCTGGGCCTCTAGGATTCAGGCTGGGTTTTTACAGAGCTTATAGTTATAGTAAAAGAAGATAGAATGTCCTCTCCTTGGCTCTCCTGTCATACCTAGAGCTTATTTACCTCTGACTCTTTTTTATGTTTCCTCATTATCTTGGACAGAGCACAGGTGGGGAGAACCTTCTTTCTTTGGAGGGACATGGGTCCCTATTGCTCTTAGGGATTGTAGAAGTTGCTTATTTCTCCCTTTATAGGCTGTTCTTGGTTTATGGTCTTAGGAATACAACTGTCATGGCTGTATTGGGATCTTTCGTAGTTCTTCATGGGTTCCTGTCATAGGCAGGCTTAAAGGGGCCTTGAAGTAGGGGATGCAAAAGGAGCCTGCCAGGGGCTTATTCTGCAGAATTTGTTTGCAGAACCCTGCACAGCTGACTCTTGATGGAGCAGTTTCAGCTGAAGTAGGTATGTTGAGGCAGGGAAAAAAAGCAGGGGGATTGGGCCCTGCTGCAGCTGCACTTGGCGGACATTAAGATAATCTCTCTAAGGACCAAGATAAAGAGACCAGTGACTTCCAGATCCATCAACATCAGGTAGGGTAGGCTGATGGCTGACTTCCAGATCCATCAACATCAAGTAGAGTAGACTGATGGCTCAGGCTAATGTCTGATTACCATTTGCCCTTTTGACTCCCTGTCTGCTCATCCACACATCTCTGCTTTTACCTGTCACCTTTCTAGTGCACACTCCTCATCACCCACCCATCTCATGTGAAATAATCATTCATTGTTCTGTCTATGCACAAGTATTTGGGGGAAGTTAGTCTCTTGTGAGAAAGTGAATGTTGGCAAGCATATCCTGCTGCTCTGCTTGAAGCTGAAGTCCAATGAAGGAGACAGGTGATTAACATGTCACACATGTACATGTCTGCATGATAGGAGGTGTGCTATGCACAGAGCTTTGAGTTCTCAGTTCTGTGACTCATTTGCATGGCAGGTGGGACATCACATGTAGGAAGCTGCTTGCAAGG
Organism: Mastomys coucha; assembly: GCF_008632895.1. NCBI lineage: Eukaryota > Metazoa > Chordata > Mammalia > Rodentia > Muridae > Mastomys > Mastomys coucha. The sequence goes on along the minus strand of NW_022196915.1, from coordinate 11,208,544 downwards.
AGAATATCCAAGTGCAATTGTGAGCTTCACATTGTCATGGATTTTGGAAGCAAGTAGCCTTCTCCTCTCTTCCCTCAAACCCAATGAGGTCTTTGCCCAGTGAGCAGTTCTCGGTTCACAGAGACAGAAGCCTGAGTATCACCCTGACAGCCCTGTTTTCTCTGAGTGTTGCTGGGAAGTTCTTCCTTCCTGAAGATTAAAATCTGGAGCTGATAAGATGCGAGAAGGACTTTTGAGAGGATAGACGAGAGAGCAGGAGACTTAGGGCTTCAGGGAAAACAGTTCTCTCACCACCTCAACGTGGCCTGGCCATGCAGAGAGCATGCTGTGCAGTGCAGTTTTCCTTTTGAAGGAATGCTAGCAGAGTTCTGAAACCTCTTCTGAAAGAGCTGGTGTGCTAAATCTAAAGTCCTATGCCCGTGAAACACAAAGCCTGTGGGTGGTGCCGTGCATTATGCCTGTGTGCATTAGCCAGAGGAGACCACTTGGGATTTTTCTTCGAAGTTTCTACCTCTAAACAGGGTTTTTATTTCCCTAAAGTTTGGTGGGAAAGTTTCTGGCTTGCCTGGCTGAGCAGCATGCTCTTGGGATCCTCTGTATGTGCTTGCTCTTGTATGGAGTTCTGGACAAACCCTTCACTAAGAACACCATCTTGTAATGAACAGCTTATGGAAAGAAGGGAAGAAATATTAATAAGTACATGCTGAAGAAGTAGGAGGTGGTCACCCAGGAAAGGAACTTAGCAGACAAACTGCAGCATCACTTTGAAGTCCTTCAGATGAGGTAGGAGCCCAGGCCGGGGTGAGAGGGTGGATTCATATGTGTCCCCTGCACTAGGAATCTCTGTCTTTTAGGGGCTTTTGTTCACCAGCAAGGCTAAGAGCATCTGTCAGTAAAAGAAGAACTCAAAAGTTTTGTGCTGGACTAGTCAACAAGAACTTGTATCCAGGGGAAAAAAATATGTTTGCTACTCTTTGTGTCTGAGGCATTTTGACTCCTGTAGTCTCTACTATGTTCTGAGCACGCTGTCCTTTAACTCTCAGATATCTGCCTGCTTCTGCCTCCCATGTGACAGGATCTGAAGGTGTACACCTTCCCCGTCTGGCCAAAATTGCATTCCCAGGCTAGATTTTGCATGTTGCATGTGAGCAAGATGCATCCTGAGCAGGAGGACTGAGTTAGCCTCACGGCCTTGTCAGGTCTGTTTTATGTCTATGTTGTGATCCACCATTAACTCATCATGAATATAGTGCATATCACTCATATGCTAGTGACTATATGACGTTACTTTTGGAAAATGATGCCCCTGGAGTGTAGGAGAATGTCCTACTCCTAGTACAGAGAATAAACATTCCTTAGCTCAAATTCTGACATGTATTTAAGCCTTAGAAAAATCTCTAGGGTCAACTACTGTGTGACTCTTTTTTTCCTCGGGGTACAAACAATGATTTGAGGTAAAAGTTCAATATTGACTTTCTAGTACAATTCAGTGGGTGGGAGGTAGGGGCCTGGCAGCTGACATGGCAGTTACCCACCAGGCCTGTTATAACTGCTTTTCTCCTTTAGGCCTGAGAAACTGCTACATGAACTAGAAACTAGCCACAGCACAGGAAGAGTCTCCTGGAGAAGGAAGGATCAGCTGCATCAGGAGCCACCTGCTAATCCTCATCCCTAGCAATCATAGAATCCTTTGATTCGATAGTCTTTGTCATTTTTCCTTTTTCTTAGTGTGAATACACCACAGTTTTGTGAAGCCACTGATCCACCCAGGTTGTTTCTGGGTCTTGAGAACCTGAGTCGACTGCCCTGCCTTTAAATGTCTAAGGTCAGTTATAGGCACCAGGTCTGTGCTGCTAAATCAGCAGTGAGAGAATGCAGAAAGTTTTTATTTAGGTTTTTTTGGTTTTCGTTGTCTTGTTTTTATATTCACTTGTAATTGGGACATTGTATTCCTTATTATATTTTTCAGAATTTGCCAAGGCTATTCCATCTTTATATTGACTGCCTTTTGAAAGCCAGTTCTAAAATAATGTTTTTTTATGAATAAAAATTGCTTTCTAACTGTTCACTCTTAAGATCATCTTCTTTATTCAGGTCTGTTGTCCCAGGCCTGAAACACCAGAACTCTCAGACAGAGATATAACCTCTGTAATTCCCAGGAACCTGGGCTACATAGTGAGTTCCCAGCCAGCCAGGCCAACACAGGGGAAGGATGTCTTATGTGTGGATTTTGTGGCTTCAACCATGATTACACATTTTATGATGCAATAAATATCAAACTGTATGTAGTTCTGAACTACCCCTAAATTACACTATTCTATAACACACATAAGTATTGGCCCTGGAACAAATTAATCAGAAGTATATCCATATAGCTCTATAGCTTCTTTGGAAATGAAGTAATTCACTAAGGGAGTACAAAAGAAATGAGGAAAACCAGAGCTCAGGTTTTCTTGAAATAAAGATAACTACACAACAGAGATAGCGATGTTCTACGTCATGTTGGGGAGTTTGTTTATAGATGCTCTTGGCCTTGACCATGTACTTGGTGTGCTTTTATTGTTACTGTTGTTTAGAATTATTTTTATTATTTATGATAATGAAATTTCTATTTTTGTTGGTTTTGTTGTTGTTGTTGTTGTTGTTGTTGTTTATGAGACAGGGTTTCTCTGTGTATCCCTGGCTGTCCTAGAACTCACTATGTAGACAAGGCTGGCCTTGAACTCGGAAATCTGCTTGTGTCTGCCTCCCAAGTGCTGGGATTAAAGGCGTGTGCCACCACCATTTTTCCTAATGTTTCTGTAGCCCCATGCATGCAATTCACTCAGAAGCCAGAAGGGGGAATCATGTCTCATGTTATAGATGAGACACCTGTGTGTCCTCTGAAAGAGCAGTAATTACTTTTAAACCTATGAGCCATGCCTTCAGCTCTAGAACTTGACTTTTGTCCTTCTGACACATGTGCTGTATTAGGTGGACAGGGTCATCTACAAATACATGGAGACATCTCTGGAGACGTGTAGGAAGTGGTGCATGAGATAGGCTTGTAATTGTCTTAGGCTGCCAGGCATCTATGCAGGGCTCTGGTGTCTCCAGTGATCTCCATGGTTTCAGAATCATAGTCTGGGATCCTTGCTTCATCTGTGCATCAACTGCCATGCATGTCTATAACTCTCGATCTGATGCTCTCATGGAAATCAGTGGTATGTGTTCTGACTGGGGACTTTTATTTTCCTTTTGAACCCCAGGAACTATAGAGCACAGGATAGCTGGCTCAAAGCATCATGTGATAGACACGTTACATGAATGTGGCCATCAGGATTCTGTAATTGAGACATTTGTGAGGCTAAAACTTATCTAAGAAGTCTTCAATAGCTCTGAGGTTTCCCCTCTTTATTGCCTGCTTCCGGGTAGACTCAAAAAGCAGATTCCTGTCACCAAGTCAAGGCAGTCCCTGTGCCCTGTAGATTTTGTACTACATCTTAGAGCATATTTGCCTGGACAATGATGAGAAAAAATGTTTTCAGGAAAGTGTAATGCCTCATTCTGTCATCCATGTGCCTCTGATACGGGAGCAATCTACCCCACCACTCAGAGCCAAGGAATTTCCTTGCACAGCACTACCACTCCTAGAGACACCAGCTGCAAAGTATCAGGGACCTGAACATGTAAGCATTTCCCCAGGCTGGCAACAGCAGGCTTTTGGAAGACAACATCATCTGATCACTAGAAAATGGATTGAATGTCCAGGCAGAGGATTTGAACAAATGCTCCAATCAGTTCTTAGGCTTCCAATAATTCTTTCGCCTTGCCAGGAGATTTTGATATCTAGGATCCATGCAGCACAGAAGGGCAGTGCAAGTCATTATCCTGGAGGATTTGCTCCTGAGACAATGTGCTCGGCGTGCTTGAGTTATTCAGTGGGGTCGGCCCAAGGTCAGGAAGATATGCTCATGGCCACAGCTCCCTCTGGAGCATCTTTGGGCATGTTCTCCTTATGTCTCCTGCCCACATGGATTACTCTTGTTGTCCTTCCTCCCTGTAGAGTGATGTAATGGGAAATAGAGATCTGATTCCTCTACCTTGTTCTGCATACCCCAGGGTCACTTCTGTAATAGCCCAGGGGGGTTAATTCTCTCCATCCTGCAAGAAACAAGTCTATCCTGGTTTGATTTCACATGATGTGTTCCTGTGAGCTTTGTGTACAGGTCAGTGTGTGACATTCTGGGGATTAGTCTGCATGGACCAGTGTGATGGCAGAAAGGAACAAACCACTGAGTGTGACATCACCCCTAAGTACCTTCTGGGTCTCAGCAGCTCTGCAGCCACCTCCCACTCCCACCCACCCTACTCACCAAGCATGATGCACTGATATAAATGCCGTGTGCCATTCATTCTCCCACCCTATGGCTTTCAGGTCATGCTGTTGCATCCAGGACCCTTTTCCTGTACACAGGTTCTGTGCAGCAGCAGTGCCATCAAGGTGAAGAGAGAAGTTCTGCTGACACTGGTGGGTAGTCTTCTGGCTTCCTGTCTGTCTATGGCCACTTCATTTTAGACAGAGACTGCTTAGCATGTGCCCTGAACAGAGGGCCAGACCATTCTTCCTTCCTACACATGTGTCTGCCATCCTACTTGCTAAGTTTATGAGCTGGGCTTCCAGGAATGTTCTCCTTTGTTGACAACTGCTTAGAGATCTTGGTAGCCATTGCTACAAATCCTGGCCTTTGCTTTCTTTTGTGAGAGAGGATTTCTAGCCATGTTCTACCCTTACCTGCCTCATAGGTAAGGGAAATTTGCCAATGTGATTCCAGTTTCATGTCATGGCGACCATTAAGGTCAGTGCAGTTCAGATGATTCAAATAAGAGATTTTTTTTTTTAATGAGAGGGAGAGAGAAAGAGAGAGAGAGAAAGAGAAAGAGTCAATGATTTCATTAACTAATTTACTACATAACAGCATTTCAACACAATGGTTCAGGGAATCACATGTTATCAGATCTTTGCACACCTGATACATGGTACACTAAATGTTTGCATCTGGGGTAACCATTAACATCATCTTTACTGAAAACACAGTCTAAATTCACAACCGCCCCTCTAACCTGTGTCTTTGATTTGACGGGACTGGTGATTGAACACAGGCCCTCACTTACCTTCTGTGGCTCTTTGTGACTCCTCTCACGGCTCTATGGCTGTGTACAGCTAGTGCTCCTACAATGGGCACCTGCCCCAGCTGTCTGCTCGGTCTTCAGAGTTAGGAAGCACTTTATTCAGGGTGGGGTTTAAGGTAGAGCAGTGGGTGACTGGAGTTGACAAAAGCTTGAAGAGTTTACTGTGAGCATAATATCAATGCGATTTCATTATAGAGTCTTGGTGAACACTAAGTCCAGAGTGCTTCAGATGAATAGATAAGGCTTGTTTTGACAGATGAGCAGGGATTCCATTAGTAGATTTTTTACATAACACAGCATCCCATTAACTGTAACTGGTTTCATCTTAGTTACCACATCAGAGTCACCAGCCATCATTTATCCCTCCCCACAAATTCTGTGCCACCTTTACCCCAGCATATCATGCTTGTAGGATAGACTGTAGGTGGAACATTTTGTGACTGGGTTGGTTCCAAACTCTACACTGGATGTCTTGCATGGTTAGAGGAGATGTCCTGAGCAGAATCTGTATCCCCCATTACTAAGGGCCTCGGTTTCTACCTCACCCGCAAGTAACCCTAACTATTCCAGTTTTCTCTCCCAGTATTCTCTCTCTCTCTTCACCCTCTCCTCACCTTTACCATCCTTTTCTGGTCCCACCATCTATTCTGGTCAGAAATAGAATAGTGTGTCTACACTATTCTATTTCTCTTTCCTAAGGAGATCCATATATCCCTCCTTGAGCCCTCTTTGTTACTTAGCCTCTCTGATTCTGTGGATTATAGCATTATTGGTCTTTACTTTGTAGGTAATATACACCGATAGGCGAATACACACCACATTAATCTCTCTGGGAGTGAGTTATCTTGCTTAGGATGGTTTTTATCTAGTACTTGAGCTGGTTGGGTCACAATGATCTCTATTCCAGTTCCAGGACTTCTGACACAGTCTACTGACCAGAATCCTGGAACAGTCCTACATGTATAGTATATACATGCAGAGGCATACCCCCAACACAAACCTAAATAAATAAACCTTAAACAACCAGGTTCCCATGCCATACAAACTGCTCCAGTGCCACACAGGCCTGGATGACTTCTTTAGCACACACCTCATCAGAAATGAGAGGACTGTGATAGTGTTCTACATCTGAGTGTGATATTATTCCTCACATGAGTATGAACACTTCTCCATTGCTGATGGGAGTGCAAGCTTGAACCCTAAGGAAGACAAGTAGTGTCAACTAATGCAATCTCTCTTGGGACATCTCAGAGACTGAACCATGAACCAAAGAACATACACAGGCTAGACCTAGGACCCTCGCATGTATGCAACAGATATGTGTCTTGGTCTTCATTTCAGCCCCACAACAACTGGAGTACAGGCTGCCCCTGAATCTGTCGCCTGTCTGTGAATTTCTTACCCCTAGCTGGGCTGACTTGTTTGGCTTCAGTGGGAGAGGGTACACCTTTTCCTGAAGAGACATGATGTGCTAGGGAGGGCTGATACCATGTGGGGCCTCTACCCTCTCAGAGAAAAGGGGAAGAGCAGGGGGAAGGAACTTTATGAGGGTGGGATTGGGAAGAGGGGACACTGATAGGAAAATAAAGTGAATAAATAAATTAACTGATGGGTAAACAATACAAAACAAAAACTACCAAGGTCCCATGCCATTCATTCTGTCCCTGTGCCAAATGGGCCTGGCTGACTCATTTAACCCACTCGCTGACTCATTTAACACACTCATCAGACATGAGTGGAATATGACAATGGTCTAAGTCTGAGGGTGTACCATCACTTGGGGTTGACATTAGAAATAAACCAGGTCCTGGAGAGTTCACTCTGGTTAAAAGCAAGGCTCCTATTCCAGAGGATCTGGGTTCAATTCCTAGCTCCTATACTGCAGCTTACACCAGTTCTTAACTCCAGTTTCAGGCCTTCACACAGACATACATAATAACAAAATAAAAAATGAACATAAAACTAAATAAATCTAAAAATTTCAAAGATTAAAAAAAAATTTGTGTAGTAGTAGTACACACCATTATCCCAGCACTCTGGAGCCAGCAACAGACAGATGTCTGTGAGTTCCTGTCCTATCTGGAATTAGAGAGTGATTTTCAGGCCTGTCAGGGGTACAAAGCAAAACCCTATAGAAGAAAAGGAAGAGGAGGAGAATCAGGAAGAAGAGAGGAGGAGGAGGATCAGGAAGAGGAAGAGGAAAAGAAGCAGGAGAGGGAAAAGGAGGTAGAGGAAGAGGAGAAAGAATAAACTCCATGACCGTAATGCTCAGGCTTACCAGTACTGCTACTACAGTTTCACATTTCCATTCATTCTCCTCGACATCTACCCATCTCTTCTGTTCTTACCCACACATAATCCTAAATCCCCAATTCCCCTCCCCATTCCCCTCTCTCTCATTATCCTCACTCCTTCTGCTCTTATGACTATTTTATCCCCAAGCATGCTCACTTGTGCCTTCCTTCTTCTTTAGCTTCTTTAGGTCTGTGGAGTGTAGGTTGGGTATCCTGGATTTGATGGCTAATATCCAAGCCGACTAAGGAGTCTACTTGGGAGAAAGAATGGGTAGCATAGGGAGATCAAAGAGAGGCAGAAGGAATCTGGACTTCCACCTCAGTGTAAACTAACAAAAAAGTAATGGTTCTGGAGAAGGTGCAGTGAGTCCTGGGCAGGGGATGTGAAACTTCCTGGAGGAGGTGTACTTGAGCTGGGCTTTCCAGGAAAAGGGCACAGGAAATGGAGGCTCAGGAAAGCTAATGAATGTCCCTGCTTATCACAATTACTTAAAGTTAAGGAATGCAAAACATTAGTTTGTGCATCCTCAAAGCCAGTTGCTGACAAGGCCAGTGCTGTTATATTGCAAGCTCCTAGGTATTATGCTTACTGGGCATCAGGGGTATAACATGGGGATAGAAGAAGAGCATCAGGAATCAGGGAGTGAATATGATTTTCCAGGTTAGGGCATGGCATCACAGCACTTCACTCCCGGTTGTTTATTTTAGGTGCAGTGGCTATCATGGAGAAAAATATGCCTCTGGCTATGACACCTTATGTTCTCACACTTCCTTTGACCAGCCTTTCCAGAGAGTAGCTTTCCTTAGCTTTCTGACCGAACAGGTCTGGTAGCAGGCATTCTTCTAGTGCAACTGAAACAAACATCGGAGGCAGTGGATCAAGACAGAGACTGATCTCATGGCCAGCACATGGGGGTGTTGGTCTTTCAGTTGTGTGAATTGTTCAGTCTGTTGACCATCTTCTGACCCTGCCTGACTTTTTAATCCACAAAATATGTACCTAGAATTGTGGATCCATGTTCTGCCTGCCACTTGGGAGACTGAATGCAGGGAGTTTGACCGCACGTATCTCACCCCAAGGCCAGGCAGGTGCTGGATTTCAGGGAAGTGCCCAGACACTGCTCTGGGGAGGGAAAGTGCAGTCTGAGATGTGGGAAGAGCTGGAGCTAAATCAGGTATCCCTGGGCCTACAACAAGGCTGAGGGGGGGTCTCATACCCTTGGACATCCAGGCAGGCACTGCTGGGAGTTGAGGAAGAGCCCAGAACTGAGTCAGGAGATATGCAGGCTGAGGACAGTGTCCAGCCTGGGGGCTGGGAAGGGAGAACTCAGGCTGAGCTCAGTGGTGATCATCCTTAGCTTGACAGCAGTTGTCTGGGAGTGCAGATGGGCCTTCTACAGGGAGATTTGGCTGCAGCTCTGTAGGTGAAAGTCTTTTCTATATAACCATGACGGTGGTAGATGAAGGAGATAGTCCACGTTTTATCTCTATTGTTATTCATAGCCTATTAATGGAAAATAAATGCATACCATATATTACCAACTTCTCAGGGTGAACCCGAGGTTGAATATCTTTTTCAAGGAGGAATGTCTGGGAAGTGATGACTTGTAGGCTAAGACAATGTGCTGCTCCCTCAGAAGACCCATAGGGTGCTTAACAATCATCTATAACAGGGTATCAGATTTCCTCTTCTGGCCCCTGAGGGCATGTAAAGGGGCCACAGACAAAAGTCAGACAAAGACCAATTCACCTCAAATACATTTTTAGAAAACAGCACACAAATCTAAGGTCACTTTTCATGACTTGGAACAGGTCATTATACCTGTCCTGTCATTAACACACATGCTGGTATATTTCTCAATAATGAAATTATAGGGTCAATAATGAAACTATATAAATATATAATTAGTCTATATATTAGGGGTAGCAAAATACATGAGAGCAAGGATGAACTATGATACTGATTATATCATAAAGTGTGGATATGTGGAGCAGATGTGGAGCAGACCATATTATCCACACGCAAGACAGCATCCATTTAAGTACCCTGGGTGGCTGAGAATTGACTATGTAGCCAAGACTGCTTGGAAATTACTGGGATCCATCTCTGCCAGTGAGTTCTGTGAAATCTATGGTTATAGGAGTAGGAAAGCACACCTGAATAAAGAAGATGGTCTTAAGAGTGAAGAGTTGGAAAATAATTTATTATTCATAAAACATACATTTTTAAATGGACATTAAAACAGCAGAGCAAATAGCCTTACCAATTTTTAAAAAATCTCTATAAGAAAATGTAAACCAAATCTCTATAAGAAAACTTAAAGCGAAAACATCCAAATGAGAAAAAAACAAACCAACCCCAAACACTCGCTGCTGACCAGTGTCCTGTGCCTGGTCTGCCACAGTTAATGGCTTGGCAGTCACCCCAGTTCTCTCAAGAGGAATTGTGAGAAAATCAAAGGGAAGCAGACCTAGAAGAAGGCTGGTGGCTCACTGGCTCCATAAAATTAGGGCCTATTCACACTGAGGAAATAAGTGTAAAATAAGACACGTTAAAGCAAATCCATCCAAGGGATCCTGTGGTTTGTGGGGATGGGGCTCTGCAGGTGGCTCCTGATGCAGCAGGTCTTTCTGCAGGAGGCTCTGTTCCAGGGCTGGGAAAATTTTCATCTCATGCAGCAGTTTCTCAGACCTGGAAAAGGAAGACAGTTAATCCACTGGTTGCTCAACATGAATCATTTACCTGAAGTCATTGTTTATACTCCAGTGAATAACATTCACACAGTAGCTGGGCCTACAAATATTCTCAGCCTTACACACTGGTCAGAATTTGATATAGGTACTGTATGAACTCTATTCTCCTAGAAAGCTCTTGCAATCCAGGGGCATCATTTTGTAAAGGTAGCCAACCATAGTCAACAGCAGATGAGTGATATACAAGTTATTGATGGTGAGTTAGTGATGGACCGCAGTATTATGTAGAGAGACTTAACACAGTCTTAGATCCTTGGTACCTGAACAAAGTCATGAGGATAGCTCAGTCCTGCTCAGAAGGCACCATGCACTCAAGTAACATGTACAATAGAGCCTGTGAGGCAGGAGCAGCAATTCTCCAGTGATGTATCTGAGAACAATGGCCCTGCATAGGCCCTGGAAACTGCATAACCTATTGTTATCTATAGGGTCCTTTTCACAGAAATGGGTGGTCACTGGAGAGAGCACCATAAATGGATTGAATCTGTTCCCTACAAATGTAATTTCAGCCAGAGATGTAGGTGTACACCTTAAGATTCCATGACTTGGGAGAGAAAATAAGTGAGTTCAAGGGAAGCCTGGTAAGGACATAGATAGCTATTGGAGGTGACAGAGGCAGTCACGCTGGCACACTCACAGGGAGGAAGAAATATCTCTCTGCTTTCTTGGATGGATTTCTTAATTACTAGACTAGCACAATATTTTGAGGTATTCCTCTCAGGGTACTGTCCCCTTAGTCTTGCTGATGAACAGAAGCCCATAAAAGACAGAGATCCAAGGTACAGGGATCCAGGTGGCTCTACCCTCTCCTCCCATCCTGGGCTCCTACCTCAAAGTGATGCTGCAGCTTCTGTGCTGACGCCTTTTGCTTGATGGTCAGCCCCTTCTGCTTCATTACTGCAGCATTTCCTCCATGCGTTTCATGTGCTGTTCATTAGAAGATGGTGCCCTTAGTGAAGTGTTATATACACGGGCGTGCATAGACTTTCATAGAAAAGCAACCATGTATAGAGGAACTCAGCACGGCAAACAGGAAACTTTTTTTTTTTTGCTTTTTTTTCATTAGATATTTTCTTTATTTACATTTCAAATGATATCTCCTTTCCCGATTTCCCCTTCAGGGGGAAAAAAACCCTGTTCCCTCCCCCCTCCCCCTGCTCACCAACCCACCCTCTCCTGCTTCCTGGCCCTGGCATTCCCCTACACTGGGGCATAGAACCATCACAGGACCAAGGGCCTCTCCTCCCATGATGACTGACAAGGCCAACCTCTGCTACATATGCAGCTGGAGCCATGAGTCCCACCATGTGTACTCTTTGGTCTGTGGTTTAGAAGAAAAACATTTTTCAAGTAGAGACTGACCCAATGTTCTCACCCAATGTTCTCATCTAGCCAATGCATACATGCATGAAACAGTACATACACATACACTCACTCTCTTTCTCTGTCTCTCTTCCTCTCTGTCTCTCTTCCTCTCTCTCTCACTCATTCACTCACTCACACATACAAACAAGAACTGAGCAAAAAGCAACCTCATGTTAGAAAAGCATGGGAGTTTAGACTAAGCATGCCAGCTCCTTCAGAAGAAGTTCAGAACTCTGCTGTCTATCCCTAGGGGAATGAATCTGCTGTGGGAGTATATTGTGCTTGGCCAGACTACAGAGAGGTAATTTAAGAACTTTTCCCCTGAATCCCCAAATCTCCAACCACTCCTGAATCCCCCGCTTTTTTTATTGGATATTTTCTTTATTTATATTTCAAATGTTATCCCTATCCTGGTTTCCCTCCCTCCCGGAAACACCCTATCACATCCTCCCTCCCCCTGCTTCTATGAGGTGTTCCTTCACCCACCCATCCACTCCTACCTTCTTACCCTTGATTCCCTTATACTGGAGCATCTATCAAACCTTCATAGGACCTCTGAATCCCCTTTAGTTTTTCCTGCATCCCTAGTCAGGTAGTCACATCCAGACTGGAAGCTCCCGGAAGGGAGAACTCTCCAGTAACACAGGCTGAAGAGATACTACGCAGGCTTCTACCAGTGTGAAGAAAGAATTGGGCAAAGGGAAGAGACCTCCTTGGGTTGCAGGAAGAAAGAAGAAGTTCAAAGAGCACACAAGTATTTGACAGTTGCACTAGGCTGTTTCAACAACTGGATTCTCACAGTGATGTCCTATGACCCATGCCATGAAACTGACTCACAGTACACATAACCCTTTCTGCATTCTATCCGTAGTACCCTAGCTATCATGAGTGTATGTGTACACATGAGACATGTTATTTGCCCATCTCTCTCACTGATCTGCAGCTTCAAGCAGGGCAGCAGGATATGCTTGACAATGATTCAGTTTCACACAAGAAGCTATTTTCCCAGAATCTCTGTACATAGACAGAGAAATGAACAATCATGTTAATGTGATGGGTGGCTGGATGGGAGTGTGGATTGCAAAGGTAATGGGTGAAAGCAGAGGTGGGTCAGTGAGCCGACCTCAAGTCCCAATGGGAAATGTGAGACATTATCAGTACCCAGATGCCTCTCCATACTTTTGGTGCTGAGTCTGTGGGTCACTGACCTCCTCCTGTGGCTTTTTATACTTTGACTTCAATTCTTCCAAGTGCTGCAGTAGAGCACAATCCACCTGCATTTTTTGATTCTCCTCCATCAGAATTTCCACATACTTCTTCATCTTAATCAGCTCAGTCAGGAAGGAGTTGTGCAGGTTACTGGAAACACTCTCTGCATAGTAAGCCTCTCCCAGTTTCCTGTCACCCCTACTTCAGGGCACCATTAACCCCAACAGGACTCAGGTTCCCATGAAGGACTAGAAAGGAGACCAATGCAGCCATGACAGCTGTACTCAAAAGACCCAAAATAAAGAGAACAGTGAAAGCAGAAAAGAAAAAAATGAATATTGAACTCCCCAACACCAGTAGACATCCATGCCCCTCGAAAAGAAATTGGAATCTCAAGGTAATAGGGAAACATCAAAAAAGTAGTGGGTAAATAACCTCAAGGTAGGAGAGGTAACTAAGGGGAGAACATAATTAACAAGTGTTCCACAGCAATGAGCTCTGTAAAAACATGTCTAAAACCCAGAGCCAAGGGCTGTTTGAAATCATTGTAATCTCAAGGAGTAAGAGTCACCCAGTGACAGAGACTAAATATTTTTTAACCTTAAACATTATGTCATTATTTTTATCTATATACTGTATGTTCAATGCCCTACTAATAAGTAGGCATCATTTTGTAAAAGTAACCTTCCATAGTCAACAGCATATGAGCAATAAACAAGTTATTCATGATTAGTAACACATGTACCACATCATTTTAAGATAGAGTACAGCTTTGCAGTCTGTGCACCTGAACAAGGTCATGAGGCTAGCTCAGCCCTCCTGCTTGGATAGGATGCATCCTACACTCAAGCAACTTACTAGATTAAGATAGAGCAGTTAATGCTGGAGCAGCATTTCTCCGGTTGTATGACTGAGTAAAATGGCCTGTGCACAGGCTTCAGTACCAAACAGGAAGCTGTATTTCCTTAGGCCTAGAGCTGAGAAAGCACAACCTGGCTCTCAATGGGAGTCTGGCACAGAACATTCCCTTGAAGGTTCTGATCGTCTCTGCAGTGGAGGTATCTGCCTGGGTTCATCCTGGACATTTCTTAAGTTATATTACCCATAGAATCCTTTTTCACAAAAATGGGTAAACATGGCAGAGGGCACTGTTAATGGAGTGGATTCTGTTCTGTAAAGAGGATGCTGGGAATAAAATATGAATACAGCCAAGCATGAAGGTGTCCATGTTAAGATCACATCAAACTGGGGGCAGAAGCAGGAAGGTCTCTGTGAGTACAAACACAGCCTGCCCCAAGCACACAAGAGAGCAGAGAAGGTAGTCACCACAGCTCAGTCATACGGAGGATCAAATATATAGTTACCTAAACAGAAGTTCTAATTGAATAGACCAGCACAATTCATACAATTTTTCTTTCCCTAGAAGAGGCTCTAAGACTTCCTGATTAGCAGAAGCCCATAAAACCCAGAGGTTTCAGGTACAGTGGACCTAGGCGGCTCCACACACTCCCCCCAGCCTGGGCTCTTACCTTTTCTGGAGGACCTCAAAGTGATACTGCAGTTTTCCTGTGGAATCCTTCTCCTGGATGCCCAACTCCTTCTGCTTGTGTCCATCCTGCAGCAATTCCTCCATTTTTTCTAGATCCTATTTATTAGAAGACTGCATTCTTAGTGAACGGTTGTACCCAGGCATGCACAGACATTAATACAAGACCAACCAAATGATAGGGATTTCAAGAGCTTTCAGGCAACCCAGATAATCCATAAGCTTCTACAGTATGCTTCTAGGGAGGTAAGACATCATGTTTCAAGGTAGGAATTTATGGGGGGGAAAAAAAACCAATGTTCAGCTCTATCCAATGCACATAGGCATGATGTGCTTACACTGCTGACAGATTTCATGCAAGGTGAGCATGGGAGTTTAGACCAAGCATACCAAGCCTTTGAGAAGCGGTTCAAAACTCTGGTATGCATCTCATGGGAAGTACAACTAGGTGGAAAGCTTTGCTTTACAGAATTATGTTCAGATGGCAATAAAACTTTCTCCTCAGAATCCTCACATACCCATCCCCCTTTCCAAGCCCTTCATGTCATTCAGAAATTCCTGTTCATACAGTCAGCCCCACACTATAAGCTCAAGGAAAGGAGAACTCTCTAGAAACACTCACAGATAACAGGGCAGTAGAGCTGCTACTTAGGGTTCTATCCGTGTGGATCAAGAACTGAGCCATGGGAAGAGACTTAATTGAATTGCAGGATAAAGGAGAAGGCCACATGCCATCTAATGGACACCATTGAGAAGCACCCATTTGTCATTTGCTCAGGGCTCTTCTTCCTGCAAGGTGCTTTTCACCTGTGATGTCATATGTCTCCTGACATGCAGATGAGTCACAGGATCCAGAAATCCCTCAAAGCTCAAGTCTTCACACCCAACTTTTCATGGCAACATGTATATGTCTGACATGTTATTCGCCAATCTCCCTCATTGAACTGCAATTTCAATAGAGCAGCAGGGTACACTGCATATGATTCAGTTTCTTGCAAGATAGTAACTTCCCAGATTACTTGTGTATAGACAGAAAATGAAAAGTCACATTAATGTGGTGGATGGCTGGTTGGGAGTGTGGATTAGAAAGGTGAGGGGTGGAAGCAACACAGAGTCCAAAGGGCAAATGATGAGGGACACTAGCCTGACCCAGCTGCCTGTCTCTACTTGCTGCTGCTGGGTCCAGTGGTTGCTGCTCTTGTCCTGTTAGTATGTAGAGGTCAATTTCATTTTCCTTAAGTGCTGCTATATGAGGGTACATTGCTCCTGTATTTTCTCATTCTCCTGGCTCAGCATGCCCATTTTGTTTTTTGTCAGAGACTGCTCCATCAGGGGCTGGCCATACGGGCTGCAGGAAACACACTTGCATAGTCAGACTCTGCAGCCTCCTCCTGCCACTCCTACTTCCAGATCCCATTAACCCTACCATATCCCAGATTCCCCTGAAGACCTAGGAAAGAGCCCCATACAGCCATGAGAGCTGCATTGTAAAGATCAATAACAGAGAGCAGACAAATCAGGAAAGAAGAATAATTCTGAAGTCCCCTCCAAAGAAGGGATTATCTACCTGTCCTTGACTGTCCAAGGTATTGGGGAAAACCAAAAGTAGGGGGCAAATATCTTCAAAGTAGGACAGGGGAGACAAGGGGAGGGAGGGCATTCTTTTTTGTTTTGTTTTGTTTTTTGTTTTGTTTGTTTTTTGGGTTTTTTGTTTTTGTTTTTTGGTTTTTTTTTGTTTGTTTGTTTTTGTTTTTGTTTTTGTTTTTGTTGTTGTTTTTTGAGACAGGGTTTCTCTGTATAGCCCTTGGCTATCCTGGAACTCACCCTGAAGACCAGGCTGACCTTGAACTCAGAAATCAGCCTGTCTCTGGGAGGGCATTCTTTACAAGAGTTCCTTAACAATTCACTCTGTAAAATCCTACTGAGACAGAGGACCAAGGTTACCAGACAGTCATCTCCTGGTGTGAATTACTTTTCTATCTAAAGGCTCTTGAACATGGCAGGACACTGCTGGGAGGGATGGCAGTCTCTTTTACACTTAGCTAAACTGAGTCCAAAAGACCTAAGTTGTGCTGATGGCTAAGAGGCAAAGGTGATAGAATTGGATACTCCATTCCAGAAACAAAGAAAAACAGAAATGACTATTCTACCCTGTCATGGGTGCCTGACAGGCACTTATCTATAGAAGCCAGTCTCCTCAAACATCTTGAAGTACTTGAGACCTCAGTGTTCTTCTTGTTCAAGGTCTGCAGTTCTGACATGATGTGCTTTTGCTACAAATTCGAATTCTCACAATACTTACTTGGCCTGTGGTAGAGCCTGGCCCTAGGATGATAGAATCCCATAAACGCAGGCCTGTAAGATCATTCTGGCTGTGCCCAAGACTCCCTCAGGCCAGGACCCGCCACATCTGGACTTATTTAATGCCACATTCTGGTGCTGTGTAACCTTGTTATCCTGGTCCCAGTGTTGCAGAGCCTAGGTATCCAGATTGAGGGTGATGTGGGTGCATGAACTCACTCAATAGGCTTGGAGGGACAGTCTACCCCATTGTAATCTCAGGAGTCTATGACACAGGTCTTGGCCCAGCAGAAACTTGTGATTTCATTTCTCCTGTTTCCAAATCAGGGTTTTCATATCCTGGGTACTGAAGAAGTAGACATTGCACATAATTCTGGTTGAGACCCCAGCATCAGGAGAGCTTTATAAACTGCTGGAGGGATTTAAATGTTATGAAAATGTGACCACACAGGTCAAGAACAGTGCTGTTGCCTGGGAGGCAGAGGCGGGCGGATTTCTGAGTTTGAGGCCAGCCTGGTCTATAGAGTGAGTTCCAGGACAGCCTGGGCTACACAGAGGGACTCTGTCATTAAAAACAAAACAAAACAAAAACAAAACAAAACAAAAAAAGAACAGTGCTGTTTAAAGAGGGGCTCCCAGACCTAAGCACAGTCATCACCTTGAACGTGTGAGATAGACATCCTCAAGCCAAGAAGCAGATCTCTGAATCCCAAAATCTGGAGGGACACAATCATGTAAACACATAGTTGCATGTGCAGGTGTTCACATGTTCCAACACACACACACACACACACACACACACAGGGGTTGAGTTACGGGGAGAGAAGGAGACAGTCAAAAACAGGGAGAAAGAGAAAGAAGAGAGTACAACGGGAGGCAGAAGAAATACATGGAGCAATACTGTCTGAGTATAATGCAAAAGACCAGAGGAGAATAGCGATGACCCCAGGCCTTGTACTCAAGCACTCACAGGGGAAGAAGTAGTACCAGGCACTTCCAGGTGCTACCAGGAGCTTTCAACTTTCAATCTCCTGCCAGGCAACTAGAAGACTTAACACAAACTCACAACAGCTGGAATCTCACATAATCCATCACTTGTCAAGGCCATTCCAAATGCATGTTGGGAACGCACTCTCCACTGCCTCAATCCCTGAGTAGTGTCAGTCATACCACAGGCTCTAGTTTTTATTAGAGGAAGTTGAAGACCATTTCCCATCTCACTCCTGCACAAGCTTCAAATACGGTTCTCCTCTGAGAAGTATTTATGAACAAGAGGTTAGACACGGGCATCCTGGAGGGGCAGACTCCTAGAACTTAAAACCATAACATAAGGGTGACATTGCAGACCCAAGAATTCCAGTACCACAGAATTTGAGACAATGAATACCTATTTTCCAAGGATTCTTCACTGATGAGATTCAGGAGATTTTGCAATTCATTTCTTTCAGTTGTCAGCTTCTGAAGCTGTGTGGTCAGCCTCTCTGTTTCCTTCTTCACCTGCTTCTTGGTAAGGATGGGTGCGGGGGGTAAAGGCTGTCTGCCAGCCTCTGTAGGTGGAAGACCACAAGTGAACTTCCATAGTTAGAAGGCATAAAGGTTGGAAAAAACCAACCTGAGTCTTAAAGAGACCATGCCTGCAAATCAGTGACATCCCAAAGATTTTGGCCCATGCTTCAGATGCTTCCTGTGTGGATCTCAGCTCTCCCATCCCTCTGTAGAGAGGGGAGTACCAAAGCATTCAGGTGTTTCCTCTGCCTCCCTACATATGCTTATGATGACCGCACAGATTGTCTCTCCATGCTTATTAACAACTGCACAGGGGGCACTTTGGCTTCAGAGCCCTCAAGCCTGTGGTTTCAGAAGCCAGGAGAAAATGGCACAGTCCATAAGCAGTCAGCTGCTGTGGAGATGCCCAGATCTTCTACTTTGTTCTCTAGGCAAATGATTAGATGAGAAATTCATGCAGGGGCAGAACAGGATCAACAGACTGATCAATTCACCCCACTGGAAGACCAACCTGCTCCATCCCTGAGCTGGCAATAGAATCTCTCTGTCTTGGTCCACTGCCTCTGACAGTTGTTTGGCTGTACTAGAGAAAAGGCTGCCACCCACAACAGCTGACTCAGAAACCTCAGAAGCTACTCTCAGTGAGAGTGTCAGAGTTCTCATAACTTAGGGTCACATAGACAGAAGCTTATTTGTCTCCCAGCAACTACTGTCAGGATTCCACCGCACCTAAATGGCCAGTAGCAGTAAACTTCAGTGATGTCTGGCCCTAAAGTTGGAAACCTGAGTCTGTCTCTTATCCTGATGGACTCCTTTTCCCCATGGTGTACACAATTCCTTATAAGAGTAAAAGCTGTGAGCTCACAAGCTTTGGTCTTACAGACCCTGGCTTTGGACTGGACAAAATAATATTTTGGGATCCTTGACTTTCTTCAGGAGTTAGGATAAGCAC
>NW_022196915.1:11172172-11188043 GCF_008632895.1 Mastomys coucha | reverse complement strand
TTACTCTGACTCTGTTGCCTAGCCTGGACCCTGTTCCCCTACTTGGGCTGCCTTGTCTGGCCTCAGTGAGAGAGGATATGTCTAGTCCTGCAGTGTCTTGAGGTGCCAGGGTAAGTTGGTACATAAGAAGGACTTTCTTCTACTCAAAGACAAAGCAGGCAGAAGCTAGGGACTCAGGGATATTTATCATGCCTGTGTTCCCCACCTCTGACTTACACCTCTAGTTCTTCTATTGCAGTAGATGCTTATGAGGAGAAAGTCACAGAAAATCTAATGTACTACAGTATTTGAGGAATCAAGTACTCTCCTCATCTCCCCCCTGCACACCTACCTGAGAGCAAGGCAAGGCATCTCTCCCCCCTCCCATCTCTGTCTCTCTCCCAGTCTCTCTGTCTTTATCTATCTCTGTCTTTATCGCTCTCTTTCTCTGTCTCTCTTTCCCAGAGTGTTTGTCTGTGTCTTTCTTTCTCTCATTGTGTCTATTTGTGTGTGTGTGTGTGTGTGTGTGTGTGTGTCACTCTGTGTGTGTTGGTGGAGCTCAAGCACAAGGCTAATGCATGCAAGACAGATAATCTATGACTGGGCGACATACCCAGTCCTTCTCTCTGGAAACAGCTTAATAATCGGCACAAGATGTGCTTTTGTGAGCAACACCCCAAGTCACCATGGACAGTCTAGCTTTGATAATGGCCCCTTTTGTTGTAGAATAAGACTCAGGATATAGAAAAAGCCATGTTCAAAGATTTCTCCTCCAAAAACTATCTGTGTTGAAAATCTGTCCCTGGGAATTTACCAGAAAACCTGGCCCCATCCTCACACTTAAGGCCATTTGGTGGTGACACCTTACTTCCTGTCAAGGTCAGTCCTCACACCATTGTATTTTACATTATACAGACATTCTCTGGCTATTTTTGCCATACAATGGATGTCATGATCCCTGATGACCTGGAACTAACTTTGTCTCATACCTTATAGTTCATCTGGTCAGAGAACAGCATCACCTACTTCCTGAGGATGCTCCTGCCATGGCTATTCATTGTGTACGTGATCTCATTGATGACATGTGTCTGGAAAAGTCTCAAGGCCACAATGCCCAGGATGCCTAGCTTTCCAGAACTAGGAGTGAACAGAGGCAACCCATTCTGGGAGCCAGCCTCCATACTCATGTCCCCCAGCCATGCCAGGCCTGCACAGGCACACTCTCCATGTGGCCTCTGCTGCAGGCTACATCCACAACAGCTGTTCTGCCACATCCTCAACACTGCAGAGAGGAAGTCTAACATTTTCTTGATGTCAAAGGAGATTCTTTCTCTTCTCAGGAGGGTTTTCTCAATTCTGACTCTTCCTGTTGCCATCATGAAACTTAAGTGATTATTTGGACACCATTTATTAAATCACCCATTGTGGTATATGATAGAAGCATTTGCCTCTTGTTCTTCAGTTGGAGTCAAGGATTGGGTCCTAGGCTTGTAGGCAGAAAAGAGACGAGGAAGGAACATGGTGTCATTTTTCTGAATGTTGCTCTATGAAGAACCCACTGTGGAACAACTGTAATGAATCCTTTTTGATCAGTTTCAAGCACAGGAGGCCTCTGGGTTGTGGAGTTCTTGAATATAGTGGGCAAATAGTGGATCCAGATCAGAATGAAGGGCAATATCAGAGGAACCTTGAGTAAGTAGGCAGGGATTCTAGCCAGGTCAGTTGTTCTCCAGGACCTTCACTCCTTGATGCTAAATTCAGACAGAATTGGGGCTTTAATTCTGACCCTTCTGTGTATTTGTTGGTGCTAATTATGGAACACAGAGCTTCTACATGCTTTATTACAGAGAAAGCCTCCAGTGTAACTGATTTTACATTTTTTTAAAAAAATGTAATACTGTTTATTTAACTTCAGAAGACAGCATTGTGGAGTCAGAAGAGTTCAGAAGACAACTCTGTGGGGTCCATTTTTCTCTCTATTGATGCAAATTTTTTGGAAAGTACTTAGGTCACTATGTTTGTTCAGCAAGTCTTTACCTGCTGATACATTTTATAGGCCCCTGACTTGTATTTTAAACTTCGATTGTTTCTTTTCAAAGTTTATTTTATTTTTTTAAATTTTAAATAACTCCAAACATATTAACTATATATTTTAAAATAATACATCACTACTAGTATTTTTTAAATGGACATAAATAAAGTCTTTTAGTTTGTTTGTTTGTAGTAGAGCTTAAAATCTTGGCTCTTACTGTGGTACAAGCCCAAAATAAGAACAAATTTTAGACATTGGAGATCATTGTAATAAGGCTGTACTTCAATGACCCTCACATCACCAAAGGATTTTATCTCCATTGTAGCTAAGCTGAGAGTTGACAGTTCTGCTGCACCAAGGAATGAATTGTAGGCACGATTTTTGGATACAGATTTCCTCCTATGGTCAAAGGTATTTGACTGGAGTGATTGTCTTCATTCTCAGCCCACAGTGGACAGGTTACATTCATTTAAGAAATGGTGTGTGTATTAAGATGGTCTGTCCATGAAGTCATTCATCAACTGTTTCAATGAACAATGGTTCTGCTTGGAGGGTGGCACAGATATTAGGTGAGGGTAAGAATCTGGTTCATTGGCTGTGATGATTTTGAAAAGCATTCATCTCAAAGAAAGAGTAACTATAAAGTTCTCTTCAAAATTGAAACAAGAGTTACAAACATCAAGCAAAGCATTCAGTCTCACTCTTTGTTATTCTCTTACAAGCCACCTCCCAAGTTAATTGCTTACATTTATTTTGACTGTATAAATACATTTGAAATATGTAAACTGTTCTGAAAACCATAGTATAGTGTAAAAACAAATAAGCAATCCTACTAATAGAGAGGCTGGTGATACAGGAGAAGCAAGATTTCAAGACCATTATGTGGTACACAGCAAGATACTTGTCAGGTACAAACAAGCAGAAAGTATATATGGATTGTACAATATCGGACCTATTTCTCCAAGTGCCACAATAGAGAGACTACTGGATGACAGCCAACAAATTTCTAATTCCTCATATTTTTGGATTTCAATCGATTAGGATATGTTGGTAATATTAATTTTCATATTAAGATATTAAGAAAAAGTAATTGTCACTTCCTGTTGTTTTTGTTGTAAGAGGTGGAATTAGATTTGTGTGGATTTGGTGAAAGATTACTTTCTTGCTTCTTCTAGGGTGTAGTTTTGCTCTTTATGTTGATGTTTTCCATCTATTATCCTTTGTAGGGATGGATTTGTGGAAAGATATTGTGTACATTTTGTTGAATCTCCGGGGCAGAAGACACTATAGAAAACATGGACACAACAGTCAAAGAAAATTCAAAAATCAAAAAGCTCCTAACCCAAAACATCCAGGAAATCCAGGAAGCAATGAGAAGACCAAACCTAAGGATAATAGGTATAGAAGAGAGTGAAGA
Source organism: Mastomys coucha (assembly GCF_008632895.1). Lineage (NCBI taxonomy): Eukaryota > Metazoa > Chordata > Mammalia > Rodentia > Muridae > Mastomys > Mastomys coucha. The sequence continues at coordinate 11,184,615 of NW_022196915.1, read as the reverse complement.
CTCCCAATGTAATGGGCCAGTAAATATCTTCAACAAAATTATAGAAGAAAACTTCCCTAACCTAAAGAAAGAGATGCCCATGAACATACAAGAAGCCTACAGAACTCCAAATAGACTGGACCAGAAAAGAAATTCCTCATGTCACATAATAATAAAAACACCAAATGCACTAAACACAGAAAGAATTTTAAAAGCAGTGAGAGAAAAAAGGCAAGTAACATATAAAGGCAGGCCTATCAGAATTATGGCAGACTTCTCACCAGAGACTATGAAAGCTAGAAGATTCTGGGCAGATGTCATACCGACTCTACAAGAACATAAATGCCAGCCCAGGCTAACATACCCAGCAAAACTCTCAATTACCATAGATGGAGAAAACAAGATATTCCATGACAAAACAAAATTTAGAATTACTTTTGTTATTTATGATAATGGGAGTTTTCCCTGTTATGTTTCTGTAGCCCCATGCATGTAATTCACTGAAAGGCCAGAAGAGGGAATCATGTCTCATGTTATAGATGATTGTTTGGTACCATGTGTATCCTCTGAGAGAGCAGTAATTACTCTTAAACCTATGAGCCATCACTTTGGCTCCTGCATTTGAGTTTTGTCCTTCTGGCCACGTGTGCTGTGTTAGATGGACTGGAACATCTACAATTAAATAAAGTCTCTGGAGACATGTGGGAAGTGGTGCATGTGATAGGCTTGTAATTGTCTTAGGCTGCCCAGGCATCTATGCAGAAATCGGATGTCCCCAGTGCTCTCCAGGGTTTCAGGATCATGGTCCAGGATCACTTATTTCAAAATCTGGAGTGGGTCTTTTACTTCTCCTCTAGTATGACACTATAGATTAGGTACATCTGATAAAGAACTAAGATTCTCTTTATTGAGGCTGGAGTGGAATAAAGAATCCTTCTTGATAATGGAAAAAGATTTTCATCTAAGTAGTGTTGGGGTTGGGGGAAGCGCCAGAGCAGCTACATGGATGGAACTCCTGCAGTAGCCACATGCTTCTGGTGGAAAGCATGCCTGAGCAAGTGTAGGACATTGGAGGGACAGTTGAAGCTGCCCCTTTGCCATGGTAGGCTTCAGAGTATATTGAGAAAATGTTAATTCCAGGTGACTGTCTTATAATTTATGAAATGTAACTGACTTTCAAAGACTGGAATTGAGTCACAGAATTAAAGTTTGGAGGAAGTAATCCTGTGAGTTACCAGATACTTGCTGGCAAACCATCTTTTAAAAGCTCACAATCCAGAGAAGCAGAGGAGAGGATTGGTTACTCTGTCCCCATAGACCATGTTCTTTATGAGCTGACCCCGATACAGAAAGAGCTACTTGCAGACACTAGAATACTAGGTGAGCCTTGGTTTAGGACACACTATCAAGTTACTGCTATACTGAGTGGGTTTTCTTGTCCATCTTAGTACCTGGAAGGAGTCTGCAGATGGCTACACCTTACTCACATATGTGTCCTCAGCACAGTGTGTTTGGTTTGGTAAATGCAACCAGATGAGTAGATTGACCTGGCTTTTTCTACTGGACATGTGCAGGTAGATAACAGTTTCATATCAACATTTCCCGGGCTAAACTGTCCTTGGTATAGTGTTAATTGACTCCTGCATTTCTCTCCCAGATAGCCCAGCACTCCTAGGCTAAAAAACAAAAACAAAAACAAAAACAAAAACAAAAACAAACAAAACCACTCTGTCCTCCCTTCTTAAGGACCATTCTTGGGGTGATCAAATTGCTAGCTGAGTGTTCTCATCCAGCTTGCCTATACTTGCGGAAGATGAATGAAGTTTCTGACCTTCTAACTCAGTGGTAGAGCAGTTGTCTAGCATGCACAATGTGCTAAGTCAATCCTAGCCCTAGAGGCTACAGGAGATGTAAAAATTCAGGGCCCAATTACATGAAGAAGTGTAGTCTACAACAAAAGGAGAATCTCCATAGAGCCTGTTAGGTCCTCAAGATCCAGCCTTCCACAGATATGTCCACAAGGGCAAGTATTTGATCATGGGGTAGGGGGAGAACATGCATATTGTGAAGATAGCACATACACTTGTGCTCACCCACATACACATATAGAAACACATATAAAGAGAGAACATAAATACACATAAACAGTTTAGGAAATTCCATTGTTGATGCAATTGAATGACAGATGTCTCAGCAGGTACAGCTATTTCCTGCAAAATGTATGGGCCAGAGTTTCCTCCCTGTGATCCACATGGTAGAGGGAACAAACCTTGCACAAACTGTCCACTGATCTTCATGTTCGCATGTATGTGTACTCATACACACATTTATATACAAAAATTTTAAAAGCTGACTTAGAAAACCAAGGTGAAAAACTGTCCACGAGACCTCTAGACTTCTGTGACTAATGTCTCATGGCACCATGCTAGCAATCACTGAAATGTGGGCTACTCCATCTATACCCCGAAACCTGGCCACGTCTGTTCTCAGTGAGGCTGTGATGTGTTCCGCCACTCTGGAGAAAAGCTAGAGCCCCATGTATTAACTAACATGCTGAGGTTCCCAAGGTGAGGCAAAGCCTCATCTCATGGAGAAGCAGCCAGAAATAGGACCTGGGCTAGGGATTACCATTGAGAACAAGGACCAATTCTATTCATGACTTTATCTATAAATATTGATAGGGTTTTACCTCAACTCATACACCCCAATGCAGGCCCACGGGTCTCTCTCTCTCTCTCTCTCTCTCTCTCTCTCTCTCTCTCTCTCTCTCTCTCTCTCTCTCTCTCTCTCTCTCTCTCTCTCTCTGTCTCTGTCTCTCTCTCTCTCTGTCTCTCTCTCTCTCAGTGTTTGTGTGTGTGTGTGTGTGTGTGTGTTTATCAACTTAATTATGAATGGTTATAGTTCCCCAAGCTGCCTTTCCATCACCAGACAACACACAAGCCCTCTTAGGTGAATTGTATTCCTAGTGGTCAGAACTGGCAACAGATTTTTTTTTTTTTTGACAACAGATTTTTTTTTTGTATGGGCATTATGTCGCCAGATCTTATTGACACTGAAACACAGCTGGAGCCTCCTGATGTGTCCTTCTTGCCACAGAGTGCAAGGTACAATTCCTTCCCTTGGCCCTTGGCCCCATCTGCAGCACTTTTTAAAGAAGCACTTTTGCCTGTGAGACAGAAACCAGGGCACATGCTTACCTAGGAACGCTCCTCAGATGAGATAAACAGGATGCTCTCTGATTTTGTTTTTGTTTTTTTGACAGTCTGTAAACAAGGCTAGCCTTAAAATTGCAGTGATCCGTCTGCCTGTTCCTTCCCAATGCTGGCATAAAAGGCAGCCCTTCCTTCTGAGCTTCTCATTAGAGTAAATACCAATAGGGAGAACTGTGTCATCCTCTTTCTTGAACTGACTACTACTTTGTCATCTTTTTAAACACTGACCTGTCAGCCTCTTTTCCCAGCCCTGACCTTCTACATAGCAGGATTCTGAGCTTCTGCCTTTAGCCATCAGCACGCCTTGGGCCTTTTCGACTCAGTTTTGATACGTGTGAAAGAGACGGTTACCCTTCCTAGCACTGTTCTGCCATTCTCAGGAGCATCTAGACAGAGAAGAGATTGACTCATGGTGGTACAAAAGGGGAACAAGAATGTGATTCAATTCTATTTAATTAAAATATGTTTTTAAATGTTAACAAATTCAGATAAATTGAAAAAAAAGAAAATACTAGTAGTGATGTATTATTTTTAAGTATACTGTTAATATGTTTGGAGTTATTTCAAATTTATATTGAGAAAAATATATTTTCACTATTGCTGTAGATGAGCACCTACATAAGAGTGTTAAATTGATTGTTGTTTTATATCAAACAACTTTTATAATACTTATTTTTATTGTTATAATATTTTATAAATTTTAAAGAATAGGACAAAAAAGATATTGTAGGTTTTGAAGAAGGGGTCTCTGGGAGGAGCGGTTGTACAAAAGAGAAACAAGAATGTGATTCAATTCTATTTACTTGAAATATGTTTTTAAATGTTAACAAATTCAGATAAATTGAAATCATGTAACTTTTCTCATCATAATGCAATAAAAGTTTTTTTGTTTTTTTGTTTTTTTTTGTTTTTTTTTTTAAAAAGGAAGCCACAGAACCCACACATAAGACACCATCCCCCTGTATTTCCCTGGCTGTCTGCGAACTCACGAAGTTCCTGGAACTTACAGAGATCCATCTCTGCCTGTGAGTTCTAGGGTAACGGGAGTGGGTCAGCACACCTGAATAAAGAAGATAGCCTTAAGAGTGAAGAATTAGAAATCAATTTTTATTCATAAAAGACATTTGTTAAGGTTTTGTCTTTTAGCTGTTATTGAAATGCTAAGTAAGCACTGGGACCCCAACATCTGGAGTCTGCATGTAACTTCTGGGAACTTGCCCACAGTTAATGCTGATTGATAAATAAAGATGCCAACAGCCAATAGCTGGGGAGAAGAGAGAAGGGTGGGGTTTAGATTTCCTGGGTTAGTGACCATGAAGAGGGAGAGAAAGAGAGAGCCTCCATGCCTTAAAGAGTGTGTAGGAGTAGGAGTGGAGAGAGATCGAGCCACGGAAGAATGTACAGGAGGGAGAATCAGAGCCACCACGTTAAAAAAAAGCCAAGAGAACTCAGCCCAGAGGGCCACTCAATTGGTTCAAGAGCAACCAAGATGGAACATAGAAATTAGTAAGTAACTCAGAGATATCAGTAGGAGGTAGATTCTAACAGCATGGAGGTTAGGCAGTTGCCCAACTACCATGTTGCTTAAGGCATATTAAAATATAAAAGCTGTGTAGGTCCCATTCATCCAGAAACATAAATGGTCAAAGGTGGGAAAGAACCCCACACTGGGATTTATTAAAATATTAATGCTACAAACATTATTTTAAAACTGGATTTAAAAAAGCAGTTATTATAAAGAGAGAATCTCCTTAGCAAATTTTGAAAAATAGTAACACACAACCAAAACAACCTAAGACAAAAACTCAAACCAAACCCATACAGAAAATTGTGCTAAGGAGCATTCTCTCACTGAAGAATTAGCAGCACAGACCTAGCAGCGTCTGTGGCTGGTCTTATCCATTTATGGTAAGACAGTCACCTCAGGTCTCCCAACGGGTGTTGTTAGAACCAGAAGATGCCTGGCAGGTGCACTGGTCACATAAAATTAGTGTCCAATCACACTAAGAAAGGGAAATAAGAAGAGAACTGACCCAGGGGATTCCGTGGTTGCAGGGGATGAGGCTCAGCAGGTGGCTCCTGATGCAGCAGCTTCTTCCTTCTTCAGGAGCTTTTCAAGGGCTGTGGCCAGTTCATGCTGCAGTTTCTCAAACCTGAGAGAGGAAGGCAGTTAAGACAGGCCTGGTGGGGACCTGCCATGTCAGCTGTCAGGCTGTTACCTCTCACCCCCTTCAACATTAAACTTTTACCTCAAATCATTGTTTGTACCCCCAGAGAAAAAGAGTCACACAATAGCTGGCCCCAGTGCTTTTCTCAGGCTTAAAGACATGTCAGAATTTGAGCTAAGGAATGTTTATTCTCTGTACTAGGAGTAGGACTTTCTCCTACACTCCAGGGGCATCATTTTCTAAAAGTAACCTCATATAGTCACTAGCATATGAGTGATATGCACTATATTCATGATGAGTTAAGGATGGATCACAGCATAGACATAAAACAGACCTGACAAGGCCGTGAGACTAGCTCAGTTCTGCTCAGGATGCACCTTGCTAACAAGCAACATGAAATATAGATCCTGTCAGGCTGGCACAGCATTTCTCAAGTTGCCTGCCTGAGAACAATGGCCCCCTCACTTGGTCTAGCACCAAACAGAAGCCTCAAAATCCTTAGAACTAGTCTAGAAAACCAGTTCCTGGTGCTCTCTGTGCCGTATGAACTATTTTGTGTGCCTGGCCCTTTAAATGACCCTAAGCTCTTCAGTGACAGTTGGCTTTTGGACTGCTGGGAACAGGAGAGGGTTTAAAAAGCCAACAGGAGCTGGGAGAGACAGTAGGAGAGTTAAAGGAGTTGGAGAGAGTCACCGTGGTAGGCAGAAGCAGGGTCCAAGAGACAGAAGGATATGGTCAGAGAAGACGGCTGATGCAGGAAGAAAGTAGGGCTAGAGAAGAGACCGGGTTTTGAACTGTGAAATAGATAGTTGAGACTAGCCGACTGAGAAGACAGTGGGTGGCAGTTGAGGCAGGAGAACTTGGCCAAGCCAGAGAAGATATTGTTAGGAGTTAGATAAAGAAGAAACCCAGGAAGATGTCACAAGCAAAGAAGCCAATAATAATATGAGGGAAAATGCAAAACAAAAAGTAACTTTTTACAAATAGTTATGTCAGTGCAAAAGCTTCAGAATAGTATGAAAAGATTCATTTTGGTTTTTTAAAATGGGTTTTGCTATTCATTCCAGAAAGGCCTGGAAATCCACATCTTTCTGTATCAGCTTCCAGAATGCTATGATTCATTATTGGCTAAAATAAATAGAGGGTTGGAAACACAGTATGAAATATTTTGTGTGCCTGGCCCCTTAAATGACCCTTTTCTCTTCAGTGACAGTTGGCTCTTGGAATCTGGGAACAAGAGAGGATATAAAATCCAGCAGAGGCTGAAAGAGGCGAGCAGTAGGATTGGGGCTTAGGCACAAGTAGGGTTCAGGAGACAGAAGAAAGAAGATTGTGTAGGGCTGGAAAGAAGAGATAAGGGGAGGGAAGAAAAGAAGAAAAAAAGGAAGGGAAAGGAACAGAAAAAGGGGAGGGAATGGAAAAGGAGGTGAAGGAAGGGAAGGGGAGGGAAAAGGCTGGAAGGGGAGGGGAGGGAAAAGGAAGGAAAGGAGAGGAAGGAGAGGGAAGGGAAGAGGAGGAGAGGGGAAGGAAGGGAAGAGGATAGAAGGGAAGGGGAGGGGAAAAAGAAGAGGGAAGGAAAGGGGAGGAGAGAGGAGGGAAAAGAAGGGAAGGGGAGGGGAGGGGAGGGAAGGGAAGGAGAAGGGAGGGAAGGGTTTCTGAAGAGTGAAACTAAGACAGTTGAGAGTGAACTGGGCTAGCCGACTGAGAGGACAGTTGGTGGCAGTTGAGGCAGGAGGAAGTGAGCTCAGCTGCATAGATATTGTTAGGAGACAGATGAAAAAGAACTCACTAACAAAGTAGCAATAAGAATATAAAGAAAAAGCTGGGCAGTGGTGGCACACATCTATAATCCCAGCACTTGGGAGGCAGAGGCAGGCGGATTTCTGAGTTCGAGGCCAGTCTGGTCTACAGAGTTCCAGGACAGCCAGGGCTACACAGAGAAACCCTGTCTTGAAAAAAACAAAACAAAACAAAAAAAAAGAGTATAAAGAAAAAATTATAACTTTTTTTTTTTTTTACAAAGAGTTAGATTTATACCAGTCTGTTCCAGAGCACTGCTGGGAAGGATCTGATCATCCCCTCTGTAAACGCTTCTTCTATCTGCCTGGGTTTGTCCTGGGAACTCCCTAACCTATACTATCCACAGAATGGATAGCTATGTGTAAAGAAACAGAGTACTACTGCAGGCGTAGAATCTGCTCTTGACAGGGAATGTTCCTAAATGAATATGTAATTTCAGGCAGGCAGGGAAGGTGTACACCTTCAGATCCCATCACCAGGAGGCAGAAGCAGGCAGATATCTGTGAGTTCAGGGACAGCCTGCTCAGAACATAAGTAGAGAGTACAGAGGAGAGTCAAAAATCCTCACACACAAAGTAGCAAACATTTTTTTCTGGACAGAAGTACTTGTTGACTAGACCAGCACAAAACTTTGAGGTGTTCTTTCCCTGGCAGATGCTCTTAGCCTTGATGGTGAAGAGAAGCCCATGAAGGACAGAGATTCTAAGTTCAGGGGGCACATGTGAATTCACCCTATCATCCCAGTCAGGGCTCCTGACTCATCTGGAGGACTTCAAGGTGATGATGCAACTTTTCTAAGTTCTTTTCCTGGCTGGCCCACTCCTTCTGCTTCAGCACAATTTAAGCATTTCTTCCCTTGTTTCCATAAACTGTTCATTAGAAGATGGTGTTCTTAGTGGAGGGTTGTACAGAGCTTCATACAAGAGCAAGTGCATATAGAGGATTCCAAGATCATGCTGCTCAGCCAAGTGGAGAAATAAAAACCCTGTTTAAAGGTAGAGACTAAGCAAGCAAATGATCTCCTTCTAGCTAATGCACACAGGCATAATACACCGTACCACCCACAGGCTTCCAGGTAGATGAGCATGGAAGTTTGATTGAGCATGCCAGCTGTCTCAGAATTGGCTGAGAACTCCACCATTCCTTCTTAAGGAAGCTGCAGTGCAGAGCATTTTCTGCATGGCCAGACCATGTTGAGGTGGTGAGAGAACTTTTTTCCCTGAAGTCCTAAGACTCCTGCTCTCTCGCCTAACTTATCAAAAGTCCTTCCCGCATCCTGGTCATCTAGTCAGTTCCAGACTTTAGGCACCAGGAAGAAAGAACTTTCCAGCAACACTTAGAGAAAACAGGGCTATCATGGTGATTCTCAGGCTTCTGTCCCTATGATTGGGTTACAGGAAGAAAGAAGGCCCCTTGCCCCTGAAATCCATAACAACGAGAAGCACACATTTGGCATTTGCACTGGGATATTTTCCCTGCTTGCAAGCAGCTTCCCACCTGTGATGTCCCATGTCCCTGCCATGCAAATGAGTCACAGAACTGAGAACTCACTCAAAGCTCTGTGCATAGCACCCCACCTATCATGCAGACATGTACATGTGTGACATGTTAATCACCTGTCTCCCTTCATTGGACTTCAGCTTCAAGCGGAGCAGCAGGATATGCTTGCCAACATTCACTTTCTCACAAGAGACTAACTTCCCCAAATACTTGTGCATAGACAGAACAATGAACAATCACAGTACATGTTGTGGAGGGCTGGTTGGGAGTGTGGATTAGAAAGGTGATGGGTGAAAGCACAGGTGCCACACGCGAATGGGTCTTCTGGAATGGGAGTTAGAGCCTGTGAAAAATTAAGGGAACCGAAATGCGGAAAGGGGTTAAAAAATGAGACCAAGGCATGGTGTGCTTTCAGTCCTCCATCATTATTGATCTCTCTTTGTTACAAGCAGTAAGGTAGAGAAAAACCCCTCCCCCAGTCCATCAGTGACTCCTGGCCCAATCAGCATCCTCATCTTCAGTCTCTGGAGGCGGGACTTTTGGCATAACAGGAATTTGGAGAGAGGCATGGCTATTAGCAGGAGGTTGGAGAGAGGCTTGGCTATTTGTGGAAGCTTAGAGAAAGGTGTGGTTATTTGTGGCAAGGCAAGGTCTGAAAGAGCCAGCTCTTAGCTGGAGGAGGGTCACAAGGTATGTGGATGAGCAGATAGTAAGTCAACAGGGCAAGTGGTACCAGATATTATTCTGACCCAGCTGCCTGCACTACCTTGCATTACCTGCTGTTGCTGTATCTGAAGGTCACTGGTCTTCTCTTGTTGATTCTTAGATATTAGCTAAGAGTAGGAGGGACCAATTGCCCTGCAACTTCTTGTTCCTATGCCTCAACATGTCTACCTTCTTCAGCTGAGTCTACTTCATCAGGAGCCAGCTGTGCAGGTTAGTGGAAACAGACTCTGCATAGTAAGGCCCTGTAGCCTCTTCCTGCCATTCCTACTCCCAGATCCCATTAACCCTATAACACCCCAGGTTCCCATGAAGACCTTTCAAAATGCCCAATACACACATGAAAGCTGAACTCCTAATTCCATAAACAGAGAACAGCCAATTCAGGGAGAAATAACTTCTGAAGTCCCTAAAAGCAATAGGGATCCATGTCCCTCCAAAAGATAGAGGAATCTCCACCTGTTCTTGACTGTCCAAGTTAATAAGAAAACATAAAAATTAGGTAAATAGGGGTTTAAAAATGGGATAAATAGCCTCAAGGTGGGACAGGAGAACCAAGCAGAAGACATTCTATTTTCCATAACTCTAAGCTCTGTAAAAACCCAGCCTGATCCCCAGATGCCCAAGGCTAATTGACCTACATCTCATGGTGTGAATCACTCTTCAATCCAGAGGCTCCTGAGGATGGCAGGACAATGCTGGAAGGGGTGACAGTCTCTTTCACACTTAGCAAAACTGAATTGAAAATGCACAGGTATATTGAAAGATAGGCAGCAGAAAGGATACAAACCTGAAGCTGAGCTGTAGACTCTCCAGTCTAGAAACAATGAATGGCAAAAACTGCCATTCCACTGCTAGAGTCCGATAGGTACTTACCCATAGAACCCTGTCTCCTCCTCTAGCTCCTTGAGGTTCTCTGAGACCTCAGTATTCTCATTCTCCAAGCTCCTTCATGACTGGTTTTTGCTTCTTCAGATTCTCATACAAAGGATTTGAACTGTGGAAGGGGCTGGCTCCAGGAGGATAGAATCCCACAAATAGACAGAAGGATCCTGAAGAATCAGTCTGTGTTCGGGGTGACCCCAGCTCAGGGGATGCCACATTCTGGATTCTATGTGCCTGGGACATTATGGTGATTATGAACATCTCATCCTGGCCCAAGCCATGCAGATGTTGTGTGTCCAGATACAGTGTGCACTGGATGCATGAGTCACTCAGTAGGGCTGGAGGGGCAGTCGAGCCCATTATGTTCTCAGCAGCCTATGCAACAGGTCTTCACCCACCAGAAACCAGTGATTTCATTTCTTCTGTTTTGACAACAGGGATTCTATTTCCTGGATTACTATTACTGCAGAGTCAGACATTGATAGACTTCTATAGATGTGATCCAAGGGCATGACAGCATTATAAATTATTCAAGAAATTTTAATTTGCCTCCAAGGTGCACACATAGACCAAGTACTGTGCTGCTTAAAGTGGGACTTTCAGACCACAGCACTGGAATCACTTTGAAACTGTGAAAAAATACTCAGCACAAAATGCACACCCCTAGTTCCCAGAGTCTGGGGTGGGGGAGACACACAATCATACAAATGTATATACACAAACACACAGGGAAGAAAAGACAGAGACAGAGAGACAGCACAATGGGATACAGAAGTAGTGCATGGAGCAATCAATACAATACTGTCTCAGAGTAATAGGCACAAGGAACAAGAGGAACAGTAATGACCTCAGGCCTCCAGACAAACATCGATGGAAAGAGTGAGTTCAGGCCACCTGAGCTCACCAGGAGGTACCAGTACTCATTTGCATGCCAGGCAAGTACAAAGATTCACCACAAAGTCAGAGCATCCAGGAACTCACAAAGCTATCACAAATCAAGGTCCTTCCAAATGCATGCTGGGAACCCTCTCTCCACTACCCCAGTCCCTGAATCCCTGAGTTCACCTGAATTCGGACCACAGGCTCAGATTTTCATTTGGAAGAAGCAGAAGAGTCCATTTCCTGTCTCATTCCTGCCCAAGCATCAGGTTCTGCTTTTCCTCTGAGAAGCATTTAGGGACATGTGTTGGGCACAGGGACATGCTGTACAGCCTTCTAGAACTTGGAACCCAAGACCTTAAAAGGATGACTGTGACATTGCAGACTTAGACTGACACCATGGGTTTGGAACAATGAATACTTAATTATCCAAGGATCCTTCAGTGATCAGGATTAGGTGACCTTTTCCTTTTTTAATCAGATATTTCTTTATTTACATTTCAAACATATCCCCTTTCTTCATTTCCTTTCCAAAACCCCCCATGTCCTCCCCCAACCCCCTGCTCACCAACCCACCTACTCATGCTTCCTGGTCCTGGCATTCCCTACACTGGGGCATCAAGCCTTCACAGGATCAAAGGGCTCTCCTCCCATTGATGACCGACAAGGCCATACTCTGCTGCATATGCATTTAGAATCATGGATTCCTCCATTTGTACTCTTTGGTTGATGGTTTAGTCCCTAGGAGCTCTAAGGGTACTAGTTAGTTCATATGAGGATCAGGTGATCTTGAAGCTCATTTCTCTCACTGGTCATCAACTGGAACTAAGTGGTCAGGTCTTCATTTCCTTCATCATTTTCTTGCTGAAGAGGGTTGGGTGGTTGGTGGCAATCCTCCAGCCTTGGTAGGTAGAAAGTAGACTAGTATACTTGTATAGTGAGTGATAAGGCATAGAGGGTGAACAGACCACTCTTGAGTCCAAAACAGAGAGCATGTCTGTGACTCAGTGACACCCCACAGATTTTGGTCTAGGCTTGAGATGCCTTTTCTGTGGATCTCAACTCTTCCATTACTCTGTATAGAGGTGGGTATCTAAATAGTCTAGGGTTTCTCCTGCCTTCCTACACAGGCTAATGCTGACCACAGAGATGGCCTCTCCAGGTTTATTAACAAATGCGCAGGGTGCTGTCCCGCGCTGACTCCCGCCAGTAGGAATAATGCAAGACATGTACAGGATCCTTCTGCAGTTCAGCTTTAATGCGTCTTGAGAGGGAGAGCATAAGCTTACAGTTGTAG
>NW_022196915.1:11170242-11171289 GCF_008632895.1 Mastomys coucha | reverse complement strand
ATTGTTCTTGGACAAGGTCAATGCGCTGATTGACCAACATGAGACCGCCCTGTATTTGGGTGTTTGCCCAGCTCTGGCGGTCTAGGGCCACTGACACGGAGGCCGACAGATCATTAACGGTCTGCACCATTTGCACTGAAGTTGAGAGGGCCATAGCTGATGCAGTAACGGAGGCACCCACCGCCACGGTGGCAATGAGACCTACAATAATGGCCGAAATGCCAAAATCTCTACGGCTGCGAAATAAAGTTAAGCTGCCAGTGGTCTCCACTGGGACTGGCACAAAGCGGGGCATGCGCATAACAACAGCTAGGGGATATCTCTGAGCATCCCATCATAAGGTATAAAAGCAATTCCCTAAACTACAATCTAAACTATCATTAAAAACACTAGTATTACTAACTATCCATAAAAGGGGGGCCAAACACAAACTGGTGAGGGAGGATAATCTTCTCCCGCAAAGGCTTCATATTCTGTTTGATCCAATCTACAGAACCAGAGGTCCGCCCTCAATTTAAGGACGAGCCCAATGTTCCCTTAAAATCATACTTGACTTGTCCCTGTTCTCCCCTTCCTCCCCCTATCATTACCAAGGTGAGACTATTTGCTCGGACCCCTTTACAGAAGGGGGCCATTTTTGGTTGACCCAATCCTGCAGACACAACAATATTAGGTGGGGCACTAGGCCACCACCCATACAGAACGGAAACATTGACCACTATTTTCGCCTCAGCTCCCCAAGTAGCTTCTCTCATCCATGCTGCTGACTGGTTCCGCAGAGTTACACATTCTTGCCCTCCACCAGAAGTCATGGTATTGTTGTCTATAGAGAAACAGAGACTAGCCTTAATGGTATGGACCTGTTCTCTACCACCTGCGTGGTCTGCTGATCTTCGGGCAGATATGCTAGACCTAGCTCTTTGTGAGTGGAAAAAAACCTAGGAAAAACCTGTGCATTGTGCATCACTGGCATCGGGAAGGGGAAAGTTGACATGATCCCCCAGTGAAACTCCCCCATCGTGGGTGTCACCAGCCACATCACTGTCA
>NW_022196915.1:11166880-11168084 GCF_008632895.1 Mastomys coucha | reverse complement strand
TGTCGGGGACGTGTTGGTTATCCACGATCCCTGGGTATACAATTAGGCCCTTTAGGGTGAGAGACCCCTGGCCAAGGATGAGACCTATCACTCCTGATGGTAACGGGTCAATAGGCTCGACCGGGACTGGTTGGATATCCATTTGAGGCATCAATAAGAAGTCAGAGGCGGCACGCAGGTCCACCCGCGTGAGTCGTCTGGCGACTCCTCCTTCCGAGCCTCTGCCTAGCTGAGTGACTGTACCCTGAGTTCTCAGTTCCCATATCTTTGAGGGCCCTGGGACCGGGGGCCCGGCGTCCCGTTTTTTGGCACATCACTTGTCTGAGTATCTAAAGGGGGGAGAAGTCTGCCCTTGATATCTCGCACTGAGCGGCACTCCATAGTTTTATGATATCCTTTGCCGCATCTCTCGCAAAGCGAGGGGGTCTCAAATCTTTTGGCCGGGTTAGGGCAATCTTTCTTGAAATGACCCGGTTTACCGCAATTGTAACAGACCTTAGCACCGGGCCGGGCCGTGTCAATGGGCGCCTCTGAGATTGGAGTATAGCGGCTGCCAGCCCCGCGTTGGTGAGGGCCCCCCCCAATTCATGGCACACCCTAAGCCAATCCTGTAGGCCTTTGTTTTTTCGCGGTGCTATCGCGGCTTGGCATTCTTGGGTGGCCTGTTCAAAGATTAGTTGTTGAATTAAGGATTCAATGTGTTCTGTGTCCCCAAAAATGCGCCCTGCAGCCTCAGTCATTCTGGCCACAAAATCTGAAAAAGGTTCCTGGGGCCCCTGAATTATCTTAGTGAGTTGTCCATTTGCTTCCCCTTTTCGGGATAGCGCTTTCCATTCACGAATGGCTGTAGCTGAAACTTGTGCATAGGCACCCCAATGGTAATTAGTTTGGTCTGCAGTATAGGCTCCCTGTCCTGTCAATAGCTCTAGCGTCCATTCCCTTTGTTCCGGGCAGTAGCGTTAGTCCGGGCCTGCGCCTGGGCCGCTTCATGCCAGAGGGCCTTCCATTCCATATATTGACCCATACTCGGTAGGGCAGCCTTCACTATCATTTGCCAATCAGCGGGGGTTAGGGCAGAATTGGCAAGTCTTTCAAGTTGTACTAATGTGAAATTTGCGCTGGTACCATATTTGCAAACTGACTCGACCAGCTCCTTAAGCTGGTTGAAATCAACAGGAGCCTGAACTCGCCCCCCATTCTCTGT
>NW_022196915.1:11164424-11166022 GCF_008632895.1 Mastomys coucha | reverse complement strand
AGATTATGAGGGGTGCTGCCGCTCATGTACCTCGGACTTAAGTGCACCACCGGTCAGCAAAAGCCACCACAGAAACACACAATCACCAGAACTAGGACCAAGGTCATAAAAACCGCAGCAAAAAGCAGGCCAAAGTATTCAGTACCAGACATACCTCTCCGAACGTACCTCCTGCAGTTCTGAATCCTCCTCGATGGCGAGGGGTCCTCTAAGGTGCTGACCATGGCGTTGTCGTTCCCGGGTTTCAGCACCAGATGTCCCATGCTGACTCCCGCCAGCAGGAATAACGCAAGACACGTACAGGATCCTTCTGCAGTTCAGCTTTAAGGCGTCTTGAGAGGGAGAGCATAAGCTTACAGTTGTAGAGGACCCCGAGGGGAAAGAACCCCACCCTTATATAGGATGCGACTCTCGCCTAGGACGTGGAACTGTCACATCGGCTCTCTGACAGTCAGGCCAGATGACGCACGGGAGTGACCAGTTAACAGGAAGGTGGAAGCTAGCCAGGCGCCTGCGCAGCAGCCTGTTCACCACTGAGCCAAACTGGATACAGGGGCCATCTTGTAATGGCGGATGAGGAAGGCAATCGGGCGGCTCCCCACAGGGTGCAACTTGGCTTCAGAGCCCTTAACCCTTGGTATCAATATCAAGGAGAAAAATGGCACAATCCACAAACACTCAAGTGCTATGGAGATGCCCAGATATTCTGCTTTGTACTCTAGGCCTATGTCTATGTTTATTAAAAAGTCATACAGGGTCAAAAGATGGTCAAAAGACTGATCAATTCATCCCACTCAAAGACCAAAACCCTCATGAGCTGGTAATGAGATCCAGTCTCGTCCACTGCCTCTGACATTTTTTTTTTTTGGTTGCCTAGAAAGCTGCTGTTTCACAAAAGTAAGAGGGGGCACTCTTTTGGAGAGATGGTCACAGGAAGTATGAGTACATAAAGTTACATAGTCAGAAGCAGATTCTGTCCATAACTACTGTCAGATAGCACTGCACCTAAAAGAAGCAACTGGGCTTAAAGCGCTGTGAAACCCTGCGCTGGCCTGGGAAATCTTAGTCACTCCCTGACTGCTGATGTTCTTCCTTTGTCTCCATGTTATACCTCTGATGCCCAGTAAGCATAATAGCGAGGAGCTAAAAGTATAAAAGTATTGGCCTTGTCTACAACTGGCTTTGGAGATGGACAAAGTAATGTTCTGCAATCCTTGACTTTAAGGAATTGTGATAAGCAGGAACGTTCATTAGCTTCCCAGAGGCTCTATTTTCTGTGGCCCACTGATGGAAAGCCAAGCTCAAGTACACCTCTTCGAGGAAGTTCCATAATCCCCTGCCCAGGACTCACTGGACCTTCCCCAGAATCATCTTTTTTTTTAAACTAAAAACAACTTTTATTGCATTATGATGAGAAAAGTTACATGATTTCAATTTATCTGAATTTGTTAACATTTAAAAACATATTTTAAGTAAATAGAATTGAATCATATTCTTTTTTTTCTTTTTTTTTCTTTTTTTTTATTTTACATATTTTCTTTATTTACATGCGAATTTCCCCATTCCCAGTTTCCCCTCCAAAAAACAAAGAAACAAAC
>NW_022196915.1:11161530-11162010 GCF_008632895.1 Mastomys coucha | reverse complement strand
CAAAGCATTCAGTCTCACTTTGTTGTTCTCTTACAAGTCACCTCCCTAGTTAATCGTCTGTTTCTTTTGGTTATATAAATACTTTTGAAATATATAAGTTGTTCGGAAAACCATAGTATAGTGTAAAGACATGAAATAAACAATACTACTAATAGGCTGAGATAGGAGAAACAAGATTTCAAGACCCTTATGTTGTACACAGCCAGACACTGTCACAAACATACAAGCTGACAGTGTATATAGATTGTACAATATTGAACCTATTTCTCCAATTATCAAATTAGAGAGACCATTGGATGACAATCAACAAATTCCTAATTCCTCATATTATTGGATTTCAATTGATTAGGATATATTGGTAATATTTATTTTCATATTAACATATTAAGAAAAAGTAAATGTCACTCCCTGTTTTTTGTTGTACGAGGTGGAATTAGGTTTGTGTGGATTTGTTGAAAGATTACCTTCTTGCTTCTTCTA
>NW_022196915.1:11146104-11160426 GCF_008632895.1 Mastomys coucha | reverse complement strand
TTGGGTTCTGATGATGGCAAGTGACCTTGGTTTGTGTTGTTTATTTTCTTATGCTTGCCCCCACCCCCTGCGCTATCTGGTTAACTCTAGTGCTACCTGCCCTTGCTAAATTTGACTGGAGCCTGTCCTTCTTGTGACCCTGGTTGTGTCAGAACTCCTCAGAGTCAAGCTGTCTCTGTGATCCTGTGAATCTGGGATCCTGTGATCCTGGGCTTGTTAGATCACCTGGGAGTGGGGCTTTCTCCGTGTGTTGTAGGACTGGCTGCAGAGCTTGTGCCCAAGGTCTGCTCAGAACACTAACCCAGACAGACCGGAAGGAACCCTAGTCACTGGGCTGTTGAAGTTCCTGTGTGCCTGATCCCGCTGGCCCCAGTTACCCCCAGAATTGGGACAGATGTTGGTTCCTGCTCACCTCTGATCCTGGGTGTGTCAGAGCACCTGGGAGTGGAGCTTCCTCTGGGTGTTGTGGGACTGACTGCAGAGCTTGTGCCCAAGGTCTGCTCTGGACTCCAGCCCAGACATACGGGAAGGAACCCGAGACACTGGACTGGAGGAGTTCCTGTGTGCCTGGTCCAGTTCTTCCCAGTTACTCCCAGTTGGGACAGATGTTGGTTCCTCATCACCTCTCATCCTAGGTGTTTTGTTTTTTTGGTTTTTTTTGTTTGTTTGTTTTTTTGGTTAGTTTACACTGAGATGGAAGTCCAGATTCCTTCTGCCTCTCTTTGATCTCACTATGCTATCCATTCTCTCTACGAAATCTCCTCAGTCAGTGTGGATATTAGCCTCCACAGACCTAAAGAAGCTGAAGAAGGCATAAGCAAACATGCTTGAATCTCACTTAGAGGGGAGAATAAAATAGTCACTAAGATCTGAAGGAGGGAGAATACTGAAAGAGAGGGAAATGGGGAGGGGAATTGGGGATTTAGGATCAGGTGTGGGGAGGGACAGATGAGATGGATAGATGTTCATAAGAATGAATGGAAATCTGCAATTGATGGGGGTGGGGAGTTGGGGGCATCTCCAGGAGGAGAGAGAGACCTGGGATAAGGGAGAGGCTC
Source organism: Mastomys coucha (assembly GCF_008632895.1). Taxonomy (NCBI): domain Eukaryota; kingdom Metazoa; phylum Chordata; class Mammalia; order Rodentia; family Muridae; genus Mastomys; species Mastomys coucha. The sequence continues at coordinate 11,159,368 of NW_022196915.1, read as the reverse complement.
AATCTTAGATGTGACCCACTACATTGGGGATATGGAACCTGAAGAGGCCACCTACTGTAGTCATGCAGGAACCCCAGTAGAGAGATAAAAACACTATCCTACCCATAAAACTTCCTACCCCAAATTTGTCATATCTACAAGAAAGCGGCATGTGGGCTGCAACAAAGATTGAGGGAATGACCAACCAATACCTGGCCCAACTTGAGGCCCATCCCATGGGCAAGCACCAATCCCTGACACTTAATGACACTGTTACGCTTGCAGACAGGCCTAGCATGACTGTCCCCTGAGAGGCTCCTCCTAGCAGCTGACTCAGACAGACATAGACACCCATAGCCAAACAGTGGATGGAGCCTAGGGACTCTTCTGAAAGAATAGGATGAAGGGTTTCAAGCCCCAAAGGGTATAGGAACTCCACAGGAAGTCTCACAGAGCTAACTATCCTGGACCCTTGGGGCTCTCAGAGACTGAACCACCAACCAAAGATCATTCCCAGCTGGAGCTAGGCCTCCCTGAACATGTATAGGAGATGTGCAGCTTGACCTTCATGTGGGTCCTGAACAATTGCAGCTAAGGCTATCAAAAAGCTGACACCTATTACTTGCTCAGGGAAGAAGTGTTGAAGAAACTATAACCTATCTGTTGTACTTTAGGAGTTTAGGGGCTGGGCGACCTCTCTGACACATGGTTGTTTTCCTCACCTTTTATTACTGTCATAACATCTTTATTGTGGTATTTTATAAATCCACTCCAACTCTTTTAACCACCTTTCAGATTGTGTCAACTATTGAAATAGAAAATTTCATGTGCTCTTTGAATTATCCATACAATTTAATAAAAACTGGTAACATGGTCAAATTGAGTCTTCTTATCCATGATTATGAAGTATCTTTCTACTCATTTTGTTTTCTTATCTGAGAATTTTTAGTTGTCTTTATTTAAGTTTAGTGTATACTTTGTGAGGTTTATACCCTAGTTTATTATTTTTCTTGCTAGATATGCTAATTGTGACTTATATTTTAATTTTTCTATGTTAATCACTAGCATAGAAAAGGAACTAGCTAACTTCTGTATGTTAACTGTACTTGATAAAATTGGTATAATAGCTTAATATAATACTTTATAAAATGAATTCTTTTGGACGATCCAAGGAGACAATAAGATCTTATTCAAATTGATAGTTTTATACTTTCCTTATAAATTAGTAAACTTCTACAATACGTTTTGACTTAACTGCAATAAGTCTGGGATGTTACAGTGAGAGGCACTATTTTTCATTACTGATCTTCATGACGAAGTTTCCAGATCCTTACTGTTAGAGATGATTTTAATTGATTGCTGTGGAAATATCATACTGCTAAATATCATACTACTCTGTATTTCCACCTTACTGAAAGTATCACAAATGTGTGTCACACTTGTAAAAATATTCCTGAATCTACCCAGAAAATCATAGAACTTTCTTCATTAGCCTTCTGTTGTAATGGATTACATTGTTTTCTTTTTATTTATTTTTTTTTGGCAATCTTCAAACCAAACTATTTATTGACATCAAAAGTCTCCATAGCTGTGACCCAAGAGAAAGTAAGCAGTGTATACAGTGGGAACCAGCCAAGGGCTCCTTGTAGGGGTGCCATCACCCTGGGAATGCTGTGAGCTCATGGCCATCACCGGCTAGCAGAGCATAAACAATACTGGTGGGCAGGTGTGGGCAAAGGAATATCATAGGACAACCATCTTGGAGAGCTATCAGGAACATGGGGACACAGGGCCAGAGAGAATGCTGGGCACAGGAACACAGAACCCATGGAGCTATGGAGGCAGACAAAAAGTAAACCATGCACAACACAGGACATGCCAAGGTGACAAAGGGGCCTGAAATTCTGGGGCTTTGTCCTCCACCACTTAGGTCCTGGATTTGCACACGAGACACATTGAGGCAGGACTAGGCAACAGGTCACTTTCCCTCAGGGTCAAATAGGGAATTCCGAGGACAGCATCAGTAGATCTAAGGCTGAATGTGCCTTCTGGGTCCTTGTCGCAGATATAGCTGCCCACAGCACCAGTATTTACTCCTTTGGGTCCAAAGAGTATTCCATTGCATGGCTTGTCACAGTAGGGCTGACCATCATGTTCAACATACCTGCCTGGGGTCAGTGTCTTGGAGCAATGCTCACAGTGCAGGCAGGGCTCGTGTTAGTCCTTGCCCAGGGAAATCACCTTCTCAGCAAAGTACATTCTCTTGTTGCATCGAGGACACATGTTGAGCTCCCCAGTCAACGTGGTGACACTAGAGGTTCTGTTGGGACTCTTGGAGGTCCTACTGGTATTCTGCTCTTCAGTTCACACCACAGGGATCTTGATGGGAACAGTGACCTGAGGGACCTCAGTCCAAGGCTTTTTGTAGATGTAGGAACCAGCACCCCTGATATTCACACCTTTAGGTCCAAATAGTGTGACATAACAGGGCTTGTGGCAGAAAGATTTCCCATCATGTTCAGCATGTCCGCCGGGGGATCAGTGTCTTGTTACAGCACTCACACTTGAGGCAGACCTTGTGCCAGTCCTTGCTCAGAGAGTTCACCTTCTCAGCGAAGTACAAGGCCTTGTTACACTTGGGACACTTGGAGGCCATGGTTGGTGTGCTCAGTCTGTCCACGCCCTCTACCATACTTCTCTTTTTAATTTCAAATGAATCATATGTAACTGGGAAAAGCCTCCTTGGTTATTGTCTATGTTTGTACAGTTGTTGAATTGGATTTGCTGATTTTCAATATTTGAATACAGGAAAACTTAATGCCTTCAATTTTCTTGCTTTATCTGGGTCTAGCTTATAATTCCCACAATTTGAAATTTTGATTCATTCCATGTGTTCACCATTTACTACTTGTTTACACATAGATGCTTAATTATTTCCAAAAAGGATTTCATACTTCTTCCCAAGTTTCTTATCTGTTGGACCAAAACTAAAGGCTTCTAAATTTTCCTATTTAAATTAACAGAGATATGAGCACATCCACAATGTACTTATCAACACACAATTACTATTAGCACATCCACAATGTACTTATCAACACACAATTACTATTACTTGCAGTTTTTAAAAATTTCATAATGAAATCACTTTGAACTATCATTTTACAAAAGCCATGCAGGGGCAGAACATGATCAACAGACCGATCATGATCAATTGCCCTACTGAAAGACCAAAATACCTCTGAGCTTGCAAGAGGATCCAGTCTCTGTCTTGCTCCACGGTCTCTGACATATGTTTTGACTGCACTAGACAAATACTTGTCACCCACAACAGCTGATTCAGAAAGCTAAAAGGTCACTCTCAGGAGGAGCTGGTTAGAGGAATTCTGAACATAAGGTCACATACTCAGAAGCACATTATTTCTCCCTGTTACTACTAAACAGATAGCCACTGCACCTAAAAGAAGCTACTGGGAGTAAAGCGCTGTGATGCCCTGCCCTAACCTGGGAAACATTAGTTCCTCCCTGACTCCTGATACTCTCCTTCTGTCCCCATGTTATTACTCCAAATGCCCTTAAGAATAAAACCTAGGAGCTCACAATACAACTATGTAGGTCTTGTCAGCAAGTGCCTTTGGAGATGGACTAATTTTCTGCAATCCTTGAATTTAAGGAATTTTGATAAGCAGGGAAGTTCATTAGCTTTCCATAGACTCCATTTCCTGTGCCCCACTGCTGGAAAGGCCAGCTCAAGTCCATTTTCTCTGTGAAGCACTGCTTCTGCCCCAACCCAAGACACCCTATGTCTTCCCCAGGACCTCTTTTTCTTTGCTGTTTTACACTGAGATAGAAGTCCAGCTTCCTTCTGCCTCTCTGATCTCTCATGCTCCCCATTCTCTCTCCTGACTAGACTGCTCAGTCTTGCAAACAGGACTATAGATAAACTCTATGAGTGCTGATCGAATGCCCTAAGAGCAATTGGTGTCACTACAACACTGGTGACATCACAAGGGGTGCCAAAAGGTCTCCTGGATACAATTCAATGCCCAAAGGAGGGACTGCTGTTGTCATGGGAAACACCCTCTGCCTCTCTGCTAATGCTCTCATAGTGATTAGAAGCTGGGGCGCCCTTTTCAGGACATACTCCTCTGACATAGCCATTGAGCACCTCCTCTTTCCAATACCAGAGTTGGTTACAGTTCAAGTGGAAACATAGTACTTCCAAGAAAGAGAACTTAGCCTTTACTTTCCTAATTCTGCCTAGGAATGTCTCATTCCTTCCTCAAAATACCCCTATTCATCAATATGAGCAATTAAATAGCACTGAGAAGTCACACCACCATGAGTGGCGAAGGAAAGATGATCTGTCTCATATGTACAGGTGCTTGAAAGTGCTTCTAGGAAGAACCTTCAGGCCTTACTTCAATGTGGGACAGGGACTAATGGGTTCAGTCATTGATGGCATGTGCTTAGGCTTTGAAAGTTGGCCCAAGATGCCTTAGCAGGCAACATGATGCTGTCAACTGTTGTCAGAGGAAACTGAAATACTGGAGTCAAGAAGAGAAACATTCCTGGGGCTGATGTATTGTTCTCTCGCTGCACCAAATGTACCAAAGCAGGATTGATTACAAGTCCTTGTGCATTACACAGTGAAATTCTGACTGAACAACAACAACAACAATAACAATAATAATAATAATAATAATAATAATAATAATAATAATAATAATAATAATAATAGGCTGAGAGAAGAGGATAATAGCTGTAGACATAGCTCAGTTGACAGAATCACTGCCCAGCATGTAGGGAGCCCAGGGCTTACTGACTAGCGCAATCCTCACCTCTCAGAAAACTGGAAATAGTTCTACCTGAAGACTCAGCTATATGTCTCTTGAGCACATACTCAAAAGATTCTCCAGCATATCACATGAAAAAGTATTCCACTGTGTTCATAGCACCTTTATTCATAATAGCCAGAAATTGGAAACAACCCAGATACCCTTCAACCAAAGAATGGATACTAAAAACATGGTTCATTTACACAACAGAATACTATTCAGGTATTAAAAACAAGGACATGAATTTTTCAGGCAAATAAATGGAACTAGAAAATATCCTTTTGATAATATGGTCATTTTCAATATGTAAATCCTACTGATCCAAGAGCATAGGAGATCTTTCCATCTTCTGATATCTTCCTCAGTTTCTTTCTTCAGTACCATGGGCCGGCCAGTCTGGGCCTCCCTCAACCCATGGGGGAACAGAGTCCTAGTCAGGTTGACAAGGCGTTGGCAAAGAAATGACAAACAGAAACAACACAAGGGAGTGCAGAATCTCCATGTATTTGCACAAAGTAAAAATCAGGCTTATATAGTATACAGAAACAGGGCGGATGTCAGGAATCATGTAGGCAGGTAGCTGTCACATCAAAATCAGTAAGATCAAACAGCCAGATGCAAAGTGCCGGAGCAGTGGTGTCCTTCCTCCTGGGCTATCTTGGCAGCCCCAAGATAAATTCTCTGGGTTTGTCTGAGGCAAGCACCTGGAGGTCCCATTCTAGCAGTCCTTGAGAATATCCTTGGCTGTAACATAGATAATTAGGGATGGAAGCCCTTCAACTTCTCTCTGGTATGTAAAGCAATTCTGCCTTGTGTGAGACTGCTCTGATAATTCTGTGTTTACAGTGAGCAATAATGCCTGATTTCTATCTCTAACTCTGAAGAAACTCTGTCTGATAAGACAGCTTCCTTATAAAAATTCCAAGCTAATTACAGCTAGGAAATCAATTAGAATCATTGAAACACCGTGGAGGCCAGGAAATAATGTTTAATCTCAATTTTAGCTATTTATGAATCATTTCTTAGGGCACCTATATGCCTGAAAAAAGAAAGCATACAAAACTCTCCACAGACTTTTGCAGAGACCAATCTGGAACACATCTGAGTTAGGAGATACCAAGAAATAAATACCCAGGAGGCTATCTCCCTTTGAAGCTGTACACCTCAGGTCTGTGATAAGGCCTTCAAGCCTGACATACAGACTTTACTGGAGTAGACAAGTGGGTGTGGCACTTCAGAGACAAAGTTCTTGTCATCCAGATCTTTAACTTGGTTGGTTGGAGTTACACCAAGATATTTTATATTATTTGTGGCTATTGTCAGGGTATTGTTTCCATAACCTCTTTCTCAGCTCCTTTAACATTTTTATGGAAAAGGGCTACTGAATTTTTGAGTTTATTTTGTATCTAGCCACTTTGCTGGAGGTGTTTATCAGCTGTAGGATCTCTTTGGTAGAATTTTTGGGGTCATATATGTATGCTATCATATTATCTGCAAATAGCAATACTTTGACACTTTTCCACTTTGTATCCACTTGAATCATTTTGTTGTCTTATTGCTCTAGCTGGAAATTCAAGTACTACACTCAATAGACAGGAAGAGAGTGAATGAATAGCCTTTTCTTGTCCCCAGTTTAGGTAGAATTATCTTATATTTCTCACCATTTAATTTGATGTTGGCTATCAGCTTGCTTTGTATTGACTTTACTGTGCTTATGTATGTTTCTTTTATCCCTGATCTTTCCAAGACTTTTAACATGAAGAGGTTTTAGATGTTGTCAAAGACTTTTTCAGAATCTAAGGAGATGATCATATTTTTTTCAGTTTGTTTATATGGTGGATTTCATTGTTAGATTTTCCTATATTAAACCATCCCTGCTGCATCCTTGAGATGAAGCCTACTTGACCATGGTGGGTGATGTCTTTGGTGTGTTCTTGGGTTCTGTTTTTTAATATTGAGGATTTCGTATCAATGTCCACAAGGGAAATTGGTCTGAAACTCTTTCTTTGATGAGTCTTTGTGTAGTTTAGGTATCATGGCGACTTGAGTCTTCATAGAATGAATTGGGGGAATGTTCCTTCTATTTCTGTTTGTGGAATAGTTTGAGGAATATTGCATTAGCTCTTCTTTGACTTTGGTAGAATTCTATTCTACAGTCATCTGTCTTGGACCTTTTTGTTGTTAGGAGATTTTTAATGACTCCTTCTATTTCCTTAGGGGTTACAGGATTATCCAGATGGTTTACCTGATCTTGATTTAACTTTGGTAAGTGGTATCTATCTAGAAAATCATTCACTTCATTCTGATTTTGCAATTATAAGTAGTGCAGGCTTTTGAAAAAAGACCTAAAGATTCTTTGAATTTCCTCAGCATCATTTATGTTTCTCTAATTATTTCTGACTTTGTTAATTTGGTATGGTCTCTCTAACCTTTTAGTTAATTTGGCTAAGGGTTTGTCTATCTTGAATTTTTTAAAGAAGCAGCTCTTAGTTTTGTGGATTCTTTGTGTTGTTTTCTTTGTTTTTAACTTATCTCAGCCCTGATTTTGTTTATTTCCTACCGTCTACCCCTCTTTTCTGTGCTTGCTTCTTTATTCTAGAACTTTTGGGTGTTTTTTTAAATTGCTGATATGAGAATTCTCTAATTTCTTTATGGAGACACTTAGTGCTATGAACTTTCCTCTTAACACTGCTTTCATTGTGTCCCATAAATTTGGGCATGTTGTGCTTTCATTTTCACTGAATTCTAGAAAGTCTTTAATTTTCTTCCCTGACCCAGAGATCTTTGAGTAGAGAGTTGTTTGATTTCCATGAGTGTGTAGGCTTTTCAGTATTACTGTTGTTGTTGATATTGATGTACAGCTTTACTTCATGGTAGTCTGATAAAAGATACAAAGCATTATTTCAGTTTTCTTGTATGTGTTGAGGCTTGCTTTGTAACCAACTATATGGTCAGTTTTGGAGCAGGATCCATGAGATGCTGAGAAGATATATTCTTTTGTGTCTGGGTGAAATATTCTATAGATGTCTGTTAGGTCCATTTGATTCACAATGTCTGTTTCTTTTGTTTCTATGCTTAGTTTTTTGTCTGGAAAATCTATAAATTAGTGAGAGTAGGGTGTAGAAGTCTCCCACTATTAATGTGTGGGGTTTGATATGCAATTTAAGCTTTTCAATGTTTATCTTTTAAAAAAATGGGTGCCTTTGTATTTGGGGCATAAATGTTCAGAATTGAGATATCATTTTGGTAGAGTTTTCCTTTGATGAGTATGAAGTGTCTTTCCATGTTTCTTTTGATTAATTTTGGATGAAAGTCTATGTTATTAGATATTAGGATGGCTACTCCAGCTTGTCCATTTACATGGAAGACTTTTATCCAGCCATTTACTCTGAGGTAATGTCTATCTTTATGGCTCTGGTGTGTTTCTTATATGCAGCAGAATAATGGAGCCTGCTTTTGGACCATTCTGGTAGCCTGTGTCTTTACATTGGGGAATTGCATCCATGGGTATTGAGAGGTATTAATGATCAGTGAATCTTATTTTCTGTTATTTTGCTGCGGCTGCTGGTGGTGCTGGTGCTGGTGATGCTGGTGGTGGTGGTGGTGGTGATGGTGATGCTAGTGATGGTGGTGGTGGTGATGGTAGTAGTGGTGTGTGATTTAGTGTGTGATCTCCTTGTTTTTGCTGGTATGGAATTACTTATTTCCTGTGTTTTCTTGGATGTAGTTATCCTTCTGAGTTGGAGTTTTCCTTCTAACACTTTGTGTAGGGCTGGATTTGTGGATGGTTTGAATTTGGATTTGTTTTCAAATATCTTGTTTCCTCCCTCTATGGTTATTGAGAGATTTACTGGGTGCAGTAGTCTAGGTTGGTACCTGTGGTGGTTTAGTGGTTGCAGACCCTTCTAGCTTTTGGAGTCTCTGTTGAGAAATCAAGTGTAGCTGGAGAGATGGCTCAGTGGTTAAGAGCACTGACTGCTCTTCCAGAGGTCCTGAGTTCAAATCCCAGCAACCACATGGTGGCTCACAACCATCTGTAATGGGATCAGATGCCTTCTTCTGGTGTGTCTGAAGATAGCAATAGTGTACTCATATATATAAAATAAATAAATAGATCTTTACAGAGAAATCTAGTGTAATTCTGATAGGTCTTCTTTTTATGCTACCTGGCATTTTTCCCTTACCATTGTTACCATTATTTCTTTGTTCTGTAGATTTTTTGTTTTGATTATTATGTGCAGGGTGATTTTCTTCTGGCGCAGTCTAGTTGATGTTCTATAAGCTTTTTGTATGTTTATAGACATCTCTTTCTTTAGGTTAGGAAAGTTTTCTTCTATGATTTTGTTGAGAATATTTTCTGGGCCTTGCCTGTCCCGACCTGTTCTTGCTGTGTCTGGTAGTTGCTGGACTCCTGTTCATTATTATAAATGAGTTTCAGTTTCTGAAGGAAACCGGCCTGCAGCTTCACTTCATTCTGTGGGTGATTTACGAACGGGAACTTGAGGTCCTGCAAATAAGCGGGTGGTAGGGGAGACAAAGAGACATGACACCAGGAAAGGATTCTTATCGAGGTGTAATCTTTACTTAGTGAAACGGAATATTTATACTTAGAGGCAACACAGGTATGTATATTAGCAACTAGGTGAGAACGGAAAAGCGGGCAAATCAAAGCTAGGAATCCAAGGCATAGGATTCCAAGACAGGAAGGGAGATCAAAGTCACAGCTTCTTTGAATGTTGTGTTTCTGGTTCTGGTTAATCTCTGGGCTGGCTCCAAACCCCTGGTGAGTCGGGTCGAGTAGCTGTTTCTGGTGTCGGTTGAGACTCCTCCGTGAAATCAGCAGGGCCACCACAAGTTTCCCCAAGTGCTGCAGCAGCAGTAAGGCACATTGCCTCCATATTTTTTGTTTCCCCCACCTCAGTATGTCCTCTTCAACTGAGATTGCTCCATCAGGAGCTGGTTGTGCAGGTTGCTGGAAACACACTCTGCATAGTAAGACTCCACAGCCGCCTCCTGCCATTTCTACTTCCAGATTCCATCAACTTTCCAGGCCCATAATTCCCAGGAAGGTCTAGAGAACATCCCCCAAAAGCCTTGAGAGTTGTACAAAGAAGATCAAAAACAGAGAACGGGAAGGGCCACGGCTGGTGGCTTGCGAGCTGCCCCCCAACCCCCAGCAAACAGCCTATTTGGGGTGGAGCCCAGCCGGTGGCCCCAGGGTTGTGAGCCCCGGCCCAGCCACTCCACCTCCCTACCCTCCTGATGAGACCATGGACACTGGCACTGACTACGTGGCCACCTTCTGCCCCTGTAGGTCACTGGCGAGTCTCTACAAGACCTAGCAGCAGTCCAGGCCAGCTCTGGGGAAGCTGTTGCCCCGACCATCAAACCTCTCTGTAGAGGAGCACCGAGCCTCAGCTCCTGCCCGCAGGAGCCCCAGAATGCTGCACCCAGCCACCCAGCAGAGCCCGTTCACAGTTGATCTCCACAAACAGGTGCACCAGAGACCTGTCCCTCTGTCCTACACAGTCACCACAGTGACAACCCAAGGCTTCCCTTTGCCTACAAAGCCAATACATCCCTGGCTGCAGTGCCCAGCAGCGCCTGGCACACTCCTTGATGTTCCATGGCCAGCACTACCCTTCTCTTCTGCCTCCTACCTCCGCTGATCCAGGCGTGCACCACACAGCAGCTCCCTGTGCCCTACCACACCTACCCCCACCTCATCTCCAGTGACCACTACATCCTTCACCCCCTACCCCACCGCCAGCCCCACCGCCCCAGCCTACGCACATGGCACTGCTTGGGCAGTTTGTATCCCTACAGACCCAGCACCCACGTATGCCCCTGCAGTGGCTGGATAATGAGATGGACCTTCAAGGAGACCAGCACCCCTTGGGTAGCTTCACTTACTCCACCTCTGCCACTGGCCCAGTCTTGTCTCCCTCAGTTCCCCTTCACTACCTACCCGGGAGCTGTCTTTTGGTGTGCCATATTCCCACATGGTGCCACGAAGACTGAGCACACAAAGATACCGCCAGCAGCAGCCTCCACCATCTTACTACCCTAGCTTCCTACCCTACTTCCTTTCAGTGCTGCCAATGTCACCAACCACCGTGGGACCCACCATCAGCCTGGATCTGGATGTGGATCACGTGGAGATGGAGAACTATGAGGCTCTCCTGAACCTGGCTGAGAGACTGGGAGATGCCAAGCCCCAAGGCCTCAAAAGCAGACCTAGAACAACTGCCGTCAAGCCGCTTTAACCCTGACAGCCATCAGTCTGAGCAGACTCTGTGTGTGGCCTGCTTCAGTGACTTTGAGGTGTGGCAGCTGCTCTGAGTCTTCCCCTGCAACCACGAGTTCCATGCCAAGTGTGTTGACAAGTGGCTGAAGGCCAACCGGACCTGTCCCATTTGCCTCCGAGGTGCCCAGGGAGGCTGAGTGAGGCTCCACAGTCACCCACAAGAACCCTACCCAAAGCTCCGGAAACGGGTAGGGGGAAGCAGGGAGTGGCCCAGGGAGAACTGTAAGGGAGGGGCCAGGCCTGTCAGCATTCCCTCCTGCAACTCCAGAGCTGGTGCCAGGGTCAACCCTGGAGAAGCCCCTGCAATAAGCCCCTGCATTTGCTAAGCTCCAAAGATTCCTTCCCCAATCTGCCTGCCTGCCTGCCTGCCTGCTTGTCTGCCCGCCATGGAGCTGCCTGAGTGTTCCCAACTCAGTCTGCCTCTTATTTGCCCCTGGGTCCTTCTTCCTGCTGGGTCTGGGAAGCAGGAGTCCATTGCCCAAGTGTAGTGGCTGATGTGATTCCACAGGCCCCAGAACGGGCAAAGGAACAGCCACCCTGGGTCAATTGGTCTCCTGTACTGAGGTGACGTGTCCTTCCCTGCCCTAGAGAGACTGCCAGGTGTGTGGGCAGGTAGTAGCCAGAGACCATTTCCTGAGTTCTCCTGTTTGGTTCCAGACAGATGTAGGCAGTCAGCTCTGCCTCCGCCGCTGTGTGGTGTGGGTCTGACTCCCCAGGACCCTTACCCCAGGCACTGCATTCCAGCCCAACCCACCCCCCCCCCAGGCTGGAGGGTATCCTAGCCAGGCTCCATGAGCAGATGGGCGGGGACTCCAAGCTGGATACATTGTGTTCTGCAGTATCGAGCAGCACGTGATCTGGGCATGTCCTTGTGTTGCTGGTGGCTGCCCTCCACCAGTGACAGTGTCAGACCCACTTGCGTGAATGTGAGGAACAGCATTTTTTATTTATTCAGTTGGCCCAAAATTGCGTGTAGGGGGTGTGGATATTTAAGAGGTGTTTGGTTTTTTTATTATCTTATTTTCCTTTTGGTTTAATAGGAGTGGGGGCATAGGGACCAACCGGGACCAAATGCCCAGGGGGCAGAGTGGGGTCCGGTTGTGCCACACCAGGCTTCCACATGAGTGTGCGGCTGGGTGGCCCGGAAGTCACGGGGCAGAGTTTGGGGGGAATCTGTGCTCAGCTGATAACTGCCATGCACTGTACTGCACATGTCCCTAGAACTTACCGGGACGTCTGCTTTTCAGGGCATCTCCTCTCCAGACAGGGCCTGTGTCCCACCTGCCTGGGGTAAGTCTCCTCCTAGCAATCCTGTGAGGACAGGGGTCAGGGAGGGCGTGAACCTCCACCTCAGGGGGCCCCGCCCGGCCTGATTCCTGCCCTCCGAGGTCTGGAGGAGGCTGTGTTCCTTACCCTCCTTTCAGGTCCCACTCCTTTCCTTTCTTACCTCCCACTGGGGTTGCTACGCTGCCCAGAGTGAATGAACCGTGTGTGGGGCCAGCACATTCTAGCAGGCAGCCAGCCATTGGAGCCTGCTACCTCAGAGATGCTCCAACCACCCGAGTTCTCACCGCATATATAAACAGGTGATTTGGGGCCCTGTTCCTTGCACATCTTCGTTACCTCATTTTTCCCATGTATGTATTTGAGAAAATGCTAATATATAGAGACAAATGGTTCTTTTTTAAAAAAAGATGTAATATTGTTTAACTTCAAAAACATTTCAGCATTCTAAAGATTCAAAAAATAACAGAATGTTGCAAATTGCGTTTAGGTACAGAGGGTTCTTGAACTTCCATTGATGCAGTAGAGTTCTTTGCTTTGCTGACAATGATGAGTTCTACAGTTTCTTTTAAAAGTTTAAAATCTACTGCATCTAACTAAAGAAAAAAACTCCACTTTTCATGCCAGCTGATCCCTCCCCCCTTTCCACAACTAAGAATGTCAGCAGAATGCTATGCCACTATATACAAAAACAAGACAACCTGAAGCTAAATGGATGCCCACCACAGTATCAACAGGTCCAGCCTCACAGTACACACCCTCAGCTATGGCCCCCTCCAAAAGGCATCTTTCCCTCACAGCCTCCACACCAAACAAGGAGCATCAAGAATCTGTCTGGGTTGTTTCATTCCCTTTACAA
>NW_022196915.1:11109455-11113546 GCF_008632895.1 Mastomys coucha | reverse complement strand
TGTCCTGGTGACAGCTCTGTGGACCCACCCACATATCCGCTGCGGGCAGATTCTGAATGCTAACACCAACAGCAAAGTGCACCGAGTGAGGAGGACAAGAGTGCCTTTTCATTTTAAAAATGTTTGGACCTATGTACAACTTTGATACAGTTTCAGGGCGCTCCGACACCCACAGCCACTTCATGTAAACCACTGACACTTTGAGAAACTACAATATGACTGTGATCAAATTTTGTAATTAAACCTAGCAAGGGCAATAGACATGACTCAAATAAGAGATGTGTTAATCACAGCGCTTTCCTACTCTAAGATAGTCACAAGGAGACAAAGTTTTTATTCATCTTCCTCCTCCTCCTCTTCTTGCCCTTCCTCCTCCTCTTCCTCCTCCTCCTCCTCCTCCTCCTCTTCTTCCACCTTTTTCCAGAGAACTTTAGCAGGGCCCTTGGCACCATCAAACTTCCCTTTAGACTTATAGTCAGCAACATCCTTCTCATACTTCTTCAGTTTGCTGCCTTGGTAATGTAAGGCTGCTTTTCACTGTCACTTAAGTTGTTCCACATCTCACTCAGCTTTTTTGCCACATCTCCAATGGAGATACCAGGGTGTGTGGATTTGATCTTGGGGCAGAATTCAAAGCAGAATAAGAAAAATCCAGACCGTGGTCTTTTGGGGGCATTCGGGTCCTTTTTCTTGCCTCCTTTAGCTGGTCCATAATCTTTCATTTCCCGATCATAGCGCACTTTATCTGCCTTTGCCACTTCATCAAACTTTGATTTCTCTTTGCTAGACATTGTCTTCCACCTCTCAGAGCACTTCTTGGAAAACTCCGCAAAATTGACTGGAACCTCTGGGTTTTTCTTCTTATATTCTTCCCTGCATGTCTGCATGAAGAAGCATAAGCAGACATCTTACCCTCTGGTTTCTTGGGGTCACCTTTAGCCATCTTGACTGTATTGTTCGCTAGTCTCAACAAATGGTTCTTAAAGCTTAAATGTGTGGTTTTTTTTCCCATCCCATTGGACTCACATTTGTTTGTAGCATTTAACATAACTAGTATGTTGTATTATATAAGTGTATACTGATTGAAATTTATAACAGATTTGTACGTTTTTTTTAAATGAAAGTTCTAGTTCTGCTTGACCAAGTAGTGCAATCATTTTTTTTTTAATATTGTTGCTGATTTCAGAGAGATATTCACTAATAAATGTATGATGTATACAAATGCTGCCCAAAACAAAAACAAAAACAAAAAACAGAGAACAGCCCATTCAGGACAGAATAAACAAATCCTGAGGTTCCTCAAGCCAATAAGGATCCATGTCCCTCCAAAACAAAGAGGACTCTCCACCTGTCCATGATTGTCCAAGGTATGAAGTTCTAACATGGCATGCTTATGCTCCAATTTCAGTTTCAAAGATGGAATTGGACCTGAGGTTGTGGCTTCCCCCCAGGATGATCAATTAGCCTGTGCCCAGGACTGCCAGAGGCCACAGATAGCCACTCTTCTGTGTCTATACCCTGAGACATCCTAGTGCTTTTGAACCTTTTACCCTGGCCCCAGGCAAGGGCAACCCAGCTCTCCAGATAGAGAGTGCCCTGGCTGCATGAACTCACTCAGTAGGGGACAGTCTAGCACATTATAGTCTCAGGAACCTACAACATAGGTCTTGGCCCACCAGAAACTTGTGATTTTATTTCTCCTGTTTTCACAACAGGATTTCCTGGGTAATACTGCAGAGGCAGACAATGCACATAATTCTGTGCTGAGATCCCAGCATCAGGAGAGCTTTATAATTCAAATATGCCAAAAATGTGACACAGAGGCCAAGAGCAGTGCTGTTTAAAGAGGGGCTCCCAGACCTCAGCACAATCATCACCTTGAAACTGTAACAGACAACACCCTCAGGCCAAGAAGCAGACCCCTGCATACCAAAGTCTAGAGGGACACAGAATCATGCAAACATGTAGTTGGGCTTGTGGGTACATGCATGAGAAAACACACACACACACACACACACACACACACGAGTGGAGACAGCGTCACAGACATGGCAGAGAGAAGAGAGAGTACAATGGGATGCAGTAGAAATGTATGGAGCAATATTGTCTCAGAATATAAGGCAAAAGACAGAGAAAAACCGCGATGACCCCAGGCCTTGTAGTCAGGCACTCACAGGGGAAAATGTAGGGCCAGACTCTTGCAGGTGCTACCAGGAACTTTCAACTCTCACTCTCCTGCCAGGCAACTAGAAGACTCACCACAAACAACAGCTAGAATCTCACGCAATCTATCATCTGCCAAAGCCTTTCCAAAGGAACTCTGGGAACTCACTCTCCAATACCTCAATCTCTGAGTTCTGTTACTCGGACCACAGGCTCTGGTTTTCATTTGGAGGAAGCTGAAGGGCTCATTTCCCATCTCACTCCTGCCCAAGCTTCAAGTATGCCTCTCCTCTGAGAAGAATTTAAGGTCATGACATTGGACACAGGGACACCTTGGAGGGGCAGACTGCTAAAAATCAAGAACTTAAAGGATAAGGGTGACATTGCAGAGCTAAGACTTCCTGACACCATAGAGTTTGAGACAATGAATACCTGTTGTCCAAGGATCCGTCAGTGATGACTAGGCAATCTCGCAGCTCATTTCTCTCACTAGTCATCAGCTGAAGCTGTCTAATCAGCCTCTCTAATTCCTTCTTCACCTCCTTGGTGAGGAGGGTTGGGATGTGTGATAGCTTGAATATGCTTGACCCAGAGAATGGCATTATTAGGCACTGTGGCCTTTTTGGAGTAGGTGTGGCCTTGTTGGAAGAAGTGTGTCACTGTGGGAATGGGCTTTAAGACTCTCATCCTAGTTCCCCAGGAGTCTTCTCCTAGAGGCACTCAGATGAAGATGGAGCGCTCTCAGCTCCTCCTGTATCATGCCAGCCTGGGCGGTGCCATGCTTCTGCCTTGATAATGGACTGAACTTCTGAACCTGTAAGCCAGCCCCAACTAAGTCTTGTTCTTATAAGAGTTGCCTTGCTCATGGTGTCTCTTCACAGCAGTAAAACCCTAACTAAGACAGGGTGGGTGGTGGCTTTGCTCCAACCTCTGTAGGAAGAAGACCACAGTGAACTTCCATAGTGAGAAGGCACAGAGGATGAACAGATCACCTTGAGGCCTAAAGAGAAAGAGAACATGCCTGAAACCCAGGTACATCCCACAGATTTTGGCCCAGGCTTGAGATGCCTCCTGTGTAGATCTCAGTTCTCCCATCATTCTGTAGAGAGTATCCAAGCATCCAAGTATTTTCTCTGCCTCCTTACACATGATTATGATGAACACAGAGATATTCTCTCCATGATTACTAAAACAATGCACAGGGTGCAACTTGGCTCTCAAACCCTGTGGTTTTAAAAGCCAGGAGATAAATGTTACATTCCACAAGGACTCAGGTGCTGAGGAGATGCCCAGATCTCCTGCCTGTCACTCTAGGCCCATGACTGCAGATTAAAAGTCATGCAGTAGCAGAACACGGTCAACAGACTGATCAATTTACCCCCACTGAAAGACTAAAACAACCATGAACTAGCAATAGGATCTACTCTCTGTTTTAGCCTACTGCCTTTGACAGTTGTTTAGCTGCATTGGAGAAAGGCCTGACACCCACAATAGTGGATTCAAAAACCTAAAAGACTACTCTCAGTGAGAGGTTTTCAGAGGAGTTCTGATAACATAAGGTCACATACAGCACATTCCTCTCCCCGTCTACAGGTCAGGAAGCCACTGCACCTAAATGAAACCATTGGGAGTAAAGTTCAGTGATGTTCTGCCTAAAAGTGGGAAATACTAGTTTGTCCCTGAACTTGATGATCTCCTTTTTTCTCTATGTTATACCCCCAATTCCCAGTAAGAGTAAAAGCTATGAGCTCACAGTAGAACACCCCTGGTCTTGCCAGATTCTGGATTTGTGCTGGACAAACTAATGTTTTGGAATCCTTAACTTTCAGCAGTTATGATAAGTACCGGAAGGAGATTTACTTCATTTAGGCCCCAATTCCAGTGTCCCATTCCTGGAAGAACCAGCTCAAGTCCACCTCCTCCAGGAA
>NW_022196915.1:11086903-11107911 GCF_008632895.1 Mastomys coucha | reverse complement strand
CCAGGAAGTTTGTTACCAGGACGCACTCAAGTCCACCTCCTCCAGGAAGTTTGTTACCAGGACGCACTATGCCTTCCCCAAGACTACTCCTTTCTTGCTCGATTATTCTAAGATGGAAGGCCAGCTTCCTTCTGTCTCGCTCTGGTCTCTCTATGCTCCCCATGCTCTCCCCAAAGTACACACCTCAGTCTTGAAAACATGACTACAGAGTGCAACTCTGTAGGCACTGATTGAGTTTCCTGAGATCAGTTAATGTTGTCACAACACTGGTGACATCACAGGGGATGCCATGGGCTCTCCAGGATACAATAGAATGTCCAGAGAATAGACTGCTGGTGTCGTGGGGAACAGCCCTTGCCTCCCTGACAACGTTCTCCCTGTACTCACCAGAAACTGAGGTGCCCTCTCCAGAAGACTCTCCTGTATCTTAGCCATTGAACAATTCCTTCCAAAGACAGATTGCTCTACGCTTGGTCCAAAACACCTTAGCTCTTCAAAGGTGGGAAACTGAGTCATTACTTTCCATACTCTGTCCAAGAATATCTCATCCCATAGTCGAATACCTCCATTCAGCAATATGAGCAATTAAACAGTACCGAGAAATCACACCAGGGTGAATGTGGAAGATGGAAGATCACCTGTCTCATCATCTACAGCTGCTTGAAAGCACATCTGGGAAGCACCAGCAGGGTTCATTGCAATGTGAAATATGAGTTTGGGGGTACTGTCAGAGAAGCTGTTGCTTAACTTTTAAAGGCTGCTCCATGATTCCTTAGCAGATAGAGAATTCAGCCATCATGGTGGTGGCATCAGGGTAATGAAATGATGGCTGGGAAACTGAAAGAGTGGAGCCACCAAGAGAAAAGACCTTGGACCCACTGTGGTGCTCTCTTCTCTGCACCAAGGATCCCAAAGTAAGACTGATTACAGACCTAGGGTAGCTACACTGAAGATTCTACCTAAAAAAAGAAAAATATCTCCCAGTGTCCGTAATGTAGGACAATTCTGTAAATGTAGCTTGGTTGACCGAGTGACTGCCTAGCATGTAGAAAGCCAAGGGCTCAGTGGCTAGTGCTGTCCTCACTGGCTCTGGAGCTCCTACTTGTAATCCTAGCTCTTGTGAGTAGAAGCAGGTTCATCTAAGCTCAATATAAACCTGCAAAGCCAATTTGAGGATTGCTTGGGATACGTGAGAATTTGTCTCAAAACAACAAAAAGAACCCCCCCAAAACAAACAAACAAACAAAACCCATCCTACCTCCAAAGCCTCACCCACCAATCCTTTTCTACTGAAAGGAACTTACCATTTTCCCTACGATACTTTTACTCTAGAAAGATGGAGAAGAAGTGTAAGTGATCTTTCTAGAATAAGGACCTTGCTTCCTTGCTCTTGTCTTACTTTAACTTTACACAGAGACCAAATGAAAGTGGTTATCACCATCTGAACTTCTGAGTAATATCCACTGCTGCTAGCATAGTGCTATGCTATGATAAATTCTGCCTTCCTGGAGTGGTGCTGTGCCAGCATCAAGTGTCATCTACTGAGCCCAACCCCACTGATCCTTTCAAGGGGCTAGACAGAAGTAATCAGAGACATTTCATTCCACTTCCTTGGCCAGAGATTACATCAAGATGACCAACTGTGAATCTGGTGGAGTAAGTTTTTTATTAAATTTATTTATTCACTTTACAACACCATATCCTTCCTTTCTTTCCAGTATCCCTCACAGAAGTCCTCCCCCCACCATTCCCTTTAGAATGAGAAGCACCTCTGGGTATCAACTCCCATGATCACCATCATACCCTCGTATGCCCTGCACTTTTCATTCCCATACCACCCCTCCAACACTCCATCCACCCTACACTCCATCCCCCCATCTCCCCACTTCTCACACTTGGCACATCTGGGACTAGGCACATCCTTTCCCACTGAAGCCAGACAAGGCTGTTCAGAAGTATGGGATCCACTGGCAACATGCAACAGGCTCAGGGACAGCCCCTGCTCCAGATTTTTTGTGGTACCCACATGAAGACCAAGCTGCTCCTCTCCTACATATGTCCATGCTCACTCTTTGGTTGGTGATTCAGTCTCTGGGTTACCCAAAGGATCCAAGTTAGTTGACTCTGTTGATCTTCCTGTGGAGTCCTTGTCTTATTTGGATACCACAATCATTCTCCCACCTCTTCCTTAAGACCCCCTGATTTCCATCTACTGTTTGGGTGTGAATCTCTGCATCTCTCTCCATCTGCTGTTAGGTAGAGCCTTTCAGAGGACAATTTGGCTAGGTTCCTGTATGCAAGCCTAACAAAGTCATTGATAGTGTCCAAGGATTGGTTCTTGTCAATGGGATGGGTCTCAATATGGGGCAGTCATGGATAGGCCTTTTCCTTAGTCTCTGCTTCTTCTCTGTCCCTGAACATCTTGAAGACTCTGTGGGTGGAATGCTGTCCTTAGTCTTCCCCTGGGAAGGTTACAGAAAGTAGACACTTCAGTATCCATATCACCCACTGCTAAGAATCTCAGCTAGAGTTACCCCATTAGACTGTCTATGGCCTCTCCCATTCCAAGTCTCTGGCATATCCAAAAGATTGTCCTCACATGCCAGCCAATCTCCTTCTCCCTCCCCTGCTTTCCCTACAAATAAATGATCTCACCACCACCCTATTCCCCTCTCTGGTGGGCTGCTTAACCACACATGACATCCCCACAATCACCCTTCAGACTTCAGTACAGGATGGAGTTCAGGTACCTCCATTCCTGATGAGTACTTTGGTATATTTCCCCATGACCAGATTTATTATCAGACTCAGTGTAGACAAGCAACTGCTGCTCTCAGTAAGAGGTGACCAGTGATAGGA
The DNA here is from genome assembly GCF_008632895.1 of Mastomys coucha. Taxonomy (NCBI): domain Eukaryota; kingdom Metazoa; phylum Chordata; class Mammalia; order Rodentia; family Muridae; genus Mastomys; species Mastomys coucha. The sequence goes on along the minus strand of NW_022196915.1, from coordinate 11,105,052 downwards.
ATGTATTCACATGAGCACATCAGTAAAAAAAAATCCTGCATAACTGAGGAGTGGGTAAGAAGCACTGTGTCCTGGCCTATGTGGGCCTAGACCTGGCTCACAGGCAAGTGTGGGTACAACTTGGAATCCTCAGTAGGTACGTGGTGAGGTGGAATGGCACTGAGCATGCCAAGCAGCAGTGATGATCCACCTCAGTTCACGTAACAAACAGATTCTCAGTTCCTCATCCATGGAACTCCTATTGAGTCCATGGACCTTGTCTGACCATGGTATGGTCATGCAGACATCTGTTCTAGAGACATAAAGTTTTTCCATTCAGCTGCACTTAGGACAAGGAGCCAAGGTCAGGAATGCTGACCTCTTGCTATATATGTGACAAGAGGCATGTGGAATTTGTATGTGCTAAAGACCACCTGGTTGGTCTCAGCCCCCTAATGGCCATGTGCAACAGCTTCAAGAGCCCAGTTCTCATGTTCATTGGGATTCCCATGATGATATAATTTATACGTCTGGAAACAACCAAAACTGTGGACAGAGAGCTGCATTTAAGTAGTGGAGAGAACATCATTGACTGATGATTGCAAATGTGAAATCTGAAACCCAGCTATACCAAACATCTCATGGCTGAACTTGGCCCATCACTTTCCTTCCCATGTATACAAGGGGGATGGCCAAAGAGCCCTGTTCCTGGAAAAACAGTGCCTGCATCAGACCAGCAAGTCAAAGGTGACTGACTCAACTCTTCCAGTCTTCAGTAACACTAGATAGATAATCTTGGAAACATTTTAGGCAGCAGGAGCCCCATTTATGATCAGGAAATGGTGAGTTTGCCATCTGCTTTCCTTAGCTTGGTGCCTAGAGGAAAAGCCAACAATGGGGCTGGTAGTTCAGGGCAAGGGCTATCAGTGACCTTATCAAAAAGCTCAGAAGATTTCCATTGACTTCCAGAAGGGAAATTTGCATTATCCCTGTCATGACTTCACTTCAAGTCTTTTTTATTTTATGCTTTAATTAATGTCTTAATTCGCTTATATATTTTAGGTTTATTTTAATGGGTTTCTCTGCATAGCTCTGAGTGACCTGAAACTCAGAGATCTGAGTGCCTCTGCTTCCAGAGCACTGAGATTAAAGTCATGTGTCACCACCTTCAAGCTGCAGATCAAATCTTAAAAAGTCTAAGTATAGGTTCAATGCTAGGATTCTGATTCTCCAGTAACCAAGCAAGAGGTAGATCCATTCTGTTTGATGCCAAAGACAACCACAGAACTAGGAAGACAAAGTGCCAATCTAAGCTCAAGGAGAGGAGAGCTACTGTTGGGCTAGAGTGCTCTGGCATAGAGACAGGGGTAATTTCCAAGTAGGATGGGGGACAGAGGCTGTGCCAAGGTATTAAAGGCACCAGGAATAGGCGCTAGGTCTCAGTCCTGTTATCTCACAGCTATACACTTGTGCCTGGGCTTTTTCCATTCTAACCCTCTTCAGCCTAGTTTCTGCTCACTTTTCCTTCATTTCACATTGATGTTTTTAAGACAGGCTCTCACTGTGGAGCCTTGACTGGCTTGAACTCACTGTGTAGAATAGGCTGCCATGGAACTCACAAATATCTGCTTGCCTTGGCCTTCTGATTCCTGGGACCAAAGGCATGCTGGCATTACCTGGACTAGCTGTCCATTCTCTCTCTCTCTCTCTCTCTCTCTCTCTCTCTCTCTCTCTCTCTCTCTCTCTCTCTCTCCATCTTCACCCTGTGTCTCCCAATTTTCAGGGGTACTTGGCTATGAAAATGTTCAGTGCCTTTCCAGGAAGCATGACTACAGATACACTCTGCCACAATATCAGACACCAGAAACTGTCAAGCAGTTTTTCATGGTAACAGGAGAGATAGATTGTTATCACTGAGGTCTCATAGCCAAAGAGGCAGTGCAGTTACCAAAGACATGAAACCTTTCCCTTGTACCCAGATTGTGTGCCAAAAATTAATTAGGGAACTGAGTTTTTAAAAAACAAAAAGAAAGAAAAAGAAGGAATGGTGGTTACTTCTCTTTCAATACCAAGAAGCTAATGCTAGAAACAATTAAGGTACTTCCAGTCAAGGAAAGGTGCCAAACAGGTACAAGATCCACAAAAGATCAGTTCTAGAAACATCACATGATTTGAAAGAGGGCTTCATGATACTTCATTTGAAGATTTATATGCAGATAGCAGTCGAATAGCATAGGAAAGGACACATTCAATGGTATAAACAGTGGTAAGGTCCTCATGGTCCTGTAACAAACCCCTACCTTATCCCTGTACTTGTGTGTAATCCAATTGAGACTCATTGGGTCTTTAAACAGATAACATGAAAATAGGACTAGTTGGGAAGAGGAAGGTAATAAGCAGGAGTAAGTCTGTAAGACATGGTAAATAGAGGTGACTCCAACAAAAGTACATCATCCACATATACAAAATGATCCTAGTGAAGTCCCAGGTTATGCACAATTAACGTACACTAAAGAAAATATATTTAAAAACAAAAGTTAATGGTTCATAAAGAACAGAAGCCAAGATAGACCTCTAACCTCCATACATGGAGGGTCCCCCACATGCACATACAACACAGGAACAGATATCAGACCTGTATGGCAGATACAATGAAATAGCACATGCATTAAAATGAATCAGTACAGAAGACACACTTGAAACACCCTCCTCTTTGGGGACACCATTGTCACACATGGTATAGTTTAGTTTGTTTTAGTGTTGGGGTGAGGACACAGACTCAGATATGTTCACTGTAAATGTGGTCTCTACCCTTGAGTTATACCTCTGGCTCTTAAAAGTTCTCTATAGTAGTAGTGTGTTATCAGGAAAAGGTCATGAAAAACCTGAAGCACTACAGTGTGAGGAGGAATCAAACACTCTCACTCTCTGCAGCTTCTACTGCCACGGACCGGGATTTCTCGTGGGGTCCCTGTTCCGCGGGACAAGGGATTCTGGCCAGGTGGGCACGAGATTCGGCTTTGACAAACAGACTACACACAGGTGGTGTAAAATCTGAGTGTATTTTTCAAATATGGAGTCAGGTTTAAATAGTCCATACAGAAAGGTTTGAAGAAGTCAGATGGTACAATGGTCAAAATACATCAAAACAAAGTGCAGGTACAGAGCTCTACGTTAGGAACACAATGAGTCAGGCAGCAAAGTAAATACATGTTAATTTAGCAGGAACTAAACAAGGATTACAATCTGAAAGAAAGCTTAGCTCTGACCAGAATCACCTGGCTTCTAAAAAGCAGATAACAGCTCCTCTTCAGCTCGTTGCTATGGTTACAGACTGGGTGGGCCCAAGTAAGCTTTTCAACTATGTTGCTTTTCTGGGCCAGTGGGGGCTAGCCCCAGGAAACACCTGCTAAGGTAGTTCCTAGGAGTGATTCAGCTGCAAATCTAATATGGCCTGCCTATGTTAACTAAGAATGAGGATTTCACCTGATCTTGCCCTGGGATAGTTCGCTCATTCTGTAAGCTTTAATGCCCTTCCCCCAATGCTGGAGGCTAAACATTCTAAGCCAAGGTTTGACTAGGAAGTTGGAACATTGATGAAGGTCAGAAAGCAAAGTACGAATTTTCTTTTGTTAGCTGTGAAGAAATGATATCTTGGTGAGTTCCTAGCACACAAGAACGAAGACATATCTGGGCCACCTCTGAGTTTGGGGTGCCAGGCGACAATGCGGAGGAAGGAGACTGACTTCCTTGAAGTTTTCGCCTCAAATACTGCCATCACGCAAGTGTGCGTGGCATTTCTACCTTTTTTTATTATTTTTCAGATGGAGCTCTACAATGTCCCGCCTCATCGTGGCTAGGGATCTCAGAAGAACTCTAAAGGCAAATGGAAGTACAATAATCACTATTAGAATAATGCCAACAACAGTAGCCAGCATTACTACGTATTGAACCCAGTCCAAGGGATTCAATGTCATCAGATTGTTTTTTAAATCTCTGGCCAATTCATCAATGTTCCAAGTATCTAAATGACTTTTATTAATATCCGAAATTTCTGTCTTCAGTAGTTCCATATCGTGGGAGATATCTGTATCTTTCCATACTCCCTGCAAATGGGCCTTAGTTCTTTCTCAGTCCATAGTTGAGTTATAGGGTAATGGAGTGACACAGATATACTGAAATGAAACATGACACTTGGTAGCTAATCTAACTTTTATATTCGCTATATCTTGTCCCATGGCTAAAACTACTTCCTCCAAAGCATTGACCTTTGCCTCCAATTTCTTATTCAATATATATTGCTCTGTTAAAGCTATGGAAATGTTTTTATGCATATCATTGACAAAATGAGCAGTGTGTATCTGCTGAACTAGGGCTGTGGCAGATAATGCAAACGAGGTTAAAATTGTGATTAAAGCAGGCATCACATGCACTTGGACATGTACATGGATCCCTGCACTGACTCGTCATTAACATGTTGGAATCCAGGGGACATTGCTAACAGACATCTGCAGACTTCCATGACAATGGCTTTTATCCTTGATGGAATGATAGCTCCTTAAGAAGTCTTGGTAGTCATTTCTGTGCCACCTCTTATACCAAAAAAAAAAAAAAAAAAAAAAAAATTACCTTTATTTCATGCATGTATGTTTGCCTATGTGAATGTATGTCACTGTCTGTAGGTCACAAAATGGAGGAAGAGGAGATCATATTCCCTGGACCTGAAGTTAAAGATTTTGAGGCTGTTGAGCTATTCTATATAGGTGCTGGAACAGATCTTTTACCTCCTGGAAGAGCAGTAAGTGCTCTTAACTGCTGGAGCATCATGCCAATCCCACAAATTATGATTTGTTACATATTTATGTCCAACACCAAGCTTTATTCATACAGCCAATTTTTTTTCCCTGAAAGAATGAACATTTTCCTCACTGAAAATTTGTATCCAACTAATGGCAAGAAGCAGAGCTTATGGAGAAATGTCTGTATTGTCTGGAGAACACAGGAAAGGAAGAATGAAAAGTTTACTGTTAGTGTGCTCTACTCCCAGACATAACTGGTGTCAATTTAAAAATGGAGCACAGAGCTAAGCATGGAATTCTCAACAGAGGAATCTCAGACGGCTCAGAAGCACTTAACAAAAAGTTCAAAGTCCTTAGTCATCAGGGAAATGCAAATCAAAATAACTCTGAGGTACCATCTTACACCCATCAAAATGGCTAACATCAAAAACCCAAAAAGATTACACATGCTGATGAGGATGTGGAGCAACGGGAACACTCCTCCATAGCTGGTCAGAGTACAAACTTGTACAACCACTTTGGAAATCAATATTGAGGTTTCTCAGAAAAGTAGGAATAGTCCTACCTCAGGACCCAGCTATAACACTCCTGGGCATATACCTAAAAGATGCCCCAACACCTCACAAAGACACTTGCTGGACTAATGTTCATAGCAACTTTATTCATAATAGCCAGAAATTGGAAGCAACATAATTGTCCCTCAACTGAAGAGTAGATCACTTTTTTAAAAAGTGATCCATCTACACAATGGACTACTATTCAGCTATTAAATACCAAGACATAAATTTTGCAGGCAAATGGATGAATCTTGAGAATATCATCCTGAGTGAGGTAACCCAGTCCCAAAAGGACATGCATGGTATGTACTCACAAGTCGATAGTAGCCATAAAATACAGGTACCATGTAATACTCCACAGACCTAAAGAAGCTAAAGCAAGAAAACTTATATCACTTAAAATTGGGAATAAAATAGTCATAAGAGGCAAATGGAGGGAGGGAACTGGAAGGAAGGGAGAGGAGATGGAGTGGGGAATGGGGAAGTTCAGTGTCAGGTGTGGGAAAGCAGTAGAGATGGTTAGATGGCCATGAACATGAATGGAAGTCTGCAATTAACAGGCACGAGGGAGGTGGGAGCATCTCCAGGATGAGACAGAGACCTGGGATTAGGGAGGTAACCAAGATTCAATGGGAATGACCTTAGCTGTGACTCACTATACTAGAGACATGGAACCTGAAGAGGCCACTTCCTGTAGCCAGACAGGAACCCCAGTGGAGCAACAGAGACACCAATCCACCCATAAAACTTTCAATCCAAAATTTATTCTATATACAAGGAATGCAGGCATGGGGGTAGAGGGGAGTGCAAAGACTGAGGGAATGGCCAAACAATAACTGGCCCAACTTGAGACCCATCCCATGGGCAAACACCAATCCCTAACAATATTAATGATACTCTCTTATGCTTGCAGACAGGAGCATGTTGTCCTCTGAGGGGCTCCACCCAGCAGCTGACTCAGACAGATACAGATACCCACAGCCAAACAGTGTATGAAGCTTAGGGAGTCTGGTAGAAGAACAGAGAAGGATTGTGAGCCCTGAAGGGGATAGAAACTCCATAGGAAGCCAAACAGAGTCAATTAACCTGGACCCTGGGGCTCTCAGAGTCTGAACCACCAACCAAAGAACATACACAGGCTGGACCTATGCCTCACCATACATATGTAGCAGATGTGCAGCTTGGTCTTCATGTGAGTCCCAAACAACTGGAACAGGAACTATCATAAAAGCGTTTGCCCATACATATGATATTTTCTTCTAGTTGGGATGCCTAGTCTGGCCTCAGTAGGAGAGGAAGTGCCTAGCCTTAAAGAGACTTGATGTGCCATGTTGGGGACACCCAGGAGGCTCCTCGCTACTCACCAGAGAAGGGGAGGGAGGATGAGAGAAGGAATGTGGGAGGCAATAGCTGGGAGGGGGCAGTAAGCAGGTAAGTAAAGTGAATAAATGAATAATATGAAAAAAGATAATATAAATAAAGATGGCCAGATCAGCTTTAGCCCAAAATGACACAAGTATTCAGAGGCCTGTGCATAATCGTGGTCATGGGGCATATTTCTTTCTGCTTTTTTTCCTCTCCACTTCATCTTCCTCTTCCTCCTTCTCCTCCTCTTTCTTCTCCTCTCCCCCTCCTCCTCCTCCTCCTCCTCCTCCTCCTCCTCCTCCTCCTTCTCTTCTTCCTCCTCCTCCTCCTCTTCCTCCTCCTCCTCCTTCTCCTTCTTCTCCTCCTTCTCCTCCTTCTCCTCCTCTTTTTCTTCAGTGTTTTTGAGGCAGGGTTTCTGTTTGTAGCCCTGACAGGGCTGAAAATCAATCTGTAGACCAGATTGGCCTGGAACTCACAGATCTGCCTGCCTCTGCACGGTGTGCTGTATTATGTAATAACTGGACCACCAAACAGACAGCATACACCAACAGATATGAGGTCCCCAACACACATACAGCAGTGGGATGCTGAGTCTGTGTTCATTCAGAGATGATGCACCTAACCCTCAAAAGACTGGAGGCCCCAGGGAGTTTAGAGGTCAGGTGGAGTGGGAGGGTGGGGACATTCATGTGGAGATGGGTGTGGGGAGGAGGTATGGTTTGTGGAACAGTCGGAGGGTGGATGAGGAGGGAGAGATAAAATATGGAGTGTAAAAAAATAAATTTAAAACAAAAAACAAAAAATAAATCTACTAAGGAATCACCGCTCATCTGTCTATCAAAACAAGTTTTATCCATCTGAAGCACTCTGGTCTTAATGATCACTGTTACTCTACAAACAAATCACATTGATGTTATGCTCACAGTAAACGCTTCAGGCTTTTGTCAACTGCCAGTCACCCTCCTCCCTCACTTACAACCCCTTGGATAAATTGTTTCTAGATCTGAAGTTTGGGCAGATGACTGGGGCAGGTGCCCAGTGTAGAAAAACTTGCTGTACAAGGTCACAAAAAGCCAAAAGAGGCCAAATTACAAAGAGCCAAAGGAGGACAAGTGAGGGCCTGTGTTCAATTACCTTTCCCATCAAATCAAAAGGAAAGGTTATAGGGAAGGAACTCTGCTGTGAATAGAGACTGGGAAATCAGTAACAATGACATTAGGGATTTCTCCAGCTGCAAACATTTAGCATATCATGTACCAGGCATGCAAACATCTTACAATGTGTGATTTACTAAACCCCTCTGATGGAATGCTGTGTTATATAATAAATTATGGCATCACTGATCATCTTTAATAAATCTCTTATTTCAATCATCTGGAGGACACTGGTCTTAATGACGCTGAAATGGAATCACATCAGTATCCACGAGGCAGGTCAGGGAAGAAGGTTGGCAATCCTCTCTCACTGAGAAAACAACAGCTGGGATTCGAGGCCTCACAAGGATTGTAGAAGCCAAGGCTACAAAGATCTCTAACTTGTTGGCGAGTTCCACTTGTGGAGGGACTTCCCTAGGGACCCAGCTGGGAGACTTACCAAGTAGGATGACCAATCATATGTCTGCAAGGATGACCAGCATGGGTCCTGTGCTTAGGAAACAACCTCAGGAGTCTGTGCCTAAGAGGAGGAGGCCCTAGCGGGATAGCTTGGAAGCCAGAACACCATCCATCAGTGTCAGAAGAACTTCTTTCTTCACCTTGAAGGGAACTGCTGCTGGATGCAGCAGCATGATCTGAAAACCACAAGGCTGGGAGAATGAATAGAACACAGAGCTTATATCAGTGCACTATGCTTACTGGGGAGGGGTGTGGCTGGGAGGGGGATGTGGCAGCATGAAGGTACTTAGGGGTGATGTCACACTCTGTGGTATGCTCCTTTCAGACATCACACTTGCCCGTGCAAACTAATTACCAGAATATCACACACTGATCTGTACACAAAGCTCACAGGCACACACCAGTGCACTCGTCCAAGCAGACCAACGTTTGTCAAAGCCTTGAGAGAAGTCTCATTCCAAGAAGGTCTCAAGCAGAATGGACTGGTGTTGGCCCTGTGCTATCCCACTGCTCTTGCACATGTATGCTCCTGAGTGTGGCCAGGCTTGTTTCTTCTTCCTAGACAATGGTGCGTAGAAGCATCTGTATGTACATACACATGTAGGACTCTGGCTTTCTGAGATCACACTGGATGAGAGATATGTCCATGAGAATGGAAAGCCTGACCCAACCCTTAATTAATATCCTGGATCCATTGTTATGACTCCATGAAGGTCATTTGGTAGAAGAAAATAAAGAAAAGGGCACTTTCCCATCACTGATTCTCTGAGAGGTCAGCCTGGTGAATGCAGAGAAAATACAGTCAGTCCTTAACTGCAAATCTCAGTTAATGATAGGGCCTTCCTCTGTGGTATAGCTTTGCCTTGATATTAGCCAATCCTTCTTCATCCATGAACAGTGGAATAGAATTACAAGTGTATGTGTTAACTCATAGCCTATGAAGTTTAATTTGAAAACTATGCCTTGGGTATTAAAAAAAAATGTCAGGTCAAGAATTCCAGTTTTAGAGCGATGTTTGGTTTATACAAGCCTGCAATCCCAGCACAGGGAAGGCTAAAGCAAAAGGATCTGGAGTTGATAGTTGACTTGGGCTAGAGAATAAACAATGCCATTATAAAAGGAAAACATACTCCTTGGCTGCTCAACACATCAATGGCCACCTGAGCTCCTTAGTAAACTCAGATTAGGAAATCAACAAGGGGAAATCTGAATAATGCATGTTTCTAGAAAATATTGCTTCACTGTTGTGATATCTTGGTGTTTTTTTTTTCTTTTTGCCACATCTGTCTCTTTAATCATTCAATATATCTATTGAGCTAGCGAGGAACTCTATGTACACTCTGTGGCCTCAAACTCATAGAGATCTGCCTAACTCTAGCACCCATGTTATTATAGGCATGTGCCTGTACCAGGATAGACTATTGTTTCTTGAAGGATTGGGAAAATTAGACCCCCTGGGCCATTACAGAAGTGAAACTTGGGAATGTAAAACAAGAAAGAGGGACCAGATTCCTGCTCCTTACATCAATGTCCTGACAGAAAGAACAAAAAAAGTAATCCATGTGGACAAGAGACAGAAGGAGAACAGAGGCCCAAAGATGCTCCAGAGGCAGGGAGCTATGACCATGTGTCTATCTTTCTAACCTTGGGCCAACCTCACTGAACTCATCCAGCACAAAGTACACATTGTCTCACCAGCAAGGCTTCCAAGACAGTGACTTTCATTGCTCTTCTGTTCTGCATAGAACCCCAGGACCCAAGAGCTCTCAAAAAGAGAAAATAATTGTGAGTAGTCTAAGAAGTGATAGAAGAATTTGTCCAAGACTTCCTCCTGCCCCCCTCACTGTCGATTTTCTATTGTCACAGTGATTTACTCTTCCAAAAGCCTATTGTTGACTGCCTGGGTAAATGTCTACATGTTCAGGTCCCTCCTACTTTGAAACTGATTGCTTCCTGAATGTAGGAAGATAAGTAATGTATGCAACCTTAGGCTTTGGGTATTTGGATAGACTGTTCCCATATCAGAGGTGTGTGGACAACATACAGCAGTCGAGGTCACCTGGAGAAGTTGGGCATCATCATCCTGGCAACCTAAAGTATGCTCAAAGCTCCAGTGAGAATTCTCCAAGTCATAGAAACTGGCTTGACTTTGGTCTTAGGAAACTGTCTCTTTTAGACACATACAATAGTTACCCAGGAGCTATAGAAGACCTTTTGGAGGAATTTGGACCCCACAGATTCTGGATGCCCACATTCACATAACCTGTTTCTCAGGGTATGTTCTGAGGCCAGATTTCATGGTTCCTATAGATTCTGGAGAACAAAACTAAAATAACCAAGGTCCCAAAGGCATCAAATGGAACAACTATTAATGGTACATTGAACTATGTGTCAAGACGGAACTACTAGGAGGCACCTGGTGGCTATCAGTATCTGTAAGACCCGGAGACACAGTGCACTTCATCTCTTGCTACAGTGACCACCACAAATGCACTGAACTTAGGAGGGCTTGTCTGTTGTCTGGACCATGAAGAAAGGCAGGTCAGGGAAATGTAATCATTCACAATCAAGTAGAAGAAAGAGTAGAAGGGAACCTAATGGGCTGAGTTGGGCCGTGAAAGCTGGCTCAACAATCTGACCAGTCATTTAACAATATGGTCATGAGGGAATGCAGTCCTTGCTCTCATTAGTGACCCTTAACCAACCCAACTCCTGCCTGTCTCCCCATGAGATGAAGCTTTGCCTCCCCATGAGACTGCAGCATGGTGCTCTTGCTGTTCTCTGTGGTGCTGACGCACACCACAGCCTCTCTGAGAACAGAAGCTTGGCCAGGTTTCAGGGTATAGTTGAAGTAGCCCACCATTTCAGTGCGTCCAGGAAAGTATCCTGAGACATTGGTAACAAAAGTCTGCAGAAGTCATCAACAGTTGTTTCTCCATTGTCTTCTGAGTCAATTTTTTTTAACAATTTCATGTATTTATTTTTTTAAAGATATATTTATTTATTCTATGTTAGTACACTGTAGCTGTCTTCAGACACTCCAGAAGAGGGCGTCAGATCTCATTATGAATGGTTGTGAGCTACCATATGATTGCTATGACTTGAACTCAGGACCTTCGGAAGAGCAGTCAGTGCTCTTAACCACTGAGCCATCTCTCCAGCCCCTGAGTCAAATTTTAAAAAATTATGGTGGGTTCATGGATGCGCATGTGCACACACACACACACATACACAGACACACAGCCTAGAGGACATTTGTAGGAAGTTTCTTCTGTCTATCATGTGGGTCCCAAGGAAAGAACTCATGTTTCTAGACTTGGCACCAAGTACTATTATCTGTTGAATCCTCCCATTGTCTGACCACTTCAATCAAGGAATCTCATAAGCCCTTTATCTATCCAAATGTTCTTTGTAAAATATATCTGTATCTCTATCTATAAATATCTAGAGAGAGAGAGAGAAAGAGAGAGAGAGAGAGAGAGAGAGAGAGAGAGAGAGATTTGTGCTTTTTGATGACATACAAATTCCTTCCACCCCAAGAATGAATACTGTCCTGAGTGAAAATACATAACAACAAATGGAATTCATATGGGGAGCTCTGGGACTCTGGAGGTTAAAGTGACTTAAAAGCCTCCATGGGAACTCTCACTTTGTTGTATACTTCACCTCAGATGTACTTTGTTTCTTCATTCTTCTTGACCTGTAGCCTGTAGAACCTAGTTAATTCTGCACGCTAGGCAACTACTCTACCACTGAGCTATATCCCAGGTACTGATGCTCAATCATCATGTACAACAATGGCATGGGAAGCTGGATGAGGAGACTCAGCTGTCAATTTTGACACCTCAAGAATAATCCTTGAGACTGTCTGACAGACTTCATTTAAAACTGGGAATGTTTAGCATTCTGGGAGAGGAAAGGAGATGCCTCCATCCACACTTTTTTAAGATTTATTTATTTTTTAAGATTTATTTATTATTATATCTAAGTACACTGTAGCTGTCTTCAGGCCACACCAGAAGAGGGCATCAGATCTCATTACAGGTGGTTGCGAGCCACCATGTGGTTGCTGGGATCTGAACTCAGGATCTTCGGAAGAGCAGTCAGTGCTCTTAACCGCTGAGCCATCTCACCAGCCCCAATAAATCTTTAAAAAATAAAAACAAAAAACAAAAAACAAAAAATCCAATCACCTGGAAGAAACATCCCCTTAATACACTCTGAGACCTACCATGGCAAAAGGGCAGCTTCAACTGCCCCTCCTATGTTCCAGGCTTGCACAAGCATGCTTTCCACAAGAAACATGTGGCCACTGATGCAGGCTCCATGCACTGTGGCTGCTCTCCAGCTTCTCCCAACACTCCCAATCCTTTCTTGTTTTCAAGAAGGATTCATTATCCTACAATCAAGGAGGATAATCTCAATTCTTTAATCAGATGTGCCTAAACTACATTTCATCCCAGATGAGAATTGAGAGATCTGCTCCAAAATTGAAAATAATTGATGCTGAACTCATAGAAAGCAATGGCAACATCAGAGGTCTCCATAAATGTCTGGCAGTCTAAGAATCCTAGCATATCTACCCTGTGCACCTGGCAGGTAGACTCCAGAGACGTCTTCAGTTAATTGGAGGTAACCAAGCCAAGTAAAACTTTACATGTGCTCATCAACTCTAACAGGATATCTGCCTCCTTCTTCTGGCGGCTGAGGGAACTGCATGCAGAGGGGCCAAGGGCAAGTCAGCCAAAGACCAATTCAACAAAAATAAATAAAAATAAATACTGTAAAAATACATACATACATACATACATACATACATACATACATATATACATACATACATATATACATACATATTTTTCCCTTCTCCCTCCAGTCACGCTCACTCCGGCCCAGCTTGCTCCGGCCCAAAGATGTATTTATTTATTATATGTAAGTACACTGTAGCTGTCTTCAGACACCCCAGAAGAGGGCATCAGATCTCATTACAGATGGTTGTGAGCCACCATGTGGATGCTGGGATTTGAACTCAGGACCTCTGGAAGAGCAGTCAGTGCTCTTAACCACTGAGCTATCTCTCCAGCCCCAAACAATGTTTGTTTGCTTGTTTGTTTGTTTTTAAAAAGCACACAAATGTATGGTCAAGGCCAACAACATCTGTAAAAAGCTACTTCACAACAAGACTTGGAAGGTGATTTTTTTTTTTTTTTTTTTTTTGTATTTTTGAGACAGGGTTTCTCTGTGTAGCCCTGGCTCTCCTGGGACTCACTCTGTAGACAAGGCTGGCCTCAAACTCAGAAATCAGCCTACCTCTGCCTCCCAAGTGCTGGGATTAAAGGCATGTGGCACCACCGCCCGGCTGGAAGGTGATTGTATCTGCTGTGTTGTTATCACTGATGCTGTATTACAAGAAAAACTTTGTCTTTCCTGATTTCTCTTGTACTCCTTTGAATGTTCATATTTCCCGAGAAGCTGTAGAGCAATAAGGGTGTATTTATCAATAATTTCTTCCACAGGGTTAACAATGAATATGTATTATAGAGTACTATATTTTATGGGCAGCAAAATACAAGACAGCAATGATAAAGTATGGTATTGATTGCATGATAAAGTGTGGATCCATGGAGTCAAACATATTACCCACGTACAAGACAACATCTGCCTGTATGGCCCCAGCTGGCTGGGGAATTCACTATGTAGCCCATACTACCTGGAAAGATCCATCTCTGCCTGTAAGTTCTAGGGTTACAGGAGTAGGACAGCACACCTGAATACAGACGATGGTCTCCAGAGTGAAGAGTTAGAAAACAATTTATTATTCATGAAACATACTTTTTTAATGGGCATTAAAAACAGCAGTCAGGCTGGGCAATGGTGGCACACGCCTTTAATCCCAGCACTTGGGAGGCAGAGGCAGGTGGATTTCTGAGTTCAAGGCCAGTCAGTATAAACAGTGAATGACGCTAGCAATTTTTGAAAAAAGAAAATAAGAACAGATAACATCCCAAAAAGAAAACCCAAAACATCGAATAGCAAAACTGCAAACAGAAACCTAAATACAAAATTATGCTAAGCACCATTCTCTCACTACAGATTTAGCATCACAGACCTACAGCCCGTCCCTGGTCTTGGACAGGGTAGTCACCTGAGTTCTCTCAAGGGGAATTGTCAGAAAATCAAAGGGAAGCAGACACAGAAGCATGGAAGGTTGCTCACTGGCTCCATAAAATTAGGGCCTACTCACTAAGGAAATAAAATATGTGGAAGAAAATCCGCCCAAGAGATTCTCTGTCTTCTGGGGATGGGGCTCAACAGGTCATGCCCTGATGCAGCAGGTCTTTCTGCAGAGCGCTCTTCCTGGGCTGTGGCCAGTTCCATCTCATGCTGCAGTTTTTCAGATCTGGGAGAGGAAGGCAATTAAGCCACTGGCTTGGTAGGGGTGGGACCTGCCATGTTAGCTGTCAGGCTGCTACCTCCCACCACCTCATTTGTACTGGTCTTGTCTTACTTTAACTTTGTACTGAGACCAATTAAAGTGTTGTTCACCATCTAAACTTCTGGGTTATATCCACTGCTGCTAGCATAGTACTATGCCTATGGCAAATTCTGCCTTCCTGGAGTGGTGCTGTGTCAGCAGCCAGAGTCACCTACTGAGGCCAACCCCACTGATCCCTTCAAGGGACTAGACAGAAGTCCTCAGAGACACTCTACTTCCTTGGCCAGAGATTACATCAAGATGACCAACTGTGAATCTGGTGGGCTAAATTTTTTATAAAATTTATTTATTCACTTTAAAACCCAATATCGCCAGGTGGTGGTGGCGCACGCCTTTAATCCCAGCACTTGGGAGGCAGAGGCAGGCAGATTTATGAGTTCAAGGCCAGCCTGATCTACAGAGTGAGTTCCAGGACAGCCAAGGATATACAGAGAAACCCTGTCTGGAAAAACCAAAATATATATATATCAGCCCTTCCTTTCTTCCCAGAACCCCTCACACAAGTCCTCCCCCCATTCCACTTAGAGGGAGAAGCCTCCTCTGGATTTTAATGCCCCATGCTCTCCACCCTACCCCCACATCCTCCACCTCCCTTCCCTGCACATCCTCTCCCACTAAGGCCAGACAAGGCTGTTCATTTAGGGGCATGGGATCCACAGGCAGGCAGGTAGGCCCTTGTTCTAGGAAGATCACTTCCACTTCCTCCTCGTCTTTCTAGAGTGAAGTGTGGTAGAAAGAATGACAAGTTGCTCTCAGAAGAAAAGGATTAGTGGGCAAGGCCTTGGAGGTAGGACAGGTTTTTGCTTAGGTTTTTTTTTTTTTTTTTTTGAGATACATTCTCATGTATCCCAGGCTGTTGACAACCTGGTTTTGCAGGTTTACATTCAGCTTAGATGAACCTGCTTCTACTCACAAGAGCTAGGATTACAAGTAGGAGCTCCAAAGCCAGTGAGGACAGCACTAGCCACTGAGCCCTTGGCTTTCTACATGCTAGGCAGTCACTCGGTCAACTGAGCCATACAGAATTTTCCTTAACCCTCCTCACGACAGCTGACTTTTTTCTTTCTTCTGTCAGAATCTTTCTGGGATGTTAGTCTCTTTTGAGAAACTGGATTATGGGCAGCATAACCCTGCTGCTTTAGTTGAAACTGCAGACCAGTGAAGGAGAGAAGCAAATGTCACATCACGCCCACAGATGTCCTCACATAGGTGGGGTGTTCAGTCCCTAGCTTTGAATGAGGTCTGGGTCCTGTGACTCATCTATATGGCCAGAAATTTGTGACATCACAGGTGGGAAGCCCTTTGCAGGGAGAAGAATATAGTGCAAGTGTCAAATGAGTGCTTCTCATTGTCATCCGTTTGTGGCCATCTCCTTTTATTTTGCACCCCAGTGAGGTCTCTTCGGGTTACCCAGGTGGGGTTTACACCCACAGAAGCCTGAGAGTAGCTTGCCAGCCTGCGTTCTCTGTGTGTTGCTGCAGATATCTCCCTTTCTTGGGCTTACAGACTGGAAGTGGCTGCATGACCAAGGATACGGAAAAGTCTTTTGAAGGACCGGGAGATGTGGGATTCAGGAGAAAATGTTCTATAATGATCTCAACACAATTTGGCAAAGCAGAGCATGCTTTCCACAGAAGTTTTAGTTTCCAAGAGATGCATGGCAGAGTTTTAACCCTCTCCTGATAGAGCTGGTATGCTTAGTCTAAACTCTCATGGTCATCTAGCCAATCTCCCTTCACTCTCCACTGTTCTCTCTACAAATAATATTCCTGCCCTGCCCTGCTCCACTCCCAATCCCCTCTCTGTTGGATGCTTAACCACACATGATACCCCACACTCACCCTTCAGACTTCAGTATAGGGGGGAGTTCAGGTACCTCTATCCCTAATGAGTACTTTGGTATATTTCCCCATGGCCCAGATTTGTTATCAAACTCAGTATAGACAAGCAACTGCTGCTTTCAATGAGAGGTAACCAGTAACAGTAATGAGATGACACTAATGTATTTACATGAGTACATCAGTGAAAAAATCTTGCAAAACTAAGGAGTGGATAGCCAGCACTGTGTCTTGGCCTATGTGGGCCAGAGTGAGGTGGAATGTCATTGAGCAGACTGAGCAGGAGTGCAGACACACCTCAGCTCAGGTAACAAACAGATTCCTCATCCATGGAACTCCTATTGAGTCCATGGACTTTGGCATAAAAACAGATTAATAGATAGATAAATAAAATAAAAAACCTAGAAATAAATCAAAACACCTATGGACACTTGACACTTGACACTGGACATGAATATTTGACAAAGAAGCCAAAACCATACAATGGAAAAAGAAAAGCATCTTCAACCAATGCTGCTGGTCTGACTTGCTGTCTGCATGTAGAATATGCAGACAGATCCATGTTCATTACCCTGCACAAAAGTCCAGGGGGATCAAAGATCTCAACATAAAACAGGACACACTAAACCTAATGGAAGAGAAGTTGGGGAACTGCATTGAACTCATTGGTACCTATAGCTCAGGCACTAAGACAAACAATTAATAAATGGGACCTCAGGAAACTGAAAAGCTTTTGCAAGACTAAGGACACAATCAATAGGTCAAAATGGCAGCCTACAGAATGGGAAAAGATTTTTATCAACCCTACATCTGACAGAGGGCTAATATTCAAAATATAGAAAGAACTCAAGAAATTAAACACCAACAAACCAAATAACCCTATCAACAAAATGAGCTAAAGATCTAAACAGAAAATTTTCAACAAGGGACTCTCGAATGGCTAAGAGGTACTTAGAGAAATGGTTAGCATTCTTAGTCATCGGGGAAATGCAAAACTACCCTGATATTCCACCTTACATCTATCAGAATGACTAAGATCAAAAATCCAAGCGACAGTGCATACTTGTGAGGATGTGGAGCAAGGAGAACATTCATCCATTGATGGTGGGAGTGCAAACTTGTACAACCACTCTAGAAAACATTCTGGCATTTTCTCAAAAAATTGAGAATAGTTCTATCTCAAGACCCAGTTTTTATTAGATATTTTCTTTATTTACATGTCATATGGTTTCTCCTTTCCCAGTTTCCCCTCCAAAAAATAAAAAACAACAACATGAACAAACCCCTGTTCCCTCCTCCCTCCCCCTGCTCACCACCCTACCCTCTCCTGCTTACTGGCCCTGGTATTCCCCTACACTGGGACATAGAACCTTCACGGGGCCAAAGGCCTCTCCTCCCATTGATGACTGACTTGGCCATCCTCTACCTATACATATGCTGCCAGAGCCATCAGTCCCACCATGTATAGTCCTTGGTTGGTGGTTGAGTCCCTGGGAGCTCTG
>NW_022196915.1:11044608-11086527 GCF_008632895.1 Mastomys coucha | reverse complement strand
TTACATGTTGGAGCATCTTCTGGGTATATGCCCAGGAGTGGTATAGCTGGGTCCTCTGGTAGAATTATATCAAGACCCAGTTTTAACACTCCTGGGAATATACCCAAAGATCCTCCTCCATACCACACATGCAACACTATGTTCATAGCAGCTTTTTTTTTTTTTTTTTTTTTTTAAGATTTATTTATCTCTGTGTAGCCCTGACTGTCCTGGAACTCACACTGTAGACCAGGCTGGCCTCGAACTGAGAGATCCGCCTGCCTCTACCTCCCAAGTGCTGGGATTAAAGGCGTGTGCCACCACTGCCTGGCTCAATCTCCTGCCTTTTGATTCCTCTTGCAGAGGACAAGCTGAACTGCATTAGCCTTCAGTGTCCTGCTGAGCTCTGGCAGGCATTGTCCTTCCAGAGATAGTGCTCCCTGTGAAGTAGTCCCTCCTTAGGATGTTCTATCAAATCCTGAAAAGCTCTTTGCATCTCTTATGATGTCACAATGGTTGTGGCAACACCAGCTGTCCTTAGGGCTTCTGTTCAGTGACTATAAGGTTCATCCATAGGTATGTTGGCAAAACTGAGGAGTCTGCTTAAGAGAGAATAGGTAGCAGAGAGAGATTGGAAAGAGGCAGAAGAAAGCTGGACTTTCTCAGTATAACACAGCAAAGAAGAGATGGTCCCGGGAAGGGCACAGTGAGTCCTGGACAGGGACTGTGGAGCTCCCTGGAGGAGCTGGGCTTGAGCTGAGTCTTCCAGGAACAGGGCACAGAAAGTGGAGCCTCTGGAAAGCAAATAAAATTCCCTGCTTACCATAACCACTAAAAGTGAAGTACTCCAGAACATTAGCCTGTCTATCCCCAAAGCTAGGAGCTCACATGGCTGAAACTGTTGTGCTGGGAGATTCTTGAAGTGGGTTTTTTTCTTTGGTTTTTCGAGACAGGGTTTCTCTATGTAGCCCTGGCTGTCCTGGAATTCACTCTGTAGACCAGGCTGGCCTCGAACTCAGAAATCCACCTGCCTCTACCTCCCAAGTGCTGGGATTAAAGGCATGCGCCACCACTGGCCAGTGTACTGGGAGATTCTTGCTTTAACTTTAAATGGAACTTGGGCCTGTAACTTGGGTACAAATGGAGACCATCAGGAGGCTGGGAGGGAGACTAATGTGTCCCCATCTCAGGACAGGGCATTAGTGCACTTCACTCCCCACGGAGGGAGAGAAAAGTTCTCCTGATCAAGACCTTATGGCCTCAGGCTGTACAGAAGAACTCCTCTGACCACCTCTCACTGGCAGTGGCCCCCTTAGCTTTCTGAATCAGCAGTTGAGCGATCAGTACAGTTGAGGTGGTGGGAGGTAGCAGTGTGACAGCTAGCTAATGTAGCAGGTACCTACCAGTGGTTTAATTGCCTTCTTCTCCCAGGTCTGAGAAACTGCAGCATGAGTTGAAGCTGGCCATAGCCCAGGAAAGCCTCCAGCATAAGGAAGGAGCTGCTGCATCAGGAGCCACCTGCTGAGCCTCAACACCAGGAGCCACCTGCTGAGCCTCAGTCCCAGGAGCCACCTGCTGAGCCTCAGTCCCAGGAGCCACCTGCTGAGCCTCAGCATCAGGAGCCACCTGCTGAGTCTCAGCACCAGGAGCCACCTGCTGAGCCTCAGCACCAGGAGCCACCTGCTGAGCCTCAGTCCCAGGAGCCACCTGCTGAGCCTCAGCATCAGGAGCCACCTGCTGAGCCTCAGCATCAGGAGGCACCTGCTGAGCCTTGTTCCCAGCAACCACAGAATTCCTTGAATGGATTTTCTACCTCAAATTTGGTTTCCCCAGTGTGAGTATGCCCTTACTTCATCTAGCCAGTGAGCCAACCAGGCTGTTTCTGGGTCTGATTTTCTTTCCTTCCCTGGAGAGAACTGAGGAGACCAATGGAAACCAAAGTTGACTTGAAAGGATGACATTCTCTACTTCAGGATCAAGGCCTTCTCTGAAAAAGACACTCCCTTTGAACTATAAACTCAAAAATTCCAACTGAACTCCAGGTGATGCAACCCAATCTGATCTATGAGTCTGTTTGCCTTCTTCTTCCAGAAGAAAAGAAAGCATAAAAAATAAGCTGGAGGCACAGAAAACCCAACAACAACAAACAAACAAACAAACAAAAATGGAGACAAGAATTACTCAGAACGGAGCTATACACCAGCAAGTGGTCCTGGAGGGGGAACCACAACAACATGGAGGGAGGATGGTTGGTGAGCAAGAGTTACTCTGTCACTTTACTGTACAGGGCTTTGGCAGCCGGCTGAGTCCTCAGCTCCCTGTAAGTGGTGGGAAATCGATCATGGAAGACTTTACTGATATCATGTTGCTATCCAGACAGACCACACCCAAAGACACAGGTTTCTCTCACCAGGGCAGTGCTGCAGCAGACTGACATGCAGAAACATTGCTGAAGATAACATGCTACAGACATGATCACAGTCTTCTTTCCTCCTTCTAGTCATTTGGTCCAATGAGGAATCTCAGCTTCACACTTGGAGTCATGTGACCTGTCCTGAGAAAGGACTTGTAGAGAATATGTCAGTGTCGCCATTGTCCTGTCTGGATAACAGATGCTCCCAGGCATATGCTAATTGAAAGAACTAAGACGTGGACTACATTTAATAGAAACTGCCTGCTTGTACCACATCGTCTTCTTGGGCCAGATAGAACAAGGCAGTATATATTACACCAGCAGAGGGCGGTAATTGTTCAAGAAACATCGCTTAGTGTCTCAAAGGCGCTCTATGAATTTACAAAGCAGTGAGAAGCCCCTGGTGGATAGGGACTATCAGTCTTTGGCTGTGAGACTTCAGATAAAGTCCTGATGCTCAAGAGTTGTCTTGGGTGTGGCTGGATTATGCAAACATCAGCTGAAAGGTGTGTGTGAAAAAGATGCCATTCCAAAATTATCCAGAAGCAGGCTAGTACCCTATAGCCAGCTCAAAGAACGTGATTCACAGCCCCATAGATTATGAGGAGATCCAGATGAGTATAAGTGAAAGGAGCATGGGAATCTGTTGTCGATCATGTGACCATACATTTAGACAGTAACAGCAGATTTCTCCTGCAGGCAGCCTGACCTGAGTTTGCTGCCAGAGTTGTGCCTACAGCTGATGAGGTTCAGGCAGGACCCTCAGAGGACCTGACTCTATCAGCTAATTTCTGAATTTGGTGGTGGTGGTGGGGAAAACAGATCATAAGGACCCTTCAAGTTATTATTTTTTTAAAGATTTATTAATTTATTATATATAAATAAACTGTAGTTGTCTTCAGACACACCAGAAGAGGGCATCAGATTCCATTTCAGATGCTTGTGAGCCACCATGTGGTTGCTAGGATTTGAACTCAGGACCTCTGGAAAAGCACTCAGTGCTCTTAACTGCTGAGCGATCTCTCCAGCCCCATCAAATTATTAACCAGGTAGCTTTTCTTCAAGCAGAGAGAATTGCAATATATTACAAGTCTTGTTCTTCACCCCAAAGGTGACTGCAAATGGTATAATTTGGGGATGGTGAGGTATGCTAAAGAAGCAGATCTAGGGCTGGAGAGATGGCTCAGCAGATAATAGCACTGACTGCTCTTCCAGAGGTCCTAAGCTCAATTCCCAGCAACCACATGGTGGCTCACAACCATCTGTAATGGGATCTGATGTCCTCTTCTGGTGTGTCTGAAGGCAACAACAGTGTGCTCACTATATAAAATGAATACATCTAAAAAGAAAGTATGGTGCCCATCAAGAAGATGAACTTTCATGTTTGTTCCAACGTTTGAGCACAGAAAATGCCGTGGTCCAGGTATCGCTGAGAGGGACCTTTCCAAACTGAGACTGGGATTCCACTCTTACTGAAGATGCATGAGGGAGGGCTTTAGAGAAGTGCTGAGGCTCATCCAGAGCTGCTGGTGTCCAGGAGGAGTCTGAGAGTGTAAATAGCACTGTCCTGAGTGGATGTCAGGGATACTTCTATGGAGATGAGTAAAGTGAGTTCAAAAGACTAAGCCAAAGGCTGTAACATGTTACATCTTTATTCTTGCTGAGAACATGACATATAAAAGCCCAAAGAGGCATGGCTATATGTAGGGCACATGGACCATGTCACATGAGGAACCAGCATGGAACTGTCAAGGTAGGACCATGTTCAAATCCTAGACATCTCAAAACTTGAGACCAGCAGGAGTCCTGGAAACCAGGTGACCCCTCAACAAAGGTGATCAGTCACATACCTAGCACCTGGACCATCTCTTTATGCTAGTGAGGCACCTCAGTATCTTAGCTTTCAGCCAATGGCCTCTTCCTACCCTAGATATTCTCACCCCAAAACTATATCACCCTTAGTTTACCCTCGAAAATGTATGTTCAAACCCACCCCACATAAAGAAATATGAACAAACTAAGATCATCTCAGAGAGCTGCTTCATTAAAGATCAACTGAGAAGGACTTCTCTCTCTCTCTGCCCCACTGGCACTCACTCCCAACTGGATCAATCTGGACTCTGCTTCATCCTTCCAGTCCATTGTGCAGTAGCATCTGGACACCCTGAGAGGGAGAAAGCAGACGACAGGGAACCCCAACCTTGATCCCTGACTCTGCTTCTCCTTGCAGGTCTGGCATACAGGGGTGTCTCTGGAGGGGAGAGGCAGAATGTGGACCTGACCTCCACACCCTGTCCTCTCCAGTGTATCAGCAGCATCCATACACCCCGAAATGAGAGGTGGAACCTGGACTACAGCTATACTCCATTTGAAAAGACTTTTACACTTGGTGACAGTCTTGCTTCTGTGTATCCAATGGAAGCCAAATGCTATAGATCTGTGCTACCAAATCTGCAGAGAGAGAATCCTGCTTAGTATAACTTTTTGTGTTTTGGTTTAGGTTTTTGCCTTTGATTGTTTTGGGTTTGGTTTGGTTTGGTTATGTGAATGTTAGTTCTCCTTGTTATGTTTTTTTTCATAATTTGCTAAAGCTATCCCTGTTTATATCGACTGCCTTTTATAAGCCCCTTTTGAAAAAAATAATGCAGTATTTATGAATTTTTTTAAAAGTGATCTCCAGGGCTGGTGAAATAGCTCAGCAGTTAAGAGCGCTGACTGCTCTTCCAAAGGTCCTGAGTTCAAATCCCAGCAACCACATGGTTCGCAACCATCCATAATGAAATCTCTTCTTCGCACCCTCTTCTGGTATGTCTAACAATAAATAAAGCTTTGGCCTGGAGCAAGTGGGGCCAGAGCAAGCAATGGTCCTGAGTTCAATTCCCAGCAACCACATGATGGCTCATAGCCATCTGTACAGCTACAGTGCACTTATATACATAAAATAAATAAATCTTCTGAAAAAAAGTGATCTCCAACTCTTTACACATAATACTAGCTTCTTTAGTCAGGTGTGGTGTCACACACCTGTAACCACAAAACTCACAGACGGAGATGGATGTCTACAAGTTCCAGGCAGTCTGGGCTACACAAGGTGATGGTATCTTGGGTGTGGATAGCTTGGTCTACTGTATGGATACACACTTATGATGAAGAGCCATACTGACCCAATCTTGTCATGTATTTAGCAACACATGAAATATGGTACTCTCCAAAATTTTATGAAGTGGACATGTGGACCAAATTATTGAGAAATACATTTGTATCGCTTTATAGCTTCTCGGGAAATAAAAACATTAATTAAGGGAGTATAAAAGAAGTCAGGAAGTCAATACAGCATCAGTGATAAGCACACAACAGATATAATGAAATTCCAAGTCATGTAGCGAGGTAGCTTTTTACAGATGCTGTTGGCCTTGACCATGTTTTGGGTGCGCTGTTTGTTTTTAGAATTATTTATGTTTATTCTATCTGAAGGGGTGTCTTGTCTACTGTACAGCTGTGGCTACCCTGTTATTCCTTCAAAGGCCAGAAGAGGGAATCAGATCCTCTGTTATAGATGATTTTAGGCACCAAGTAGGTCCTCTGAGAGAGCAGCAAATGCTCTTAACCTATGAGCCATCTCTCCAGCTCCTGCACACTGCCTTTGTCCTCTAGCACATGTACTCTACTAGGTGGACTGGATCACCTCCAACATAACGGGGTCTGGAGACGTGTAGGGACAGGTGTGTGAGGCAGGCACTCTGACTGTCTTGGACTGCCAGGCATCTATCTGTGCAGGGCTCTGGTGTTCTCTCTGCTCTCTGGGGCTCACGATCTTGGCCCAGCAGTACTTCATGTCAGGGTTGGAGAAGGTCTGTCACCTCTCATCTAGGATGGCAATGTAGATTAGGCACATCTGATAAATTACAGAATTGAGATTATCCTCCTTGAGGCTGAAGTGAATTCTTGAAAACAAGAAAAGTTTCTTGATCTCAGCCGTGTTGGTGAGGAAGCTGCAGAGCAGCCACAGTGCATGGAGCTGCAGCACAGGCCACAAGTTTCTGGTGGAGAGCATGCCTGTGCAAGCCGGGGCATGAGAAGGACAGTTGAAGTTGCCCTTTTATCCTGACGGATCTCCGAAGATACTAAGGAAGTGTTTCTTCCAAGTGACTGTTTTATGATTCATGGAATGGGTCTGACTTTCTGAGACTAGAGGTGAGCCAGAGAGTTAAAGTGTGGAGGAAGCAATCCTGAGGGTTTCCAGACAATTGCTGACAACCCAGGGCTTTTAAAAACTCAACATCTAGAGAAGCAGGGTAGAGGCTTTGGTTACTCTCTGCCACAGGACACCTTATCTCCCTGAGCTGACCCTGACCCAGAAAGGACCATCTGCAGACACTGGGAAATTAGGTGAGACTTGGTTTAGGACATACTACCAAGATACTACTATACTGAGTTGGGTGTCCTTGTCCATCTTGGTACCTGGAAGGAACTTGGGCCTGGCTATGCCTTCCTCATCTGCAGGTCCTTGGCATAGTGTATGGCTGGTTTGGTAAATGCTCCCAGATGGGTAAAATAACCTGACTCACACTTGGGCAGGTAGATTATAGTTTCAGGGCTAGAGAGATGGCTCAGCGGTTGAGAGCACTGACTGCTCTTCCAGAAGCCCTGAGTTCAACTCCCAGCAACCACATGGTGGTTCACAACCATCTGTAATAGGATCCAATGCCCTCTTCTGGTGTGTCTGAAGACAGCAACACTGTATTCATATATATAAAATAAACAAATAAATCTTTAAAAAATAGTTTCATATCAGCCTTTCCCAGGCTAAACTGTCCTTAGTGCACCATGTGAACTGAGGCCCCTCCTTATCTCTCAGAGATAGCTAAACATCCCCAGTCTTGAAAGTATTATGTCAGCCAGTCTCAAGGACCATTCTTGGGGTGATCAAATTGCCAGCTGAGTCTCTTTGTCTAATCTGCCCTGTAATTGTTGTAGAAGATAAATGTTGTTCCTGACCTGGGATGTAGCTCAGTGGTAGAGCAGTTGCCTAGCACTCAAAATGCCCTAGGTTCAATCCTAGCCCTAGGAGCTACAGAGGAAGAAAATGCAAGAACTCAGTTACATCCAGAGGTGTAGAGTACAACAAAGGGGGAGTCTCCATGGAGGCTTTTAATCCTCCAACCTCCAGCCTCAACACATATCTCCAATGGACACCATTTATGAAACATGTATTTTCACTATGGCGATCATTGGTTCTTAGGGTGGAAAGAATCTACACAACATGAATAAAGCACAGATATATGGGTGTCTTCCCTGGGAACTTTATGGTATCAAGAACTAACCTCACACAAATGTTCTCGGGTCTTCCTGTGTGCTTGGGCAGGTGTATCCATAAACCCTCCATAATTTTTAAAATGTGACCCAGAAGACCATCTTTCAAGGATGACTTCTGTTACTAAAGTCTCAGGGCACCTTGCTGGTAAAACCAAAATGTTGGTCTACTTCAACTATACCCTGAAACCTGGCAATGTGGCTGTTCTCAGCGAGGCAGTGGTATGCATCACCACCATGGAGAACAGCAGGAGCTCCGTGGACTGCATGTTGCCATGCCCAAGGTGAGGCAAAGCCTCGTCTCATAGAGAGGCAGCCAGAAGAAGGGCCTGGGTTAGAGATCACTATTGAGAGCAGGACCTCTTCCCTTCCTAACTTTATGTCTAAATGATGGGCCAGGTTGTTGAGCCAGCTCTCATAGCTCAACTCAGCCCCTTAGGTTTCTTCCTATTCTCTCCCTGACTTGACTGGGAATGGTTACAGTTCCCTGAGCTGCTTTTCTCCATGACCCAGACAGCACACAAGCACTCCGAGGTTAAGTGTATTCCTAATGGTCACTGCTGGAAATAGATCAAGGCCATTGTGTTCCTAGGTCTTACAGACACTGACACCTACCCAAGAGCCTCCTCATGTCTACTTCTTGCCACAGAGTTCAGTGTACCATTCCCGACCTTGGCTCTTTGCCCTATCTGCAGCTCCATAAAAGCATTTGGTGCCCCTAACCCAAGTCTGGAGAGAAGCACCCAAAGCACAGCTCCTCAGATGGGCAGCAGCTGCTGGCTGCACATGCCTGAACCATACTGAGGGGGACCCGAGGAATGCTTATCACCTCCCCTGTACAGGTGAGCACCATGAGCTCTGGACTGGAGCAGGCTCAGCCAGGTGTCCTTGCTTCATCTGTATATCAGCAGCTGCCAAGGCATGTCCATACCTCCCTACCTGACGATCTCGTGTAAATATATTAGTTTTTGTTCCATTTAAGGGATTTGGGACCTTTGTTATTTTACTTTTGCTTCCCAGCAGCTATAGAAACCAAGAAAGTCAGGCTCAAAATATCACCTGAAAACTAGGTTAAGTTAATGTGTAATTAACTCAGTAATTTGCAACAAGGCTGAGACCTTTGTGAAGCCCAAACTCTTCTACAACTGCCTTCCCAACTGTTTTTATTGTCTGCTTCTATGCGTCTCCAAGAGATGGTTTCCTGTGACCAAAGTCAAGCCAGTCCCTATGACCTGTAGAAGTCTCACTGGAGCTTAGACCCTACTTCAGATGGCCTGGATAACGCACAACTGGTCTAGGTCACCTACAGTGCCTTATGCTGTCATCCACACACCTCTGATATTCAATCAGTTTATCCCAAAACCCAGAGCCAAAGAATGTACAGTGCTAGCCCTCCTAGGTTCAGGCAGAGAATAGTTGCAAAGTAGAAGGGACCCTGAGTATGTAGGCATTTACCCAGGCTGGCAAGGGTAGGCTTTTGGAAGAGTAAATCACCCAGACACTAAAAGTGGGCTATGAGGGGGCAGTTAGAGGACTTGGACAAATTCTTCAATCACTTCTCTGGCTTCTAACAATTATTTCCTCTTTCTGGAAGCTTTTGGGGTCTGTTGGTCCATGCAGCACAGTATAACAATGAAAGTCATCAACCTGGGGGAGGCCTTGCTCCTGAGGCAATGCACCCTTGTGCTGGATGTGTTCAGTGGGGTTGGCACAGGGCCAGCAAGAAATGGTCATGGCCACAGCTCCCTCCCTCTGGAGCATCTTTGGGCCAGTTCTTCTGTCTCCTGCCCACATGCATTATTCTTGTTGTCCTTCCTACATGGACAGTGATGTGACAAGAAGTAGGGATCTGGTCCCTCTTTCCTTTCTGTGCCCTCCAGGATTACTTCTGTAATGGCCCAGGTGGTCTAATTCTCTCCATCCTGCAAGAAACAATAGTCTGTCCTGGTGTGGTGGCACATGCCTTTCATGATGGAAGGAAGAGGCAGGCAGATTTCTATGAGTTTGAGGCCAGCCAAGTTCACATAGTGTTCCAGGATTACTCCATAGATGGGTAAAATGATTAAAGAGATAGTTGTGGGAAAAGAAAACAAAAACAAGATATCACAAAACTGAAGCAATGTTTTCAAGAGCACATACGTAATTCAGAGTTCCCCTATTTGATTTCCAAAGTTCTGAGTTCAAGTTTCTAAGGAACTCAGAGTGGGCATGGGTGTTTGGAGCAGCCATGGAATAGGTTTTTCTTTTACGATGACATGGACTTATTCTCTAGCTTGGGCTGGCTCTTCAAGTCAAGATCCTTGTTTCAGCCTTCCCACTGTTAGGACTGCAGGCTTGTACCAGCCACACCTAATTCCAAATCAGCAATTCCTGGCCTGATACTTTTTCCCCTCCAGGTACAGTTTTCAAACTAAACTTACCAGACTATGAGTGGAGGCACACACTTGTAATTCTATTCCTCTGTTCATGGAGGAGGAGGATGGCCTAAGATCAAGGCAAAGCTATGCCACAGAGGAAGGCCCTACCATAAGCTGAAGTTTGTAATTAAGTACCGTGTTCTCTCTGCATCCACCAGGCTGAACTTTCAGAGCATCTGTAATGTTAAAAATGACCTTTTCTTCATTGTCCCTTACTACATGAGCTAGCCTGAGTCATAACAATGGATCTAAGCCATTAACTAAGGTTGGCTCAGGCTTTTCATTCTCATGGACTTCATTTCATTTCATTCATATCACTCCCCCATGAAATCCAGGAGACCCACAGAGAATTACACATGTGTACGTATACACAGCTGCTTCCATGCATAGTTGTCTTATAAGAAGACATAGGCCTGGTCAGAGCACAAATGCATACTATAGCAAGGAGCAGTGGAATAGAGCAGGGCAAACCCAGGCCATCTTGCATGTGACCCCTTGAAATGTGAGGTATGTCCTGTCAGGTGCTTGACAAGTGAACACTTAGTTGGATCGGTGCATAAGCTTGTTCCTGTGAGCTTTGTGTACATTCTGGGAATTAGTTTGCATGGGCCAGTGTGATGACAGAAAGGAGCACATCACAGAGTATGACATCACCCCTAAGTATCTTCCTGGTATAGCCAGCCCTGCAGCCACCTCCCACTCCCAGCCACATGCCTCCCCACCAAACATGGTGCACTGATATAAATGCCATCTGTCATTCATTTTCCTACCCTGTGGTTTCAGATCATGCTGCTGCATCCAGGACCCTTCTCCTGTAGACAGGCTCTGCACAGAAGCAGGCTCCATCAAGCTGAAGACAGAGGGCCTTCTGACAATGGTGGGTGGGGTTCTGGCTCCAAGCTGTCCCTTTAGGGTCTCCTCCTCTTAAGCACAGACTCCTAAGGATGTTCCCTGAGCAGAGGACCCAGGCTGGCCATCTGAGCAAAGCATATGACTGTCATCTTACTTGGTAATCCTCTGAGCAAGGCCTGTCAGGAGCGTCTTACCATGAATGG
The DNA here is from genome assembly GCF_008632895.1 of Mastomys coucha. Classification (NCBI taxonomy): domain Eukaryota; kingdom Metazoa; phylum Chordata; class Mammalia; order Rodentia; family Muridae; genus Mastomys; species Mastomys coucha. The sequence goes on along the minus strand of NW_022196915.1, from coordinate 11,075,350 downwards.
AAGTTGTCAACTGGCTGGTTGGAGATCTTTGTAGCCTTGGCTTCGACAAACATTGTGACACCTCAAATCCCAGCTGTTTTCCTGGTGAGAGAGGCTCCCAAGCTTCTTCTTCCCTTGCCTACTTCATGGATGCCAGCGCAATTCCTTCCTCATGCATGCCAATGCAATTCCATTTTGGAATCTCGGTGCTCATTTTGAACAGTGGACTCCAGATGAACTCAATAAGAAGTTTTCTTATTAATAGAGACACGAATCATGATATCATTAACAAATATATTACACAACACAGGAATTCTGTTCAGTGTAAAGCCCCAAGAGGAATTTCCTGGAAACTTCCTTGTTGAGTTGAAAAGCTGAGTGGCCAACCTTAGTCTGTGAGGTAGGGAGTCATGAATTTTCACTGGATTTCTGAAACCAGGACAAATAATATGAAATGTCTCGTTTATGAGCTTTTATGCTGAAGAAATGACATCTTGACATGCCATGCTAAATAAATGCATTAGTATTAATTTTCCTAGTTCTCTTTTTACTGTACTTATTAAAACAATAATGGCAAGTATGGAAACCAACATGGAGGCAGACAAACAGGAAGATGATCCTGATCCCACATGGTTTTAAACAACCACAAGTAGCTAAGATTTTCACAAGGTTAGAATAATTGGGTTAAAGCTTTATCTTTATCAATTGGCTCTGAAATTATTGTATTGGCATCTTGTATATTGTGATCTTATTGTTATATAAATCTGATTGGATATTAAAAAATAATAGTAATGATAAGTATAATATGATTACACTTATATACTATATATAATATAGTATATTATATGTCATATTATAATTACTATTTTATATAATTATATTAGATATATTATGATAATCATTATTATCAGTATTATTATTGGTTTCTTCAAAACAGGGTTACTCTGTGTAGCCTGGCTGTCCTGGAATGTTTTAGACCAGTCTGGACTTGAATTCAGAGATCCTTTTACCTCTGCCCCCTAGTGCTGGAACTAAAGTCATGTACCAGTACATGCCCATGACTGTCCTACAAGGACTGACTAGATTAACTCCACAGGGAAGGGGCCCTGATATGCAATGTTCCATACTTAGCTGGTACTTATGTGAGAACAAGGTGGCTTGAAAGTGGTGTTAGCTGGTGACTCAACACTTGACAGTCATGCCTTTCTTCCATCGGCCTGGAGTATTTTGGATGGTGTTTTAGATCGTATTTTATTGCTGTGAAGAAACATCGTGACCATAGTAACTTTTATAGCATTGAATTGAGACTGGCTTACAATTTTCAAAAGTTCAGTTCATTTATCATCATGGCGGACACAGCATGGCAATGTCCAGGCAGACATGGCTCTGGAGTAGGAGCGGAGAGTTCTATATTTTAATCTTCAGACAGCAGAAGGGGACTGTGTATCCCACTGGGCATATCTGAGCACACATAATCTCAAAACCCCCCTCCACAGTGTCACACTTCCTCCAACTAGGCCACACCTATTCCAGCAAGGCCACACCTCATAATAGTGCCATTCCCTATGGCCAGCCATTCAAATATATGAGTCTATGGTGGCCATGCCTGTTAGAACAACCTCAGATGGCTTGCTATTTCTAAGAGAATGTGGTCTGATTTAAATGTCACCTATACACATACACATACCTCAGGCCTAGCATTTGTAAGAAAGCAAACAGCCCTAGAGATGAAGCATTTGAGGTCTGCCTTGTCTTTTTTTTCTGGAGTGGTCCTTGGTCTCACTGTACCTCAGCAGTAGGTATGTGTAGGGGCACAACCTGACCTTGGTCAAGCCCAGAATGTGAAAGACTCTCGGACGCCAGGGGCTAAGATATGCCTTTTTCCCACCTTCTGTCCCATTGTCTCTTTGCTAACAACACTATTTATAGCTAGGCATAGGGCCACCCATCAGTGAAACATTGTCCAGCCTCTTCCGATCAGGCCTGGCTACATAAGGGCTGGCTGAAGGGATGTAAACAGAAGTGTCAAGTGACTCTGGGGACTCCCCTTAAAGGGCTTGACTCTGTTTCTCTGTTTCTCTGGCTGGAAGGCTTGACACTCAAGTGGCTCCTTATGCCCCAGTGAATGAGGAGGCCCCTACCTCCTGGGTGATGGACAGTGCTGGTCAGCCACTGTATGAGCCCCTAAATGGCCACTGGATGGTTTGTTTTAGTTTTGGTTTTTGTGCTGGAAATAAAGCCCAAAGCCTTTTGCACGCTTTTCATGTACTCTACTACTGAACCTCTGACCCCTGACCCCTGTATGGATCTTTAATCAGAAAAGAATATCTTATGTATTTAAGGCCGTGTCAAGTAGAAGTTTGGTTATCTCCTTACCTGAGAACTAGTGCCTACATACGTCCTCCTGGTATCCCTGGAAGAGACAACTCCACTATTTTCCAGGCAAAATATTCAAGTGCTTTCTAATTTGTTTTACATGTACTATTTCTATATTGGTTTATGTTTGTCTGTGTGTGCTCATGCTCACATATGTGGGAACACCCCTGCCAACTCTCCAGTGGGAAGGCAGAGGATAACTTGTAGCAGTTGATTCTCTCCTTTCTCTCAGGCCCTCAGGCCTAGCAACACACACTTTTACAGGATGCGCCGTCTCACCAGCCCCATTTAGTATGTTCTAGGAGAAGGTCAGTTCTAAGATGACTTGATTTCTTTACATCTGGTATTGACTTAAAATACAATTGGCAAGACCTTCAAAACACCAATATCAATATATCATACATTTAAAAAAAATCTTGGTGGTGATGGCACACACCTTTATCCCAACACTCAGGAAGGAGGCAGAGGCAGGCAGGCAGATTTCTGTGAATTCTAGGTCAGCCTAGTCTACAGAGTGATTTTCAAGGCATGCAGGGCTACAAAAAGAGATCCTGTCTCAAAAAACAAACAAACAAACACAAATGAAAAGAAAAAGAAAAAGGAGAAGAAATAAGAAGCCAGGCTGCGGAAATGGCTCACTGGGTAAAGTGCTTTCACAAGCTTAAAACCTGTATTTGAATTCCCAGAGTCCACCCATGTAAAGCCTCGTACCCTGTGTGTGTGTCTTTAATCCTAGTGTTCCTCTGGTGAGCTGAGAAACAGAGGCAAGACAATCAATAGAAATGCCAGCACCAGTTATCCAGATATACACAGGGATATAAAACAGCACAAAGGATCCACACAGGTGGCTCAGCTGATAAAAGTGCTGGACATGAAGCCTGGTGACCTAAGTATGTTTCTGGGAACTCATGCAAGCGTAGAAGGAGAGAAATGACCCCATACAGGTTTCTTCTGACCTCCACATGCAAGCGGTGGCATGTATACATCTGTACACAATAAAAATAAATCCCACAAGGTAGAAGGTAAGGACCAACATATGAGGTCATCCTCTGCCCACAACGCCCATCCTCACACTCACGCAAACACGTATGCACACATATCAGATGCATGTAACACACACACAAAGTTTAAACAACAACAAAATTCTCTAGCTAGCCTACAATGAATGAATGTCTCATCTGGTCATCTTTAAAATACTACCTGGCAGATACGAATTTTTCAATTTGACAATAAATCCAGGTCAAGTCTCAGGTTCTAGTCACTACTCTGCAAGCCCCAGGAGTCACCCAGAGGCAGAAGTCTGTGTGTATGCTTCAGCAAAACACATACTGGTCACCACTGCTCAGTATCAAGTCTTGGCCAATTCCCACCTCCCCTCCTCCCTCTCTGGAATTTTCTTGAGCCCATTACCATGACTGTGACTATGCACAGGCATCCCAGCACTGGTGTCATTGTGGGCTACAGCTGATCAAGCCATCTTTAGCCCTCTAGCCATGACAATGGAGCCTCCATCTCTGCTGTTGAGTTTCATTTGCCAGCTGTCTGTCTCCCCAGGGAGGCATAAGCAATGTGAGGCTTGATGTTTTGCATAGTGTTCATTCTTAATGGAGTGAATCATAAACACTTTAAAAGTGCAAGACAGTGCCAGGCATGGTGGTAAAAGTCTTTAACTCAAGCACTCAAAAAGCAGAAGCAGGCAAATCTCTGTGAATTTGAGGCCACTCTGGTCTACAGAGCAAGTTCCAGAACAGCCAGAGGGTACATGTAAGACACTGTGTTGAAAAAGAAACAAGCCAACAAGCCGGGCAGTTGTGGCGCATGCCTTTAATCCCAGCACTTGGAAGGCAGAGACAGGCAAATTTCTGAGTTCAAGGCCAGCCTGGTCTACATAGTGAATTCCAGGACAGCCAAAGCTATGCGGAGAAACCCTGTCTTGAAAAACAAAAAACAAAACAAAAAACAAAAAAAGAAAAAAAAAAGAAGAAGAAAAAGAAAAAAAAAGCAGGCTTGAGAAATGACTCATTGACTCAGTAGTTAAGAGTAGTGACTCTTCTTGTAGAGGACCGGCATTCAATTCTAGGCAACCATATAGAGGCTCACAGTTGTCTAAAACTCCACCCCCAGTGTCTCCAACACCTCCTTCCAGCCTTTTCAGGCACATATGTGGGGTACAGACATACCTGCTAGCAAGACACCCATTTGCATAAAATAATAAATACTAAAAGAAGGAAAAAAGGATAAAAGAATACAAGCCACGGGCTTATAAAATGGCTCAGTAGGTAAAGGCTTTGCTACACAAACCTGTAGACCTCAGTTTAATTCACAGAATTTACATAAACATGCAGGGGAAAAAAATGGACTTCACAAAATTGTCTTCTGACCTCCACTTGTGCACATACACAGAATAATAATTTGTAAAAAGTAAAATCAAAAATAAAAAAAAAACATAAAAAATCAGTTAGGCTGGAGGCATGTCTCTGTTATAGAGCACATGGAAGCTCTGGGTCCCATCCTTAGCACCAAAAATAAAAACATCCAAAATACATGGAAGGAAGTGAATTCAAGACCCAGCTCCCTCTGACTTTAGCATCAAGGAGTAAAGGTCTGGAGGCCAGTCCTTCCTAGAATCCCTATCTAGTCATCTGAGGTTCCTAAGACAGTGTCTCTCATCCTGACCAGGCTCAGGTGCCCGCTTTGCTGCAGAATCACCCTATTCATGGACTACGCAAGCCAGAGACCTCTAGTCCTTGAACTGTCTCACAAGAGACCCCATTACAATTGTGCCAGACAGAGTGCTTCATAGAGCTTGATTCAGGAAAACAGGCTGTGGCCCCTCCTCCCTCCAATTTCTGCCTGCAAGCCTGGGCCCCAATCCTGGCCCCCAACACAAGAACCAGAGCCAAATGCTTCTAGCATATACCACTATGGGTGATTTATTTAAGGGTCTCCAAATAATCACTTAAGCGTCACCATGGCAACCTGAAGAGTTGCCATGGAGATTGGAGCAGGAAATGTCCCCATGGAGACACCTGGGAGACTCCATAGGAAATCATTACCAGGTGGAGGGGCTTGGTAAGGGGGGTGCTGAACACATAAGGGAGCCCTGTGGTCCGCACTCTGACAGGGGGAGGGAGGTGAAGGGGCCAAGGGAAAGAAAGCAGCTTAGAGAGGCAAGAGAGTTCCTGATTTCCACAAGCACCATTCCACTTGATGCAGAGCTGCTAGAACAAGCGTAGGGGAGTTCAGGGAGGAAGGATAAGCATGGGTGGCAGTGGTGGCCCCCGGGGGAGGGGAGGTTTACTTTAAGTGCTTTGTCTTGCATTTGGATTTATTTCACCACAGTGTGCAATAGCAACTGTTCTTACAAATGTGGCTGTTGATCATTTATCACGTTGACTGTGTTGTCTCCTCAAACCAATCTCACATGGCGGGAGCGAGCTCTACTTCTCGGGTGTGGAAACAGTGTCCACACAGCAAGCCACAGTCATCTCACAGATTAGAGGAACCAAACTCGGGCTTCTCAGACTCCCTTAGCAAGTCAGCATTTGGGGGCAACTATAGTCTCACCATAGCACAGTCACACAGGACATGACTTCAGACTTGGCCTTCTGGGGTCAGTTCTTTTCTTTCAAGAATCAAAGAGGGGGAGCTTCCTGCGCAAAGGTGAGACTGCAGCTACTGGAACCCAAAGTCACCACGGCCTCTGCCCACTGCATCTCTACCTGAGACTCCATCCTGAGCTGCACCTGCTCCACAGCCCACACTCTTGCTTCAAAGCCTTGAGCTGGATTCCCATTGACAGAGAGTCAGCCTGCTGAGGGCTTTAGGATGCAAGCTTCAGGGGCAACATAACAAACCTGCCTTGCCTTTGGCCTCTGCATGCAGCCCCGTGTGTGAGAGTGCTGGGCAGACAGCTCAGCTGACCCACCTGTGCTTTCTGCAGACAGTCCACACCCAGATGGTGCCAAGTTAAGCTGGAGAGAAAGGAAAGGTATTAGGAGAGAATTAAGGTGAGGAAGTGACTCAGCCCCGCTCTAGCCTGCAGCCATCCAGGAGGAACTCTCCAGAGACAAAGGCCCTGCTAGGCTCAGCTTGCAATCTGGCCTGCAAGTGTTGCTTGCTCCATAAGGCAGGGAAGGGAAGAGCTGACTAAGCTGCGGCCTTGAACCCAGTCCACAGAGCAACCACAAGGCCACTATGAGCCGGATCATTGCTTTTACATTCAAACGGGCTTAGGATTTGATCACCTTGTAGAGAGTGGAATCGTACTAGGGAGGTGACTCTAAGCAGCAGATTACGTCAGCCTTGGGAGGAGTTGTTCACCATGAGGACTGAGCTTCTAGTAGGTAGAACCAAATCCCCTGAGTGGCAGAAGAAAACCATTAGGAGTAGCAGCTTTGCAATCCAACAGTCCAAGTTCTTGACTCGGTATAAGATGCTAACCTCTCAGAGATTTCCTTATTGAATAAACTCTGGGAAGCAAAGCCGATTCAACTATTGATTCCTTCACTCTTACATTCACGCCATAAATGCTCTGGCACACAAGGGTCTAGCCTCAGTTTAGAATGAATTTTAAGGAATGCACCTCCTTACTCCCATTAAGATGGCTGCTGTAGGGGGGCGGTCTGCAATCTCTGCCCTCGGGAGGTCAAGACAAGAGGATCTCAAATTGAAGGTTAGACCCGGTCTCAAAAACACCTAGGGAGAGTACAAAAAATTAATTACTCTCAGAAGAAAAAGGAGAAAGTGGAATTCTTGTGATTTCCTGAGATGAAGAAAACCGAACCCTATGCCCAGCCCCTAATACTTTGTCTAATGACAAAAAATATATATCTTTCCCTCATCTTACCCACATTATCCTGGGCAGAGAGGAAGGGTAGGCCATGACATTCTGGATATCATGGGTCACCAATGACAATCTGTTGACAGTCTGTGGTATAAAGTGCTGTAAATAGGGACAGAGACAGCCAGGAGCAGAAAGAAAGGGGCAGAAGTGTGGATCATAGACGTAATGGAGCAGCCAGGTGGTGGTGGCACACACCTTTAATCCCAGCACTTGGGAAGCAGAGGCAGGCAGATTTCTGAGTTCTGAGTTCAAGGCCAGCCTAGTCTACAGAGTGAGTTCCAGGACAGCCAAGGCTACACAGAGAAACCTGTCTCGAAAAAACAAAAACAAAAACAAACAAAAAACCCAAACAAACAAAAAAACAAAAACAAAAAAACAGAAATAATGGAGCAGAACTGTGGAAAGATGAGCAGATTTGACCAGACCAGAGATTTCTGCTTCTCATATTTAGCAGTTTTATGGCATTGAGGAAAACATCTCTGACCTCTATGAGCCTCAATTTCTACAGCTGCAAAAGATAACAGAAATACCAGCGTCATAAGGGTACAGAGAAGAATAAATGACAGAGGAGCTGAATACAAGAAAAGGCTCAAAATAGATATCATAATTCTGGTAAATTTTTACTATTATTAAAATGATTTTGTCCTTATTATATTTTGGTTCATGTTGGGCAGTGGTTGCAGGTAAAGCTTAGGCAGGTTTGGTTTGATGACAAAGTATCTTACATGAGCAAGCTGAGATCAGTCACTTCAGTAGCTGGGAGCCTTGGATGGTCTTTATGCCGAGGACTTCAGATTTCTTTCAGTAGCGTGTGAATGTGTACCTGGCCTAGATGTGTGGTCGTCCAGCCTAGGTCTTTAAAGCAGTACTTATGTGTCAAAGAGCTGGTAGGTAGGCGGAGACTCCTTAGGAGAGGCCAGAGAAAAAAGGCCAGACTTAGAAAACCAAACAAAGACTGGAAAAGGAGGCTGGCAAGAGTAGAATTGAAAACTGGGCTCTAAAAGTAGCCCTGGCCTGATCTTGTGCGGTCCTGCAATCAAATCTACTTAGGATGGAGAAAGAGAAAGAAAGACAGAGACAGAGAGAGACAGAGAGAGAGGGGGGGGGGAGAGGGAGGGAGGGAGAGAGGGAGAGAGAGAGAGAGAGAGAGAGAGAGAGAGAGAGAGAGAGAATCATAACAAGCTCATAGCCAGCCTGAGCAACTTAGTGAGATTCTGTCTCACACTTTACAAAAAGCTGCTCAGATATGGCTGCTCGCCTGTAATCCAGCACTCAAGAGATAGAAACTGGAAGATCATGAGTATGAAGCTTCATACTTGAACTCAAGAATGAAGTTTCAGCTTCATCAGATCCTGTTTTTTGTTTTTTCTGTTTTTTTTTTTTTTTTTCTGGTTTTTCGAGACAGGGTTTCTCTGTATAGCCCTGACTGTCCTGGAACTCACTCTGTAGACCAGGCGGGCCTTGAACTCAGAAATCCACCTGCCTCTGTCTCCCAAGTGCTGGGATTAAAGGCATGCACCATCACTGCCTGGCCAGACCCTGGTTTTTTTGTTGTTGTTGATGGTGGTTTTGGTTTTTTTGTTTTGTTTTGTTTTGCCACAGGAAAGAAAAAAGGGAGGAGGGAAGTAGGAAGATTTTTTAAATTATAAAATGTTTGCCTAGCACATATAAGGCCCTAGGTTCAGCCCCTAACACCACCAAAAAGAAAAACATGTTAGAACAGTAAAGGCATAGAAATATGCAACTCAGGAGCTGATAAATGACTCAGTGAGTGCAGGCACTGACTGCCAGGCTTGACAGCCTGAGTGTGATCCCTGGGATGGCCACAGTGGGAGGAGAGAACCAACTCCTGCAAGTTGTCCTCTGCACCACACACATGATATGGCACAAGCATGACCACCCACATATATACATACACAAATAAGTAAATGTACTAAACATTTTGGAAACATATTTCAAAACTAGGCAACTCTAAACACTGTACTGTTTAATGACATAGACATTCATGACCAAATGATGGAGAAAATCTCAGGTTCCCTCCAGATTCTGGGAAGAGATTGGATGAGGGAAGGAGAGGCTGCCAGATCCTGCTAGAGAGGGGACCAGAAAGGGCTTAGAAGGTTCTGGAAGGTTTACTATGCACAGTGGAAAGAGGAAGATGGGGACCTATGTATGACAATATGTACACCACCTATGTACGGCAATATGCACACCATCTACGTATGACAGTATATGCATCACCTATGTATGACAGTATACACACCAGCTATATATGACAGTATACACACCAGCTATGTATAGCAGTATATATACCAGCTATGTATGGCAGTATATACACCAGCTATGTATGACAGAATATACACCATCTATGTATGATAGAATACACACCATTTCTGATGTTTTTGAGTGGACAGAGACTTGAAGGGACGAAACATGGACACCACTGTAACAGTAGTGGGAACACAATGTCTGTCCCCTTCCATCCCTGCTGGCTGTGGCACATCCTACTACCATTTAGCACTCATGCCCTTCTGCTTGCATTATTGTTAGCTGTTAACAAGTCTGTCTTCTCTGCTATTAATTTATTGATTCAGTTGATAATTAAGGAATGTCTCTAATGTGTCAGCAAGCATGAGGGAATGTCACTGAACATCCAATAAAGAGGAGCCACTAGGCATGGTGTTGTGGTGACATGTGCCTAATCTCCAGCACTGAGAAAGTAGTGGCAGAAGGATTGGGACTCCAAGGTTAGCCTGGGCTACATGAAACCCTGTCTAAAACAATAATAAAAACAAAAATAAAGAAAAGCTTGGCTTCACAGTGGTAGAAAGGTTGTGAGAACAATCCATGCAAATATGTGTGTTCTTAGGGCCTGGCTCCCCCTGAAAGCTTGTTCTATCTGAAAAATCTAGCCTGAGTTTCCTAGCGCACACTGATCCTTCCATGTTCACCATAGCCAACGCCATGGAGACAATTGTTTGGGCCTGGGGATATGAAAGCCTTAGGTAGAAGTCAGGGGAGACTCACCTAGCTTAAATGCAAGCACAGTCACAAACCGATTTGACTCTTCCTGGAGGGGACTTCATGGGATCCTGGCTCACTGGAGTCTTATACTGAAAGGATTCTCCATGGTGCACATGTAGGTTTATTATTCCAGAGGGCCAGACCAGAGAGTCTGGGACAAAGCCTAGAAATCTGGATATCAACTGGCTTCTCTTGTGTCACATGCAGAGTCTAGGGATTTATCTGCTCTGTGCTGAAGAAAGGACCTTTGAGGGCAACTTATGCACACACATGAGCACTGGAGAAGCCAGGGGAAGTCAAGCAGGCAGACTTAACCCTTCAAAGAAACAAGATGTTTTCTAGTCTTCCTCCAGGAATGCTAGGAAAGGATGTGGTTTACAATCTGGTTTAATCCTTTGTAATCTGTAAAGGGAGGCTTTACCCATATCACCTAGAAAGTATGTCTCAAACCCTTTCCTCCTAAAGCCTGGGCATTGCTTCTAAGTTTAATAAATCCATCCTTACAAGAGGTGTTACTTGCAGTTTACAGCACCCTAAGTGACTTCATGTTATCTTCAGGCCAGTCCTATCTTGACAGCCACGACACTGTGTCTCCATCAGTCATTCTCTCCAGACCTTAAATCTTGAGCAGTGTTTCTGAGGCAACGGTGCCCATCTGTATGGAAGAAGAAATAAAGTTTCAACATAAGCATGTCTTAAGCTTTGTTGTACACACAGACTGAGTTTGTTGTTAGCAGAAAACTTTTTTCTGAAATTGTGCTTTGTTTCAACATGACTAAAATAAATGACCTAGTGTCAGACTCTAGAAGTTTTGAACCAATGTTGGACAACTAAGTTGAGCTGACGTGTGAGTGTTATTCTTGTCTCTTCCTGAATCATTTTGCTTCTGGCCATAAAGCCTTCAGGGACCCCGTGTATATCTCATTGTCTGAGAATCCCATATGTCTGTGAGACCAAAATGGACAAAGAATGGATGAGCAAGAATCCTCCTTCCTCTGAAATGCAAAGGCATCTTTCAACTCTGGAGCACCCCAAAGAGTCAGAGTCAATTTCCGTACTCCTTTAGAAACATTCCTGGAAGATACAGTGAAGAAGGAAAGAGCTGGACTTGGGTTTGGAAATTTTGTGGTTTCCACAGGTAAAGGTGTGTGTGTGTGTGTGTGTGTGTGTGTGTGTGTGTGTGTGTGTGTGTGTGTGTGTATGTGTGTGTGTGTGTGTTTCAGTTTGGTTTGATTTTTTCTTTTTGTTTGTTTTTGTTTTTTGAGACAGGGTTTCTCTGTATAGCCCTGGCTGTCCTGGAACTCACTCTGTAGATCAGGCTGGCCTTGAACTCAGAAATCTGCCTGCCTCTGCCTCCCAAGTGCTGGGATTAAAGGCGTGCACCACCACCACCCGGCGATTTTTTCTTTTTTTCAATGCTGAATGTTGAACCCAAGACACTGAATATGTTAAGCAAGCACTCTACCATGGGCCTGAATTTTAATCTCCCTTCTCCTTAGCTGCATTAATTTGTTCCTCTTTGACTCAGTTTTCCCATTTACTCAGAATGCAGGCTAGTAATATGTCAGAGGGTGACACTGAGGATTGAGACTCAGTGATGGAAAACTGATGGGACACTGGGCTACACATTGAGATTTGAGGTCCCTTTGTTCTTATCTGATGGTAAGAGGAGGGCAGCGTTGGGTAGAAATTATTCCAGGGAGGGAGAAGCTGTCTCTTTTAATAAAGGAGGCTCAGAGAGGTAGGGTACAGCTCACAGTCCCTGAGACCAGACAAAGCCCAGTGACCAAGCCAAGGCGCCTTTTCTGGTTGGGAAGCTTCCATAATTCCTGATTTCTGTGTTACTGCTCTGAGCTCTCTTGCTCCCCATCACAGGGTTAAGCTGAAACTTGCTGAGTTTCCCAAAAGGCTCATGAGTTTGTTCTTCTCGCCAATCAGCTGAGAGGAAAAACAGCAGTAAATCTGGTTACTTGGAGAAGCCCACCTGCAAAAGGAAACACATCCTGCCTGGATACCAGGCTTGTCGATGTGATAAAAAGGGAAGGAACTAAATCCTGGGTATGCTCAGAGGAAGAGGAAGTGGGTTATGTGAGAGCTGAACTGAGGTGAGAGGGTCCCGGGGAGCAGGGAAGTATCAGGTGGGTCCTCAACAACCAAGGCATTTTCCTCCTAAGAGATATATACTTAGAATTATGATCGTGGTTCACAGATAAGACAACTGAGCCCACCAGTAGGAGCTATGAGAATAAATTTGAATTGTCTAACTCGGGTGAGCTGAACACAGCTACTCATTCCTAGCTTACTCCAGCAGAGGGGATCACTCACTATCCCTGGCCTTGGGTAAAGGGTTTAAGGACAGGCAAGCTAGTGGTAAAGATAAGATCCACTCAGATGTGTCCTGTTACTGTTCAAGGGGAAGACGGGGTTAGGCTAAGTAGACACAGAGTATCCTATGTGCCTGCATAGAGTAATAGATTGGGCTTTTTTCCATTTGTCCTTCCTGGGGCCCTGGCTCGCTGGAGTCTTACTGATATGGTTGTCCATGATGTAAGTTCAGGCTGATTATCTCAGAGGACTTGACCTGAGGGTGTGAGCAAAAATCTGGAAAGCCAGTGGTGGCAAAATTTGGTAGGTATTGATTAAGTCTTGGCCATTTAGGAGCTGTTTTTATAGGGGTGTGTTTTGGCATCCTGGCCTGACTGTGTAGAAAGTGCCTGCTGACCTTAGCTAGGCGTGGTGGTGTACGAGGAATTTAATCTCAGTACCTGGGAGGCAGACGCAGGTGGATCTCTGAGTTTGAGGCCAGCCTGGTCTACAGAGTGAGTTCTAAGACAGCCAGGACTACACAGAGAACCTGCAGTGGCAGGCTACATCCTGTCTCAAAAAAACTGAAAGAGAGACAGAGACAGAAAGAGAGATAGAGAGAGATAGAAAGATGGAGAGAGAAAGACAGAGACAGAAACAGAAAGATAGAGAGACAGAGACAGAGACAGAAAGACAGAGAGAGACAGAAAGAGCAAAAGAGAGACAGAAAGAGGGAGAGAGAGACAGAGACAGACAGAAAGAGGGAGAGAGAGAGACAAAGACAGAGAGAGACAGAAAGAGGAGAGAGACAGAGACAGACAAAGAGAGACAGAGACAGAGAAAGACAGAAACACAGAGAGAGACAGAGAGAGGCTGCTGGCTCATTTCCTTAAAAATATTTTAAAGTTTGGAGGCGGGGCAGTCATTGTGGCACAGACATCTAATCCCAGAATTTGGGAAACAGAGGCTGATGACAGTCTATGAGCTCACAGCCAACCTGGTCTAGTAAATTTCAGGCCAGCCAGAGATACAAAGTAAGTGGGGGGCCGTTTTTTTGTTTTTGTTTGTTTTTGCTTTTTTCAAAATGTATTTATTTTTATTCAGGTGTATGTGTTTGTGCCTTCAGTAGTTTATGTGCACTTCATATGTGTCTGGAGGCCAGGAGGCATTGGATCTTCTGGAACTAGAGTTTTAGGCAATCGCAAGCTACCTGATGTGAGCTGGGAACTGAACCCAGAGTCAGGTTGCAAAGAAACCTGGGACATTAGCATAGCAAAGCACACTCTGGCAGCCATGCTCACTAAGTACCTGTGGCTCCCTCACTCCCCACTACCCTAAATCCCACCAGCCTAGGGGCCTTGCTTCCCTTCCTTCTTTTTTGTTTTGTTTGTTTGTTTTCAAGACAGGGTTTATCTGTGTAGCCCTGGCTGTCCTGGAACTCACTCTAGACCAGGCTGACCTCGAACTCAGAAATCCGATTGATTGCCTCTGCCTCCCAAGTGCTGGGATTAAAGGCGTGCACCACCACTGCCCAGGTCACGCAGGTTCTCTTGAAGAGCAGTAGTGCTCTTAACCACTGAGCCAAGATTCCAGCCCTTGGGTCATTTCTTTTACCGATATATCCTGGCCATTACTCTGTGTCTATTTGGTCTCTCAGAAGACTTCACAGCTCCACACATGGGAGCACACAAGCAACCTCTACTGTAGAGCTCTGCACCTTGTGTGTCTGAGAAACACCCATTCAGAATTGCCCTGCAAATTGGCAGCTGCTTTCCAGCTGTTGCTTCTATACAAAGGAGGCTTGCTTACAGGGGTGACCTTGACAGCTTCCTGGGGAGAGTGATCCTATCACTTTCAGCCTTCTTCCTCCTGGACCAGCTGACTGGCTTCCCTGAGCCCCTGTAGGGCACAAGGACAATTGTTACTGTCACGTGGGTGGATGGAACCACGTATAAAGAGGTTGGAAAGAAAGGGTCTGGGCAACATAGTTTCCATAGTTTCCGCTTAACTCCAGCCAGAGTTTCTAAGTTGCAGCAGTTCTTTTAGCAAGCTGCTTCTGTCTGGCTCTGCAGCAGTTCATCACCTCTGAGAGCCTGACTGGAATCACATGACTTTTTGCATCTGGTTTGCATATGTCTACACCCACAGGGCAGGCCAGCTCTGGAGTTTTAGCCTGTTCTTCAGGAGCTGGGCTTCATTCTTTTGAAAGCAGGGGCTGTTCTTACTGTATTACAGAGTTCTTATAGACTTCTCAGCCACTCTCTGGGAGAGAATGCTGTTTCTGTAGGATAGGAGGCACACTCTGCCAAAAGGGTGGGAAGGGGTCAGAATGCTGAACCTCAGATCACATTCAGGGTATCCCGCCTGTGCTGTCCCTTGGGCAGAGGCATTTGGGGGCTGCAAAGAAAGGATCAAAATAGGGTCTGCCATGGTCTCTGTGTTCAGGAAATGGGCACTGTTCTGACTTGCTTATGTCCAGAGCTGTGTTTATTCTTGGAGTCACTGCATTTCAGAGCTGGGTCCTTGGTTGTGATGGTTGTATATGCTTGGCCTAGGAAGTGGAACTATTGAGAGGTGTGGCCTTGTTGGAATAGGTGTGTCACTGTGGGCTTGGGCTCAATCTAGCTACCTGGAAGGGAGTCTTCTCCTAGAGGCCTTGAGATGAAGATGTAGAACTCTCAGCTCCTCCAGCACCAAGCCTTCCTGGACGCTGTCATGCTCCTGCCTTGATGATACTGGAATGAACCTCTGAATCTGTAGGCCAGCCCCAATTAAATGTTGTTTTAGTTTGTTTGTTTGTTTTGTAAGAGTTGCCTTGGTCATAGTGTCTGTTCACAGCAGTAAAACCCAAACTAAAACACTGGTCTACAATAGAGAAGTGGGGGTGACCTCACTGGAATTCTTGTCTGCATTTCTGAGCAATTGACATGGGTCATCTCTCCTTCCCTTGTTCATCCTTCCAACAAAAAGCCCAGAGCCCTGCTACGCATGATGCCATGGTTGGGGACAAAGGCCAATGCATCAGTGTTTAAAAAGATGACAAAGTAATAGTCAGTTCAAAAGGGAAGCTGCCACAGTTCCCTCCGCTGAAGCTTCTAACAATGAGATCTCAACAGGAAGTGCTTGCTGGCTTTAATCCCAGCATTCTGGATGCTGAGGCAGGCTGATCTCTATGAATTTGAGACCATGTTGGTCTATAGAACAGGTTACAGGACAGAAGGTCTACTACCCAGAGAAAACTTATCTCAAAAAAAAGAAAAGAAAAGAAAAGAAAGCAATAACTACAACAAAAGGAGTAAAAACATAAACTTCTCCAAAAGACAGTACAAGGTGTTTTTCCAACCTAAGAATGACAGGAGTTTCCTCAGGAAACAAAGAAGCAGGTGACACAGAAGTCACATTATTTTGTTCTTAAGATGTATTCATTCTACTTACTGTATATAAGTGTTTTGCCTACATATGTGTGTGTGTATACACATATACACATATATACATACACACACACATATATATATGTATATATATGTGTGTGTGTATATATATATATATATACATATATATATATATACACACACACCATGTGTGTACAATGCTCAAAAAGGTCAGAAGATGGTATCAGATCACCTGGAACTAGAGTTATAGATGGTCGTAAGCTGCTGTGTAGGTGTTTGGAACCAAACCCAGGTCCTCTGGAAGAATGGCAAGTACTCTTAACCACAGAACAGCTTCTCTGGCCCCCAGAAGGCACACTGTATTGGTGTGGGGTAGTCGGTTGTTGGAGCATGGAAGCAGGTACAGGGGAAAGCCAAAGCTTTGTCCTGATGGCAATTGGGAGCAAGTGAAGACAGGAATCTAGAGGCTATTGTTCTGGTCTACCTAGACTGCTTTACAAAGAAGACTGATAAGAAAGACCTCACTTCCTTCAGCTCACTATTAAACCACCAGTCCTTTTGGGAGAAACACCTAGGAAATCACTCTTACCAAGAGCTCCTCCTCCAGAGTGTGACTTCAAATGGAAGTGTGTAGAATACACTCCTACTGAGTGCTTAGCCTCAGGAACGATAACTAAGGGTGCAGAGCTGAGGGTGGATTGTTGGCATTGGTTTGTGTGAGTGCCTGGAGGGATAAAAGTTGTCTGAGCCTCCAGAGGAAAGAACAGGACAGGGAGTCGATGGAGGAAGAGTAATTGGCTTGGGGTTAGCAAGCTGCTTCTTAGCTTTGCCTTTGCAAAGTACAGTGGGTAGTCTCAGGGCTAGCCTAGTACCTGGCATAGGACAGGCACTCAATCAATAATTATTTATGGAGTCATTAACTTCTGGTTTAATCCAAGGTTGTCGAAGACTTCCAACCTCTGATCACAGGTTTCTGCCTTGTCTTGTATCCTCTGGGCAGGATTCTTTACTGGAAATGGGCATGTCCTAGATTCATCTTTTAACCAAGAGCACTTTGCTTCAGGCCATTCTCAAACTAGGAACAAAGAAAGAGGTAGGGAAATGTATTCAGGGTTCACAAAGTTACAGAGAGTCAAAGTAATTTTCCCCTAAACAGGCCACCATCATTTCAGATATAACATTCCTGAAAAGTTCTGGGAAACATGGCACTTTCTTTCTTTCTTTTTTTAAAAAGGTTTATTTATTTATTTATTTATATGAGTACAATGTACCTGTCTTCAGACATACCAGAAGGCAGTATTGGAGCCCATTACAGATGGTTGTGAACCACCATGTGGTTGCTGGGAATTGAACTCAGGATCTCTGGAAGAACAGTCAGTGCTCTAAACTGCTGAGCCATCTCTCTGACCCAACATGGCGCTTTCTTACAAAGAACTCCATTCCTGGGGCACTGGGGTGGTGTGTGTGTGTGTGTGTGTGTGTGTGTGTGTGTGTGTGTGTGTATGAGGAGGATAGAAGGGGGATCAGTGAGGGTGGGGGGCTGGAGGGAAGACTCATTCCTTTAAGGAGCACTCTTTAGATGTTACTGCGTTTCCCAGGTTGGGTGGATGGAGAACAGGCTCTAAGAAGAATGCTTTTCCACTCACAGCCACCACACTCCTGAGCTTTTCACCAATACCCACATGCACAAAGAGAGAGCCTTCATCTGTACTTTTGCCTGTCCTCTTACACATACATGCTCTTATAGACAGTCTGCTTAACCTCTAGCACAGTCAGTCACTCCTGTGGGATATCCTCTAGGGACACCTGCAACAAATCCATCAGAACATAAATTCTGCTGGGCAGGGTGGCACGTGCCTTTAATCCCCCACACTTGGGAGGCAGAGGCAGGTAGATTTCTGAGTTCGAGGCCAGCCTGATCTACAGAGTGAATTCCAGGACAGCCAAGGGCTACACGGAGAAACTCTGTCTCAAAAAAACAAAACAAAACAAAACATAAGTTCTGGGTCAGAGGCCCCTTCACCTCATCTCACTCAGCCTATAGGAAGACCCAGTGTCTAGAGTTCTTTATTTGAAAGCTTCCCCATTAATCCACTGAGGATGCTGGGTGCTGCCATTGAGTCCAAAGCAAGATCTAGTGAGAGCCTTGTGTCCTGGGCCTCTGAGGGACTGTCGATCACTAGGCACTGAGGATACAGCAGTTATGGGAACATTTTCTGAAGAGAGAGAACAAAATGAATGCTTGCCACAGACAGGGCACCAAAGACAGAAACAAACTAGTCCATCCCAGTGTAATTTAGTGTGCCAACAGGTTTTATTGGGGCTACGTAACAGGAAATATGGACAACTTATGGGTGACTATACTGTTGAGAAAAAGAAATCTCTCCTACCAACTGTTAGGTGCCTATAAATTCTCAGTGAAGGATGGGTCTTTGCGGTTCCTCACCAAAGGCAATCTTTACCTGTCTATAAATTCTCAAGGGGCAGGGCCTAAGCCCCTTCTTCTAGCAATTATTAACTACATCTCTATGCTCAAGGAAGGGTGGCACTCCCTAAGCCCCTCCCCATGACAGAATGTCAATGGAACCCACAAAGCTTCTACAGGTCTAATACAGCAGTCACAAGTGCTGAGATTTCAAGAGAGAACTGCCGTGCCATGGCCAGAGGTAGCATTCCATAGCAGCAAAACCCAGCTTATACCCATTGGGGATGTGAAGTGTTCTTTGTTGACATACCAGGGTTTCCCCATGCACAGCTCTACTCAGTGTGCATTTACTCAGTATTTCACAGCACTAGACACCTCAGAGAATCCCTGCAGAGTTAGGGCTGAGATTCCTTCTTTTTGTTTGCTGTCAGAGGGAACTGCTATCTCAGAATCAATCTCTTGTGTCCAGATCCCTCCATCTAACAGCCAGCAATGGCCAGACCAATGCTTCCCATCCTAGGAATCTTTTTGCCTTCCAAGGCCTTTCTTTGCAATTAGATTGTCCCTCCTCGGTATTCCAGAGTACAGAGTAGTCTCTCAGGTTGTTTGTTCATTTGTTTGTTTGTTTGTTTGTTTGATTTTGTTTTCTGAGACAGGGTTTCTCTGTGTAACAATAGCCTTGTCTGTTCTGGAATTCCCTTTGTAGACCAGGCTGACCTCCGGAACTCACAGAGACCCATTTGCCTCTGCCTCCTAAGTGATGGCATTAGAGTGGCCTGTAACACCATGCCCAACTTTGGTCTCTCAGTTTTAATTAATCCTGTAACCTTATCCATACCAGCAAAAGTGTTTTAACCATGTTAAAAAAAATCTTTGTAGGTTCCAGGAACTTAGGACATGGATGTCTTTGGTGTGTGTGTATGTGTGTGTGTGTGTGTGTGTGTGTGTGTGTGTGTGTGTGTGTGCCAAAGAGAACTAATGTTGATAAAAGAGGGGGCTAAAAGGTTAAAATGAAAGTAGCTAAGAGTCCAAAGCCTTTGCAAACAGGCTGGTAATGGCTTCTTTGGGCAGAGTACCATTTAAGCTAAAACACATGTAAGGCCTCTGAATCAAAGGGTTAACACTCCCAGGCAGGTCTGGACCTGCAGACTCCCCAAAGCTCCACTTGCCTAATGCTTAGATCAGACCTGCACTTCTGAACAGGACACCTTTAGTTCAATGCCCTAGCCTATCTAGGCAGGGAAGGGGAGTGCTGCTGATAGCCTCGTGGTGGCTGCTCCGAAGAATTCTTGGTGCTGTGGCAAGTTTCAACCTGCCATCACTTTAGGGGACATCAGAGAGAGTCTGTAAACCTCCTCTGGGTTGCTTCTGGTGTTTCCGTTTGCGGTAGTTTCCTTCCCTGAATTCTTTGGGGGCATTTTAAATTATTAATCAATTATTTTTATTATCATTGTTGTTTGTTTACAGTACTAGGGATCAAACTAGGCCCTCTTCTATAGAAAGTACATACTTCACCACTAAGCTACAGACCTTGTCCACCAAAAGTGGGCTGTCTTAGGGCTTTATTGCTGTGAAGAGATGCCACGACCACGACAACTCTTATAAAGGAAAACATTCAATTGGGACTGGCTTACAGTGTCAGAGGCTTATGCCTATCATCATAATGTTGGAAGCATGTCAGGATCCAGGCAGACGTGGTCCTGGAGAAGGAGCTGAGAGCTCTGCATCTTTGTCCACAGACTGTGAGCCACACTGGGTATAGCTTGAGCATGAGACCTCAACGCCCACCTCCACAGTGACACACTTCCTCCAACAAAGCCAAACCTCTTAATAGTGCCACTTCTTATGGGCCCAGCATTCAAACAGACGAATCTATAGGAGCCATTTTTATTCAAACCACCACATAGGTCTTCAATGCAAAGCACTTTAGTTATTTCATTCGCTCATATGTTCAATGAGTAATTTTAAAAAATCCATTGGCACATAACATGTCCCACAGGCCAAAGACAACACATTTCCTTAGTTCCTATGACTTGCATATGAGTTTTGTTATACAGCTATACAGACAGTGGTAGGGAGATAGAACAGGTAACCAGGGAAAGGTCTCCTCCTCCACACTTGTTACCCAAAGAAGAGATAAATGGAAATCTTTCAGTCCCAAGTCAGTTACTCTTCTGTCAAGAAACTGAAATCATTTGTGCAAAACCTGCTGCTACACGCCACCTGCTACTCTGCAATCTTTCTCAGAGGGAGGCCAGCCGAGTGCCTATCTTAGACTGAGCCCTAGTCTGATTCCATTGTCACCATCCCATCTATTTTGCACACTAGAATTGAGGCACAGAGGGCTACCCAGTTGTAAAGCCAACCTTTCAGTCAAGCACTCTGACCAGCAGAAGTTGCCTGCATGAGTGCTGTGTTGATTTCTGTGTTCACCAAACCCTAGGTCTTGTCAAGGGCTTTGGAGTCGTCCTCTCATTATTTTCCTAAGCACTCTACTATAGAGTGGGAGCTCCAAGGTGAGCTAACTGGAGGCTCAGGAAAGTTAAGTAACCAGTTTGGGGACATAGCCAAGGAGTGTCCAATCTAGCTCCCAAATGCTTTCTCTGTAGGAGGGAAGGTGGGTGAGGAGAAAGGCATAGGACTGGAGACAGCTATGGACACAGAGAGGGCCAGTGCAGGGTGGGGTGGTGAAGGGAAGGAGGAGAGACAGTGTGAGGAGGACCAGAGGTTCTGGAGGAGGTAGGAAGGAAGGAGCTCTGAGGTGGCTTCTGAGTCCTGGGAGAAGGTAGGTGGGGTCTTTTTGTTTTGTTTTGTTTTGTTTGCTTGTTTGTTTTTAGGGTGCAGGTGCCTGTGGCTGTGTAGGCCAGAAGAGGGTGTCGAATACCCTGGAGCTGGAGTTAACAGGTAGCTGTGATATGGGTGCTAGGCACCAAAGTCAGGTCTTCTGCAAGAGCAGGGGGGACTCTTAATGCCTGAGTCATCTTGCTAGCCCAGAGAGTTATTTTCTGTGGGCACTATAGTCAGAAGACAGATTGCAAAGGGCCAGCTATGGAGTGCTTTTGCACAGGAGGAGGTCAGGTGGTGATTCCTTCCTGAGAAAGAAAACAAGGCAGGGCCAAGGGCCTCTGAGAATGTGGAGCCCCAATCCTGGGCAGGCAAGAGGAGGAGGCCTGGCAGTGCACAAGTGGAGAGAAGATGTGTGCTCCTGTGTGAGTGTGTGAAAGGTTCAGGACAATCAAGTGGCTTCTCTCAAGTGAGAGACTCTCCTACATCTTTGTTTTTGTTTGTTTTTGTTTTTGAAGACAGGGTTTCTCTGTATAGCCCTGGCTGTCCTGGAACTCACTCTGTAGACCCGGCTGGCCTCGAACTCAGAAATCCGCCTGCCTCTGCCTCCCAAGTGCTGAGATTAAAGGCATGCACCTCCACCGCCCTACTCTCCCACATTTTTTTAAGGTAGGGTCTGGGGAGATGGCTCAGTGGTTAAGAGCACTGACTGCTCTTCCAGAGGTCCAGAGTTCAATTTTCAGCAACCACATGATGGCTCACAACCATCTGTAATGGGATCTGATGCCATCTTCTGATGTGTCTGAAGACTATAGTGCACTCATATACATAAGTAAATAATTCTAAAAAAAAAAATCAAAGGGAAGGAAGGCAGAGAGAGAGACAGAAAAGGAGAGAGAGGGAGAGAGAGAGAGAGAAATATTTAGGCCATCGAAGAGTGAGATGATAGGAGTGGTTTTGAACATGGGGACACCATCTTTTCCTTCATACTTCTCATTGTGATTGGGCGTGTATGGGTTTCCTAGAGCTTCCATAACAACTGGACACAAACTAGGGTTTAAAACAATGGCTTGCTGGTTCTCAGTTTTTTTTCTTTTTAAAGATTTATCTATTTTATGTATATGAGTACACTATAGCTGTATAGATAGCTGTGAGCCATCATGTGGTTGCTGGGAACCGAACTCAGGACCTCTGCTTACTCCAGACCTGCTCGCTCTGGCCCAAAGATTTTTATGTAAGTACAATGTACATTGTAGCTGTCTTCAGACACTCCAGAAGAGGGTATTAGATCTCATTACGGATGGCTGTGAACCACCATGTGGTTGTTGGGATTTGAACTCAGGACCTTTGGAAGAGCATTCAGTGCTCTTAGCTGCTGAGCCTCTCCAGCTCTGGTTCACAGGGCTTAAGGGGAAAAGCTCAAAATGAAGGGCTTGCCAAATTGGTTCCTCTGAAGGCCACTAGGGAGAATGTGTCCCAGGCTTTGCTCCTGGTACTTCCCACGGTCTTCTCCTCTGGCTTATACACCCATCGCTCCAGTCTCTGCTCCCCACTCATATGCTACCTGCCCTCATGGGTGTCTGAGTTCAAATTTCCCTTTTTTAAAAAATTTATTTTTGCTGCCGGGCGGTGGTGACACATGCCTTTGGGAGACAGAGGCAGGCAGATTTCTGAGTTCGAGGCCAGCCTGGTCTACAGACTGAGTTCCAGGACAGCTAGGGCTACACAGAGAAACCCTGTCTCAAAAAACCAAAAAAAAAAAAAAAAAAAAAAATTATTTTTGGGCTGGTGAGATGGCTCAGCGGTTAAGAGCACCAACTGCTCTTCCAAAGGTCCTGAGTTCAAATCCCAGCAACCACATGGTGGCTCACAACCACCCATAATGAGATCTGATGTTCTCTTCTGGAGTGTCTAAAGACAGCTACAGTGTACTTACATGTAATAAATAAATAAATATTTAAAAAAATTTGTTTTTGCTGGAGGTGGTAACACATACCTTTAATTCCAGCCCTCAGGAGTCAGAGGCACAGGCAGATCTCTAAATTCAAGCAGGGCTTCACAGAGAAACCCTTTCTTGAAAACCAAAACCAGCTGGGCAGTGGTGGCACACGCCTTTAGTCCCAGCACTTGGAGGCAGAGGTAAGTGGATTTCTGAGTTCGAGGCCAGCCTGGTCTATAGAGTGAGTTTCAAGACAGCCAGGGCTACACAGAGAAACACAGAGAAACCCTGCCTTGATGAAAAAAAATAAAAGTTATGTGTGTGCATATTCATGTATGAGGGTGTAGGTGCGCCATGGAGTACTTTGTAGTCTGAGGAAAACCTCTATCTTATACCTTGTTGAGGCATGATCCTTCACATTGTCTGTTGCTATATTATATACCCCAGGTTAGCTCAATTGCCCTTGACCTCTGGCAATTCTCTCATCTTAGCTCTTGTCTGAGATTATAGCCATGTGCTATTGGGTCTGGCATTACATAGGTTCTGATCTCAAGTTGGCAAGACTTGTGCAGTAAGCACCATCTGAACCGTCCCCCCAGCACGAGACTTCCTTCCTGTAAGAAATACTTATTTCTGTGTGTGTGGATGGGGTGGGGTTCTGCGTGCATGTGGCACATGTTTATGTGGAGGTTAGAGGATAGCTTATGAGAGATGGTTCTCTCCTGCTACCATGTAGTTTCTGAGAATCCAACTCACATCATCCAGGCTTTGTAGGATTTGCTTTTGCCTGAGCCAGCCCAGCAGCCTCCCTCTTCTTCTAAGCACATCAGTCTATTCTAATGACCTCATTTAACTTGACTACGCCTATACAGACACGATTTCTAGGGAGGGGAAAGCTATAGAAATGAGTTTATGCCAAGGTGATTGGTTAAAACAACTATAAAACATTATGTCCACAGGCTCGCTCATCTAGAATTTATGTTTCCCATAGGCCTCAAGATCATCTTATAAGGGATTCAACAAAAGCACTATGTACCACCGCCTAGCCCCTAGAAGGAAGTGCTCTTTTTAAATGCTTCCTCACTGATTCTTAAGAAGGCTTCCTGGAACAAACTCCAAATCTCTTCACCATCCTTAGAATTACTGGGAGACTGTGGCTCTTCTGTCTTAAGCACCCTTTGGACATAGAACTTACAGTTTGTTCTCTAATCCTAAAAGGATTGGTGTCCAATTTTCATTCCTCCCCCACTTCCCTTCTTCACCCAGATGTCTATTAACCAAATAAGAACTGAGATGGAAAACTCAGAGGTGAGTTAGGATCTCTGGCTGCTCTCAGATTAAGTAATGGCTAGCTAGAGAGGTGGTGTCTTAGGTGTAGGGGAGTGTGGAAGGGTCCAGGGACTCTGCAAATATGTCACTATGATAACAGCCAGCCTCCATTCCCCTAAATCCTTGTGTTCTAGATAGAATTAACTGTCAACCTGACACAATCTGAATCATCTGAAAAAAAGAATGTCAGGGGAGTCATTGTCTTTTCATAACATTGGTCTATGGACCAATCTATGATATGAGCTTGTCTTCATGGATAATTGGGCAGGGTAGCCCAGCCTACTGTGGGTGGTACCATTCCCTGGGCAAGTGGTCATGGGCTATATTAGGAAGTTAGCTGTGCATGAACCCGGCAAGGGAGTCAGCATGCCCCATTCCTCAATGGATCCTGCTGTGTACTTGACCCTAAGTGGGTATTCCTATCTTGACTTCTCTCAGCAATGGGACTGGGACCTGGAAGTGTAAGTTAAAATACACACTTTCTTTTCCAAATGGCTTTGGTCATGGTATTTGCCAGAACAACCGAGTATAATTAGGGCATCTTTGGTCACAGAAGCCCAGGCTCTCTGAACCGAGAGGGATCTTCAAATAGTTTTGCTCCAGCATATTGAAATCCATGATGGGTTATAGAAGCCTTAGAAAATGACAAAATTATCAAGCCCAGCCCGGCAAACACATGTTCACAATAATGTTGAGACTGTTTCAGCGCTACAGTGACCCTGCTCAACTTGTTCATGAAGCCACAGCAGAGAACCACCCCGTCTGATGCTCTTCTCATCCCCTCTCTCCTCAAAAATAACAGGTGAGGAAAGGTAATTGGTTCTCTTCTACCTTGAACCTCATTCTGAGGCACAGAACAACCTAAGGTCTCCTTGTTCTAATCACTATTCAGAGTTTGTTTCTATAAACAAACATGGCTTCTGTCAAAGAAGGACATTTGAGATGCCTTTGCTTTAATAATAGTGACATAGAAAGAGTTCTTGCCCCGTGGTAGAAAGTAAGTCAGTGGTTGCAATGCAGAAGTTTGCAGTCTTCTCTGGGATGCAGATTTCCTTCCAGGTAAGCAGTTGTGCAGAGAGAGAGGGGGCTGTCAGAGAAGGTAGATGGCCTTGAGCTGAAGTCATTATGGGAAGCAAGGTAACTCTGTGATTTGCTATATAATCTTGGGGCAACACCGAGGAGGTTTTTCTTGCCAGAAATCTCTTTTCTTGCCAGAAATCTCCAACAGCCCACAGGGGAAGCTCCTTATGCACACCCTGCAAACATCCGTTGCCTTTGACTCTAGAGCTCTGATACAGGTGAGCAGGATGCTTAACTGTTAGGCAGGTTAACAGTTTTAACCTGTTTTTATTGAGAGATTTTCTAAGAAAATCTTGGAATGGGGACCGATTCTGGAGAGGTCTTTAAATTGGAGATGTCCAAGTTTAGTGTGTGTGTGTGGGGGTTTGCATTGTGTCCTTGGTTTGTTTTAGAATTCTTAGAAGACCCTGGATTAGGGGCAGTATGTGAACAGGGTAGGAGTTGTTTCTCTCAGTAGCTTGTGGGCTAAGGGCCGGTGGGGTCCGGACCCTTACCCTTTTCCCAGTGCTTCAGTTGCCTGCAACCTCCTCCAGGCCGAAGGCGGGCCGGGAAGGAGAGAGGCCAGAGGGGCGGGCCGCGGTGTAGGAGCTCGGGTAAGCCGGGCCGGAGCCGTCGGGCGCCCGGCGACTTTTCCCCCCCCGCGGCGATCGCAGTGTGCGGCGGGGCGGTGGGCGCGGAGGCGGAGCTGGAGGGGGCATGCCTGGCTGCTGCGAGGCCTCGGGGCGCGCCCCGGCCGCCGTCCCCACCTCCGCCTCCTCCTTCTCCTCCTCCGTCTCCTCCTCCTCTTCTAGTCCCGCCGCCGCCGCAGCCAACATGGCTGCGCCCCGGAGCCCGGGAGGCGGCCGTTGAGAGCTGCCCGTTCGTCCCGGCCCAGAGGCGCGCAGGCCCCGGCCCATGGGCCCCGCCGCCTCGCGACTCCCGGCGCGCTAGGCTGCCGCCCAGTTCGGCGTGCAGCCCGCCGGCCTCAGGGAGCCCCGGCGCCGTCCGGCGGGGCGGGGCGGGGCGGCGCGGGCCGCCACCATGGAGCCGCAGCGCCGGGAGCTGCTCGCCCAGTGTCAGCAGAGCCTGGCCCAGGCCATGACCGAGGTGGAGGCCGTGCTCGGGCTGCTGGAGGCAGCAGGAGCGCTGAGCCCCGGCGAGCGGCGGCAGCTGGACGAGGAGGCTGGAGGCGCCAAGGCGGAGCTGCTGCTCCAGCTACTCCTGGCCAAGGAGCAGGACCACTTCCAGGACCTGCGCGCTGCGTTGGAGAAGACTCAGCCTCACCTGCTGCCTATTCTCTACCTGAACGGCGTTGTCGGGCCGCCGCAGTCTACAGAGGGCGCGGGTGAGTGGCAGTCCCGCGCGGCCCCTCCTGCCCTCCGGCCACCCCTTCTCTCTGCAGCTCACCAAGGGGCTTGGGGGGCCGAGGCTCTCTGGTCGCGGCCAGCGCTCTACCTGTATGGCGCGGGTGACACATTCTCTCTTAGTCTACCGGGGGAGGGACGGATGCCTGGAACCGAATTCACACCTCCTGCCTCTGTTCTTCGGTTTTCTGGGAACAATAACCCCTCACCGAAAGCCTCGTTTTTCCTCTCCTTGTTGCTACTGCTGCAGAGTCCTCCGGAGGCCACCAGGTCCGGTGGCCGGGCGGAGGTCCGAAGACACCTCGGAAGGATGTCGGTCAGCCTCCTTTCTAAGCTTCTCACGGTCGGCTAGCCCTTCGGGAGCCCGAGGTTGCAATCAGCAAGAAGGGAATATAGGCCAGGGGAAGATCCCCTAAGTTTTCATCCCTGACACCTTTAGATCACTCGTGCCTTTTCACTTTGTGTCCGTGTCCGTTTCCTTCCCGTCCCCTGGATCTCAGTCTCCTAACTCGCCCAGATTTGTTGTGTGTTATGCACAACGCCTTCCCCGGTTTCTTTGGAAATTGTGGGCCCGGAAAAGTTGAGGAAGTTGCATTGCACCATGGGAAAATCTTAGTAGTGGTTGCTGTGGCTCAGTTCCCTCCCGGAGAGTTCTGAGTTCCCGGTGGAGGAGAGCTGGTGACTGATTCCTCTGAGTGGTGCCCTTTGGAACCCCTGTGTTCTTGCTCTTGGAAGTGACTGGTTTGTAAGTGTGTGTAGGGGGAGGGGTACTGCTGGGAGTTTGTGACTAGTGGTAGGCTTGTCCTGACTGGACTGTGGAGAGAGAAACCAATCTCTTCGACAAGGAAGGAGGCATAGTACAGAGGAAGGATGAGGGCTGGCATGTATGGTGTGTGTTGTGGCAGGAACTCTACCTTATCACATTTAATCGCTGTTAACCGCATGTGAACTATCTAGTATTCCTGCTTTGCCAGAGAGAAAACTGGCTTGCAGGGGTTAAAATGCTTAAAGGATTGAATGCTAAGAGTTCTGAATTATTGTCTACTGCTTTTTAAAAACATATTCAGAGCCTGGAGACAGCAAGTGTATCTTGTGTAGGTCTTGCCCTTGTTTTAAGTTGAATCAATACACATAATAAAATCAATAAAGACACATGTAAAAGAACAGTGAATGAAGAGAGCTGGAAAAATAAAACTGCCCTTAGCAACGTGTGGGCCAGAGGTTGAGGAGACCCGTTTATGGGACTGTTAAAAGCTACACTTATAAAGGGAGTGATTTTATTAGGTGTCTCTGGTAACAGCTCTCATCTCTGGGCCATCTCAACTCCGTTTTCTCAAGCAGAAGGGAACTGACATACAGAGAGGCTAAAACTGCAGCCCCACAACAGAGCACTTCATGGATGCCCTCCTGTCTTCCCTTGGACTTCTGCATTCTGTCTCTCAGCCCTTCATGCTGTCCCTGCAAGTATGATTTAATGGGCCAAGCCAGTAGTCTCTTTGAATAGCCTTTCGAAGTTGCTTAGAAGGGGCTCTCGAATGCAGCTAAGAGAATAAAGGACCTCCTCAGATACCTTTTCCATTCTAACTACTTCTATTTATTTTTGAAGAAAGAAGTTTGTCAAAGATTTGTTTTTAGAAGTCTGTCTAAGGAAGCACAGAAGTTAGAGGGTAGCCAAGAAGTCCTCTCAGGGATGTGCGCGTATCAGCCTTAGGATTAATCTCTAGACTAAAGAAACTAGAGGACAGATGGCCGTGTGTTAAGTAGATCCCTTATATGCCCAGTAGAGAAGGTGGGACCGCTGGTCTGATTTTTAAGGTTTGTCTCTTGCCCTCCAAGGAATGGGATAATATAAGGCTGAGATTTATCCCTAGGGCTGTGATTTTTTTTTTAATCCATTTCCCCACACTTCAGAATTTTATTGCTTCAAAGAGGCTCATGAAATCCTTAGAAAAATACTTGTCAAGGAGGTTAAGTTTGTCTTATTTAATAGGTTAGAAGAAATTGGGGTAGCACTTGATAGGGCAAGACACCATCTGGAGGCTTTGGTGGATAGCTTGACGTGTGGTGTGAGTCAGTGGGTGTCTGTGTGTCTTTGTAGTACTGTGACTGGAGAAACACAGGGTTAGATTAGGGGGAAGCAGGGGCTCCTTTCTAGGGCTTGATGTGCTGCTGTTGAGAATGTTGTGTCTTATCTTCACCAACTTGTGGCCACCCCAGTGTCACAGAGGGGTGTTTTAACATCTTCATTACATTGAGTTCCCAGGGCCAGTGCCAGGCACCAGGAAGATCAGAGGGCAGGAAGGTGACAGACACCAGGAGCCTCTCTCTTATTTCTTGTCTTGCTTGGCTCCTCCTTCTCACTGCCATTTCAAGAGATTAATTGGTGCTGAAGAACTCTGCTATCTTACTCACACATGGATTTGTAGGGATGGAAGTGAATTTCTTTGCCCCAGCTGGTGACGGAGAGGTGGAAAAGGCCCTTGGCTGGATAGAGTTGAATTTGGTTATCGAGTCAGTGTTTTTTCTCGTGAATTTAATTTCTGAGATCTGATTTCTGATTTCTGACCAGAAGTTCTGATTTCTGAGATCCTTGGGTTCTCCTTGTGCACAAGGCCTCAGGGTCTTCCTCTACATAGTGGGGTCCAGGGTGCTCCATCTCCTGCCTTAGTCCTGGGAGTGGGGCCAAATGGCTTTAGGGAGGGATGAGATGTCCAGCTTGGCTTGTTGGACTGGGGTCTGTCCATGTATCTTAAGACCTTGTTCAGGCAGTGGGGCACTTTAGGAGAGATGGATCTGTTGAGTGACAGATACAAGAGCAGGCTTTTTGCTTTCTTACAAACTGTGTACTGTAGGACTTTCTCCAGTACTCTCATCTGGACCTAGTGTGGCCCTGACTAATTGCCATCTAAATGTCGAGGGCTTCTTAAATTATTTTGTGCCAGGCTTCTCATGGAAGACAGAAATTGGCTTCCTGCTGGATCTCACCACCCATGCGCTTAGAATTGTCTTGTCTTTTCCTGTCCCTTCCCTCCTTCTGTGCGTTTTCTCCATTTCCTGCAGAGAGGGAGAGAGATGCTGTCACTAACATGAAGAGACTGTCATAGGATCATCTGCTGAAGTAGTAGAGGGAAAATTGGAGGAAAGACTGGCACTTGAGCTGGAGCTAAGAGGGAACCCTCCATCCATCCATCCATCCATCCATCCATCCATACATACATACATACATACATACATCCATCCATAGACCTTCTCTGTATAGCCCTGACTGTCCTGGAACTTACTCTGTAGACCAGGCTGTTCACCTGCCTCTGCCTCCCAAGTTTGGAGATCAAAGGTGTGTATATGTGTTTAGCCTGCATTTTATAGGTGCACTGTGTGCATGCAGAGGTCAAGTGAAAGCATCAGATTCCCTGGAATTTGAGTTACAGATGGTTGTGAGATGCTAAGTGGGTGCTGGGAATTGAATTGGGTTCTCTGCAAGAGCAGCAGGTGCTCTTAACCCCTGAGCCATTTCTCCCCCCCCCCCCCAGGGGGGCGGGACTTGGAATGCAGAGAGAGTTGTAGGGAGGACAGCAAACACTGCAGGGACCATAGAGGGTACAGGCTGCTAGAACAGAGAGGATTGCCATTGAATGTGAGGCAAGGAGGCCTCAGGGGTCCAGGGAGAGGTTTGCATGCTCTCTGAAATATAGGCATTGTAGAAAGTGAGGTTGGAGGCATTTTTCATTTTTTGAAACAGGGTATCCCTTTGTAGCCCAAGCTGGTTTCAAACATGTGGAAGTTCTCTTTCCTCAGCCTTTGAATGCTGTGATTATAGGTGTGAGCCCCTATGTCCACCTAGACCCCCTGTCTTCCTCTCTGTCTTCCTCTCTCTGTCTCTCTCTGTCTCTCTCTGTCTCTCTGTCTCCTCCCCCCCCCCCT